>NW_027666487.1:0-454333 GCF_963455335.1 Martes martes
CCGGCGTTGGGCAGCCCCGGGGACCGGCCTGGTCCCCGGGGCCGAGGGCCCTTTCTCGCTCGGGGCCCGCCGCGGCCCCCCGGAAAACGCGCCGAGAGGACGCGGACCCGCCGGCGGCCCCGGCGCCGGGGAGCCCTCCCGGAGCAGAGTTGAGGGAGGGCCTGGGGCCGGGCGTCGTGCTCCGACTTTGGGGGCGGCTGGGGCGCCCCGGGCTGCGGCTTCCCCCTGCGGTTGAACGGAGGTTTCTCTCGCCCCGAGGCGTGGACGCGGCTGCGAAGGGCACCGTCGGCGCCGGGGCGGTCGGGGGCCTCGGGGCGCGGGACTCAGGGTTGCCCAGGGGGAGGCCCCGGGGCACAGGAACCCGGACTCGGAAGGCTGAGGAGGCAGGCGAGGGTTGGAGCCCGGGCCTCGGGGCCCGCCCGGCCCCACCGGCCCGCGCCAGGGAGGGGAGGCCCGGGCGCTGAGGAGCGGGAGGCGTCGGCGTCGCGCGCGGCGGACTCGCGGGGGGCTTTCCGGCGGGGCGCGGGCGCGACCCCGCGGGGACCCGGGCCAGGCGCGGGGGGCGGCCCCGCAGACGGGCTGCGCCCGAAGCGAGTTCGCCGGGCGTTTTCCGGCCGATTCTCACGAGCGTTCTGCCCAAACCGGGATCGGTTTGGGCAGAACGCTCGTGAGAATCGGCCGGCGTTGGGCAGCCTTGGGGACCGGCCTGGTCCCCGGGGCCGAGGGCCCTTTCTCGCTCGGGGCCCGGCGCGGCCCCCCGGAAAACGCGCCGAGAGGACGCGGACCCGCCGGCGGCCCCGGCGCCGGGGAGCCCTCCCGGAGCAGAGTTGAGGGAGGGCCTGGGGCCGGGCGTCGTGCTCCGACTTTGGGGGCGGCTGGGGCGCCCCGGGCTGCGGCTTCCCCCTGCGGGGGAACGGAGGTTTCTCTCGCCCCGAGGCGTGGACGCGGCTGCGAAGGGCACCGTCGGCGCCGGGGCGGTCGGGGGCCTCGGGGCGCGGGACTCAGGGTTGCCCAGGGGGAGGCCCCGGGGCACAGGACCCCGGACTCGGAAGCCTGAGGAGGCAGGCGAGGGTTGGAGCCCGGGCCTCGGGGCCCGCCCGGCCCCACCGGCCCGCGCCAGGGAGGGAAGCCCCGGGCGCTGAGGAGCGGGAGGCGTCGGCGTCGCGCGCGGCGGACTCGCGGGGGGCTTTCCGGCGGGGCGCGGGCGCGACCCCGCGGGGTCCCGGGCCAGGCGCGGGGGGCGGCCCCGCAGACGGGCTGCGCCCGAAGCGAGTTCGCCGGGCGTTTTCCGGCCGATTCTCACGAGCGTTCTGCCCAAACCGGGATCGGTTTGGGCAGAACGCTCGTGAGAATCGGCCGGCGTTGGGCAGCCCCGGGGACCGGCCTGGTCCCCGGGGCCGAGGGCCCTTTCTCGCTCGGGGCCCGGCGCGGCCCCCCGGAAAACGCGCCGAGAGGACGCGGACCCGCCGGCGGCCCCGGCGCCGGGGAGCCCTCCCGGAGCAGAGTTGAGGGAGGGCCTGGGGCCGGGCGTCGTGCTCCGACTTTGGGGGCGGCTGGGGCGCCCCGGGCTGCGGCTTCCCCCTGCGGTTGAACGGAGGTTTCTCTCGCCCCGAGGCGTGGACGCGGCTGCGAAGGGCACCGTCGGCGCCGGGGCGGTCGGGGGCCTCGGGGCGCGGGACTCAGGGTTGCCCAGGGGGAGGCCCCGGGGCACAGGACCCCGGACTCGGAAGCCTGAGGAGGCAGGCGAGGGTTGGAGCCCGGGCCTCGGGGCCCGCCCGGCCCCACCGGCCCGCGCCAGGGAGGGGAGCCCCGGGCGCTGAGGAGCGGGAGGCGTCGGCGTCGCGCGCGGCGGACTCGCGGGGGGCTTTCCGGCGGGGCGCGGGCGCGACCCCGCGGGGTCCCGGGCCAGGCGCGGGGGGCGGCCCCGCAGACGGGCTGCGCCCGAAGCGAGTTCGCCGGGCGTTTTCCGGCCGATTCTCACGAGCGTTCTGCCCAAACCGGGATCGGTTTGGGCAGAACGCTCGTGAGAATCGGCCGGCGTTGGGCAGCCCCGGGGACCGGCCTGGTCCCCGGGGCCGAGGGCCCTTTCTCGCTCGGGGCCCGGCGCGGCCCCCCGGAAAACGCGCCGAGAGGACGCGGACCCGCCGGCGGCCCCGGCGCCGGGGAGCCCTCCCGGAGCAGAGTTGAGGGAGGGCCTGGGGCCGGGCGTCGTGCTCCGACTTTGGGGGCGGCTGGGGCGCCCCGGGCTGCGGCTTCCCCCTGCGGGGGAACGGAGGTTTCTCTCGCCCCGAGGCGTGGACGCGGCTGCGAAGGGCACCGTCGGCGCCGGGGCGGTCGGGGGCCTCGGGGCGCGGGACTCAGGGTTGCCCAGGGGGAGGCCCCGGGGCACAGGACCCCGGACTCGGAAGGCTGAGGAGGCAGGCGAGGGTTGGAGCCCGGGCCTCGGGGCCCGCCCGGCCCCACCGGCCCGCGCCAGGGAGGGGAGCCCCGGGCGCTGAGGAGCGGGAGGCGTCGGCGTCGCGCGCGGCGGACTCGCGGGGGGCTTTCCGGCGGGGCGCGGGCGCGACCCCGCGGGGTCCCGGGCCAGGCGCGGGGGGCGGCCCCGCAGACGGGCTGCGCCCGAAGCGAGTTCGCCGGGCGTTTTCCGGCCGATTCTCACGAGCGTTCTGCCCAAACCGGGATCGGTTTGGGCAGAACGCTCGTGAGAATCGGCCGGCGTTGGGCAGCCCCGGGGACCGGCCTGGTCCCCGGGGCCGAGGGCCCTTTCTCGCTCGGGGCCCGGCGCGGCCCCCCGGAAAACGCGCCGAGAGGACGCGGACCCGCCGGCGGCCCCGGCGCCGGGGAGCCCTCCCGGAGCAGAGTTGAGGGAGGGCCTGGGGCCGGGCGTCGTGCTCCGACTTTGGGGGCGGCTGGGGCGCCCCGGGCTGCGGCTTCCCCCTGCGGTTGAACGGAGGTTTCTCTCGCCCCGAGGCGTGGACGCGGCTGCGAAGGGCACCGTCGGCGCCGGGGCGGTCGGGGGCCTCGGGGCGCGGGACTCAGGGTTGCCCAGGGGGAGGCCCCGGGGCACAGGACCCCGGACTCGGAAGGCTGAGGAGGCAGGCGAGGGTTGGAGCCCGGGCCTCGGGGCCCGCCCGGCCCCACCGGCCCGCGCCAGGGAGGGGAGCCCCGGGCGCTGAGGAGCGGGAGGCGTCGGCGTCGCGCGCGGCGGACTCGCGGGGGGCTTTCCGGCGGGGCGCGGGCGCGACCCCGCGGGGTCCCGGGCCAGGCGCGGGGGGCGGCCCCGCAGACGGGCTGCGCCCGAAGCGAGTTCGCCGGGCGTTTTCCGGCCGATTCTCACGAGCGTTCTGCCCAAACCGGGATCGGTTTGGGCAGAACGCTCGTGAGAATCGGCCGGCGTTGGGCAGCCCCGGGGACCGGCCTGGTCCCCGGGGCCGAGGGCCCTTTCTCGCTCGGGGCCCGCCGCGGCCCCCCGGAAAACGCGCCGAGAGGACGCGGACCCGCCGGCGGCCCCGGCGCCGGGGAGCCCTCCCGGAGCAGAGTTGAGGGAGGGCCTGGGGCCGGGCGTCGTGCTCCGACTTTGGGGGCGGCTGGGGCGCCCCGGGCTGCGGCTTCCCCCTGCGGGGGAACGGAGGTTTCTCTCGCCCCGAGGCGTGGACGCGGCTGCGAAGGGCACCGTCGGCGCCGGGGCGGTCGGGGGCCTCGGGGCGCGGGACTCAGGGTTGCCCAGGGGGAGGCCCCGGGGCACAGGACCCCGGACTCGGAAGGCTGAGGAGGCAGGCGAGGGTTGGAGCCCGGGCCTCGGGGCCCGCCCGGCCCCACCGGCCCGCGCCAGGGAGGGGAGCCCCGGGCGCTGAGGAGCGGGAGGCATCGGCGTCGCGCGCGGCGGACTCGCGGGGGGCTTTCCGGCGGGGCGCGGGCGCGACCCCGCGGGGTCCCGGGCCAGGCGCGGGGGGCGGCCCCGCAGACGGGCTGCGCCCGAAGCGAGTTCGCCGGGCGTTTTCCGGCCGATTCTCACGAGCGTTCTGCCCAAACCGATCCCGGTTTGGGCAGAACGCTCGTGAGAATCGGCCGGCGTTGGGCAGCCCCGGGGACCGGCCTGGTCCCCGGGGCCGAGGGCCCTTTCTCGCTCGGGGCCCGGCGCGGCCCCCCGGAAAACGCGCCGAGAGGACGCGGACCCGCCGGCGGCCCCGGCGCCGGGGAGCCCTCCCGGAGCAGAGTTGAGGGAGGGCCTGGGGCCGGGCGTCGTGCTCCGACTTTGGGGGCGGCTGGGGCGCCCCGGGCTGCGGCTTCCCCCTGCGGTTGAACGGAGGTTTCTCTCGCCCCGAGGCGTGGACGCGGCTGCGAAGGGCACCGTCGGCGCCGGGGCGGTCGGGGGCCTCGGGGCGCGGGACTCAGGGTTGCCCAGGGGGAGGCCCCGGGGCACAGGACCCCGGACTCGGAAGGCTGAGGAGGCAGGCGAGGGTTGGAGCCCGGGCCTCGGGGCCCGCCCGGCCCCACCGGCCCGCGCCAGGGAGGGGAGCCCCGGGCGCTGAGGAGCGGGAGGCGTCGGCGTCGCGCGCGGCGGACTCGCGGGGGGCTTTCCGGCGGGGCGCGGGCGCGACCCCGCGGGGTCCCGGGCCAGGCGCGGGGGGCGGCCCCGCAGACGGGCTGCGCCCGAAGCGAGTTCGCCGGGCGTTTTCCGGCCGATTCTCACGAGCGTTCTGCCCAAACCGGGATCGGTTTGGGCAGAACGCTCGTGAGAATCGGCCGGCGTTGGGCAGCCCCGGGGACCGGCCTGGTCCCCGGGGCCGAGGGCCCTTTCTCGCTCGGGGCCCGGCGCGGCCCCCCGGAAAACGCGCCGAGAGGACGCGGACCCGCCGGCGGCCCCGGCGCCGGGGAGCCCTCCCGGAGCAGAGTTGAGGGAGGGCCTGGGGCCGGGCGTCGTGCTCCGACTTTGGGGGCGGCTGGGGCGCCCCGGGCTGCGGCTTCCCCCTGCGGGGGAACGGAGGTTTCTCTCGCCCCGAGGCGTGGACGCGGCTGCGAAGGGCACCGTCGGCGCCGGGGCGGTCGGGGGCCTCGGGGCGCGGGACTCAGGGTTGCCCAGGGGGAGGCCCCGGGGCACAGGACCCCGGACTCGGAAGGCTGAGGAGGCAGGCGAGGGTTGGAGCCCGGGCCTCGGGGCCCGCCCGGCCCCACCGGCCCGCGCCAGGGAGGGGAGCCCCGGGCGCTGAGGAGCGGGAGGCGTCGGCGTCGCGCGCGGCGGACTCGCGGGGGGCTTTCCGGCGGGGCGCGGGCGCGACCCCGCGGGGTCCCGGGCCAGGCGCGGGGGGCGGCCCCGCAGACGGGCTGCGCCCGAAGCGAGTTCGCCGGGCGTTTTCCGGCCGATTCTCACGAGCGTTCTGCCCAAACCGGGATCGGTTTGGGCAGAACGCTCGTGAGAATCGGCCGGCGTTGGGCAGCCCCGGGGACCGGCCTGGTCCCCGGGGCCGAGGGCCCTTTCTCGCTCGGGGCCCGGCGCGGCCCCCCGGAAAACGCGCCGAGAGGACGCGGACCCGCCGGCGGCCCCGGCGCCGGGGAGCCCTCCCGGAGCAGAGTTGAGGGAGGGCCTGGGGCCGGGCGTCGTGCTCCGACTTTGGGGGCGGCTGGGGCGCCCCGGGCTGCGGCTTCCCCCTGCGGTTGAACGGAGGTTTCTCTCGCCCCGAGGCGTGGACGCGGCTGCGAAGGGCACCGTCGGCGCCGGGGCGGTCGGGGGCCTCGGGGCGCGGGACTCAGGGTTGCCCAGGGGGAGGCCCCGGGGCACAGGACCCCGGACTCGGAAGGCTGAGGAGGCAGGCGAGGGTTGGAGCCCGGGCCTCGGGGCCCGCCCGGCCCCACCGGCCCGCGCCAGGGAGGGGAGCCCCGGGCGCTGAGGAGCGGGAGGCGTCGGCGTCGCGCGCGGCGGACTCGCGGGGGGCTTTCCGGCGGGGCGCGGGCGCGACCCCGCGGGGTCCCGGGCCAGGCGCGGGGGGCGGCCCCGCAGACGGGCTGCGCCCGAAGCGAGTTCGCCGGGCGTTTTCCGGCCGATTCTCACGAGCGTTCTGCCCAAACCGGGATCGGTTTGGGCAGAACGCTCGTGAGAATCGGCCGGCGTTGGGCAGCCCCGGGGACCGGCCTGGTCCCCGGGGCCGAGGGCCCTTTCTCGCTCGGGGCCCGGCGCGGCCCCCCGGAAAACGCGCCGAGAGGACGCGGACCCGCCGGCGGCCCCGGCGCCGGGGAGCCCTCCCGGAGCAGAGTTGAGGGAGGGCCTGGGGCCGGGCGTCGTGCTCCGACTTTGGGGGCGGCTGGGGCGCCCCGGGCTGCGGCTTCCCCCTGCGGGGGAACGGAGGTTTCTCTCGCCCCGAGGCGTGGACGCGGCTGCGAAGGGCACCGTCGGCGCCGGGGCGGTCGGGGGCCTCGGGGCGCGGGACTCAGGGTTGCCCATGGGGAGGCCCCGGGGCACAGGACCCCGGACTCGGAAGGCTGAGGAGGCAGGCGAGGGTTGGAGCCCGGGCCTCGGGGCCCGCCCGGCCCCACCGGCCCGCGCCAGGGAGGGGAGCCCCGGGCGCTGAGGAGCGGGAGGCGTCGGCGTCGCGCGCGGCGGACTCGCGGGGGGCTTTCCGGCGGGGCGCGGGCGCGACCCCGCGGGGTCCCGGGCCAGGCGCGGGGGGCGGCCCCGCAGACGGGCTGCGCCCGAAGCGAGTTCGCCGGGCGTTTTCCGGCCGATTCTCACGAGCGTTCTGCCCAAACCGGGATCGGTTTGGGCAGAACGCTCGTGAGAATCGGCCGGCGTTGGGCAGCCCCGGGGACCGGCCTGGTCCCCGGGGCCGAGGGCCCTTTCTCGCTCGGGGCCCGGCGCGGCCCCCCGGAAAACGCGCCGAGAGGACGCGGACCCGCCGGCGGCCCCGGCGCCGGGGAGCCCTCCCGGAGCAGAGTTGAGGGAGGGCCTGGGGCCGGGCGTCGTGCTCCGACTTTGGGGGCGGCTGGGGCGCCCCGGGCTGCGGCTTCCCCCTGCGGTTGAACGGAGGTTTCTCTCGCCCCGAGGCGTGGACGCGGCTGCGAAGGGCACCGTCGGCGCCGGGGCGGTCGGGGGCCTCGGGGCGCGGGACTCAGGGTTGCCCAGGGGGAGGCCCCGGGGCACAGGACCCCGGACTCGGAAGGCTGAGGAGGCAGGCGAGGGTTGGAGCCCGGGCCTCGGGGCCCGCCCGGCCCCACCGGCCCGCGCCAGGGAGGGGAGCCCCGGGCGCTGAGGAGCGGGAGGCGTCGGCGTCGCGCGCGGCGGACTCGCGGGGGGCTTTCCGGCGGGGCGCGGGCGCGACCCCGCGGGGTCCCGGGCCAGGCGCGGGGGGCGGCCCCGCAGACGGGCTGCGCCCGAAGCGAGTTCGCCGGGCGTTTTCCGGCCGATTCTCACGAGCGTTCTGCCCAAACCGGGATCGGTTTGGGCAGAACGCTCGTGAGAATCGGCCGGCGTTGGGCAGCCCCGGGGACCGGCCTGGTCCCCGGGGCCGAGGGCCCTTTCTCGCTCGGGGCCCGCCGCGGCCCCCCGGAAAACGCGCCGAGAGGACGCGGACCCGCCGGCGGCCCCGGCGCCGGGGAGCCCTCCCGGAGCAGAGTTGAGGGAGGGCCTGGGGCCGGGCGTCGTGCTCCGACTTTGGGGGCGGCTGGGGCGCCCCGGGCTGCGGCTTCCCCCTGCGGGGGAACGGAGGTTTCTCTCGCCCCGAGGCGTGGACGCGGCTGCGAAGGGCACCGTCGGCGCCGGGGCGGTCGGGGGCCTCGGGGCGCGGGACTCAGGGTTGCCCAGGGGGAGGCCCCGGGGCACAGGACCCCGGACTCGGAAGGCTGAGGAGGCAGGCGAGGGTTGGAGCCCGGGCCTCGGGGCCCGCCCGGCCCCACCGGCCCGCGCCAGGGAGGGGAGCCCCGGGCGCTGAGGAGCGGGAGGCATCGGCGTCGCGCGCGGCGGACTCGCGGGGGGCTTTCCGGCGGGGCGCGGGCGCGACCCCGCGGGGTCCCGGGCCAGGCGCGGGGGGCGGCCCCGCAGACGGGCTGCGCCCGAAGCGAGTTCGCCGGGCGTTTTCCGGCCGATTCTCACGAGCGTTCTGCCCAAACCGATCCCGGTTTGGGCAGAACGCTCGTGAGAATCGGCCGGCGTTGGGCAGCCCCGGGGACCGGCCTGGTCCCCGGGGCCGAGGGCCCTTTCTCGCTCGGGGCCCGGCGCGGCCCCCCGGAAAACGCGCCGAGAGGACGCGGACCCGCCGGCGGCCCCGGCGCCGGGGAGCCCTCCCGGAGCAGAGTTGAGGGAGGGCCTGGGGCCGGGCGTCGTGCTCCGACTTTGGGGGCGGCTGGGGCGCCCCGGGCTGCGGCTTCCCCCTGCGGTTGAACGGAGGTTTCTCTCGCCCCGAGGCGTGGACGCGGCTGCGAAGGGCACCGTCGGCGCCGGGGCGGTCGGGGGCCTCGGGGCGCGGGACTCAGGGTTGCCCAGGGGGAGGCCCCGGGGCACAGGACCCCGGACTCGGAAGGCTGAGGAGGCAGGCGAGGGTTGGAGCCCGGGCCTCGGGGCCCGCCCGGCCCCACCGGCCCGCGCCAGGGAGGGGAGCCCCGGGCGCTGAGGAGCGGGAGGCGTCGGCGTCGCGCGCGGCGGACTCGCGGGGGGCTTTCCGGCGGGGCGCGGGCGCGACCCCGCGGGGTCCCGGGCCAGGCGCGGGGGGCGGCCCCGCAGACGGGCTGCGCCCGAAGCGAGTTCGCCGGGCGTTTTCCGGCCGATTCTCACGAGCGTTCTGCCCAAACCGGGATCGGTTTGGGCAGAACGCTCGTGAGAATCGGCCGGCGTTGGGCAGCCCCGGGGACCGGCCTGGTCCCCGGGGCCGAGGGCCCTTTCTCGCTCGGGGCCCGGCGCGGCCCCCCGGAAAACGCGCCGAGAGGACGCGGACCCGCCGGCGGCCCCGGCGCCGGGGAGCCCTCCCGGAGCAGAGTTGAGGGAGGGCCTGGGGCCGGGCGTCGTGCTCCGACTTTGGGGGCGGCTGGGGCGCCCCGGGCTGCGGCTTCCCCCTGCGGGGGAACGGAGGTTTCTCTCGCCCCGAGGCGTGGACGCGGCTGCGAAGGGCACCGTCGGCGCCGGGGCGGTCGGGGGCCTCGGGGCGCGGGACTCAGGGTTGCCCAGGGGGAGGCCCCGGGGCACAGGACCCCGGACTCGGAAGGCTGAGGAGGCAGGCGAGGGTTGGAGCCCGGGCCTCGGGGCCCGCCCGGCCCCACCGGCCCGCGCCAGGGAGGGGAGCCCCGGGCGCTGAGGAGCGGGAGGCGTCGGCGTCGCGCGCGGCGGACTCGCGGGGGGCTTTCCGGCGGGGCGCGGGCGCGACCCCGCGGGGTCCCGGGCCAGGCGCGGGGGGCGGCCCCGCAGACGGGCTGCGCCCGAAGCGAGTTCGCCGGGCGTTTTCCGGCCGATTCTCACGAGCGTTCTGCCCAAACCGGGATCGGTTTGGGCAGAACGCTCGTGAGAATCGGCCGGCGTTGGGCAGCCCCGGGGACCGGCCTGGTCCCCGGGGCCGAGGGCCCTTTCTCGCTCGGGGCCCGGCGCGGCCCCCCGGAAAACGCGCCGAGAGGACGCGGACCCGCCGGCGGCCCCGGCGCCGGGGAGCCCTCCCGGAGCAGAGTTGAGGGAGGGCCTGGGGCCGGGCGTCGTGCTCCGACTTTGGGGGCGGCTGGGGCGCCCCGGGCTGCGGCTTCCCCCTGCGGTTGAACGGAGGTTTCTCTCGCCCCGAGGCGTGGACGCGGCTGCGAAGGGCACCGTCGGCGCCGGGGCGGTCGGGGGCCTCGGGGCGCGGGACTCAGGGTTGCCCAGGGGGAGGCCCCGGGGCACAGGACCCCGGACTCGGAAGGCTGAGGAGGCAGGCGAGGGTTGGAGCCCGGGCCTCGGGGCCCGCCCGGCCCCACCGGCCCGCGCCAGGGAGGGGAGCCCCGGGCGCTGAGGAGCGGGAGGCGTCGGCGTCGCGCGCGGCGGACTCGCGGGGGGCTTTCCGGCGGGGCGCGGGCGCGACCCCGCGGGGTCCCGGGCCAGGCGCGGGGGGCGGCCCCGCAGACGGGCTGCGCCCGAAGCGAGTTCGCCGGGCGTTTTCCGGCCGATTCTCACGAGCGTTCTGCCCAAACCGGGATCGGTTTGGGCAGAACGCTCGTGAGAATCGGCCGGCGTTGGGCAGCCCCGGGGACCGGCCTGGTCCCCGGGGCCGAGGGCCCTTTCTCGCTCGGGGCCCGGCGCGGCCCCCCGGAAAACGCGCCGAGAGGACGCGGACCCGCCGGCGGCCCCGGCGCCGGGGAGCCCTCCCGGAGCAGAGTTGAGGGAGGGCCTGGGGCCGGGCGTCGTGCTCCGACTTTGGGGGCGGCTGGGGCGCCCCGGGCTGCGGCTTCCCCCTGCGGTTGAACGGAGGTTTCTCTCGCCCCGAGGCGTGGACGCGGCTGCGAAGGGCACCGTCGGCGCCGGGGCGGTCGGGGGCCTCGGGGCGCGGGACACAGGGTTGCCCAGGGGGAGGCCCCGGGGCACAGGACCCCGGACTCGGAAGGCTGAGGAGGCAGGCGAGGGTTGGAGCCCGGGCCTCGGGGCCCGCCCGGCCCCACCGGCCCGCGCCAGGGAGGGGAGCCCCGGGCGCTGAGGAGCGGGAGGCGTCGGCGTCGCGCGCGGCGGACTCGCGGGGGGCTTTCCGGCGGGGCGCGGGCGCGACCCCGCGGGGTCCCGGGCCAGGCGCGGGGGGCGGCCCCGCAGACGGGCTGCGCCCGAAGCGAGTTCGCCGGGCGTTTTCCGGCCGATTCTCACGAGCGTTCTGCCCAAACCGGGATCGGTTTGGGCAGAACGCTCGTGAGAATCGGCCGGCGTTGGGCAGCCCCGGGGACCGGCCTGGTCCCCGGGGCCGAGGGCCCTTTCTCGCTCGGGGCCCGCCGCGGCCCCCCGGAAAACGCGCCGAGAGGACGCGGACCCGCCGGCGGCCCCGGCGCCGGGGAGCCCTCCCGGAGCAGAGTTGAGGGAGGGCCTGGGGCCGGGCGTCGTGCTCCGACTTTGGGGGCGGCTGGGGCGCCCCGGGCTGCGGCTTCCCCCTGCGGTTGAACGGAGGTTTCTCTCGCCCCGAGGCGTGGACGCGGCTGCGAAGGGCACCGTCGGCGCCGGGGCGGTCGGGGGCCTCGGGGCGCGGGACTCAGGGTTGCCCAGGGGGAGGCCCCGGGGCACAGGACCCCGGACTCGGAAGGCTGAGGAGGCAGGCGAGGGTTGGAGCCCGGGCCTCGGGGCCCGCCCGGCCCCACCGGCCCGCGCCAGGGAGGGGAGCCCCGGGCGCTGAGGAGCGGGAGGCGTCGGCGTCGCGCGCGGCGGACTCGCGGGGGGCTTTCCGGCGGGGCGCGGGCGCGACCCCGCGGGGTCCCGGGCCAGGCGCGGGGGGCGGCCCCGCAGACGGGCTGCGCCCGAAGCGAGTTCGCCGGGCGTTTTCCGGCCGATTCTCACGAGCGTTCTGCCCAAACCGGGATCGGTTTGGGCAGAACGCTCGTGAGAATCGGCCGGCGTTGGGCAGCCCCGGGGACCGGCCTGGTCCCCGGGGCCGAGGGCCCTTTCTCGCTCGGGGCCCGGCGCGGCCCCCCGGAAAACGCGCCGAGAGGACGCGGACCCGCCGGCGGCCCCGGCGCCGGGGAGCCCTCCCGGAGCAGAGTTGAGGGAGGGCCTGGGGCCGGGCGTCGTGCTCCGACTTTGGGGGCGGCTGGGGCGCCCCGGGCTGCGGCTTCCCCCTGCGGTTGAACGGAGGTTTCTCTCGCCCCGAGGCGTGGACGCGGCTGCGAAGGGCACCGTCGGCGCCGGGGCGGTCGGGGGCCTCGGGGCGCGGGACACAGGGTTGCCCAGGGGGAGGCCCCGGGGCACAGGACCCCGGACTCGGAAGGCTGAGGAGGCAGGCGAGGGTTGGAGCCCGGGCCTCGGGGCCCGCCCGGCCCCACCGGCCCGCGCCAGGGAGGGGAGCCCCGGGCGCTGAGGAGCGGGAGGCGTCGGCGTCGCGCGCGGCAGACTCGCGGGGGGCTTTCCGGCGGGGCGCGGGCGCGACCCCGCGGGGTCCCGGGCCAGGCGCGGGGGGCGGCCCCGCAGACGGGCTGCGCCCGAAGCGAGTTCGCCGGGCGTTTTCCGGCCGATTCTCACGAGCGTTCTGCCCAAACCGGGATCGGTTTGGGCAGAACGCTCGTGAGAATCGGCCGGCGTTGGGCAGCCCCGGGGACCGGCCTGGTCCCCGGGGCCGAGGGCCCTTTCTCGCTCGGGGCCCGGCGCGGCCCCCCGGAAAACGCGCCGAGAGGACGCGGACCCGCCGGCGGCCCCGGCGCCGGGGAGCCCTCCCGGAGCAGAGTTGAGGGAGGGCCTGGGGCCGGGCGTCGTGCTCCGACTTTGGGGGCGGCTGGGGCGCCCCGGGCTGCGGCTTCCCCCTGCGGTTGAACGGAGGTTTCCCTCGCCCCGAGGCGTGGACGCGGCTGCGAAGGGCACCGTCGGCGCCGGGGCGGTCGGGGGCCTCGGGGCGCGGGACTCAGGGTTGCCCAGGGGGAGGCCCCGGGGCACAGGACCCCGGACTCGGAAGGCTGAGGAGGCAGGCGAGGGTTGGAGCCCGGGCCTCGGGGCCCGCCCGGCCCCACCGGCCCGCGCCAGGGAGGGGAGCCCCGGGCGCTGAGGAGCGGGAGGCGTCGGCGTCGCGCGCGGCGGACTCGCGGGGGGCTTTCCGGCGGGGCGCGGGCGCGACCCCGCGGGGTCCCGGGCCAGGCGCGGGGGGCGGCCCCGCAGACGGGCTGCGCCCGAAGCGAGTTCGCCGGGCGTTTTCCGGCCGATTCTCACGAGCGTTCTGCCCAAACCGGGATCGGTTTGGGCAGAACGCTCGTGAGAATCGGCCGGCGTTGGGCAGCCCCGGGGACCGGCCTGGTCCCCGGGGCCGAGGGCCCTTTCTCGCTCGGGGCCCGCCGCGGCCCCCCGGAAAACGCGCCGAGAGGACGCGGACCCGCCGGCGGCCCCGGCGCCGGGGAGCCCTCCCGGAGCAGAGTTGAGGGAGGGCCTGGGGCCGGGCGTCGTGCTCCGACTTTGGGGGCGGCTGGGGCGCCCCGGGCTGCGGCTTCCCCCTGCGGGGGAACGGAGGTTTCTCTCGCCCCGAGGCGTGGACGCGGCTGCGAAGGGCACCGTCGGCGCCGGGGCGGTCGGGGGCCTCGGGGCGCGGGACTCAGGGTTGCCCAGGGGGAGGCCCCGGGGCACAGGACCCCGGACTCGGAAGGCTGAGGAGGCAGGCGAGGGTTGGAGCCCGGGCCTCGGGGCCCGCCCGGCCCCACCGGCCCGCGCCAGGGAGGGGAGCCCCGGGCGCTGAGGAGCGGGAGGCGTCGGCGTCGCGCGCGGCGGACTCGCGGGGGGCTTTCCGGCGGGGCGCGGGCGCGACCCCGCGGGGTCCCGGGCCAGGCGCGGGGGGCGGCCCCGCAGACGGGCTGCGCCCGAAGCGAGTTCGCCGGGCGTTTTCCGGCCGATTCTCACGAGCGTTCTGCCCAAACCGGGATCGGTTTGGGCAGAACGCTCGTGAGAATCGGCCGGCGTTGGGCAACCCCGGGGACCGGCCTGGTCCCCGGGGCCGAGGGCCCTTTCTCGCTCGGGGCCCGGCGCGGCCCCCCGGAAAACGCGCCGAGAGGACGCAGACCCGCCGGCGGCCCCGGCGCCGGGGAGCCCTCCCGGAGCAGAGTTGAGGGAGGGCCTGGGGCCGGGCGTCGTGCTCCGACTTTGGGGGCGGCTGGGGCGCCCCGGGCTGCGGCTTCCCCCTGCGGGGGAACGGAGGTTTCTCTCGCCCCGAGGCGTGGACGCGGCTGCGAAGGGCACCGTCGGCGCCGGGGCGGTCGGGGGCCTCGGGGCGCGGGACTCAGGGTTGCCCAGGGGGAGGCCCCGGGGCACAGGACCCCGGACTCGGAAGGCTGAGGAGGCAGGCGAGGGTTGGAGCCCGGGCCTCGGGGCCCGCCCGGCCCCACCGGCCCGCGCCAGGGAGGGGAGCCCCGGGCGCTGAGGAGCGGGAGGCGTCGGCGTCGCGCGCGGCGGACTCGCGGGGGGCTTTGCGGCGGGGCGCGGGCGCGACCCCGCGGGGTCCCGGGCCAGGCGCGGGGGGCGGCCCCGCAGACGGGCTGCGCCCGAAGCGAGTTCGCCGGGCGTTTTCCGGCCGATTCTCACGAGCGTTCTGCCCAAACCGGGATCGGTTTGGGCAGAACGCTCGTGAGAATCGGCCGGCGTTGGGCAGCCCCGGGGACCGGCCTGGTCCCCGGGGCCGAGGGCCCTTTCTCGCTCGGGGCCCGCCGCGGCCCCCCGGAAAACGCGCCGAGAATACGCGGACCCGCCGGCGGCCCCGGCGCCGGGGAGCCCTCCCGGAGCAGAGTTGAGGGAGGGCCTGGGGCCGGGCGTCGTGCTCCGACTTTGGGGGCGGCTGGGGCGCCCCGGGCTGCGGCTTCCCCCTGCGGGGGAACGGAGGTTTCTCTCGCCCCGAGGCGTGGACGCGGCTGCGAAGGGCACCGTCGGCGCCGGGGCGGTCGGGGGCCTCGGGGCGCGGGACTCAGGGTTGCCCAGGGGGAGGCCCCGGGGCACAGGACCCCGGACTCGGAAGGCTGAGGAGGCAGGCGAGGGTTGGAGCCCGGGCCTCGGGGCCCGCCCGGCCCCACCGGCCCGCGCCAGGGAGGGGAGCCCCGGGCGCTGAGGAGCGGGAGGCGTCGGCGTCGCGCGCGGCGGACTCGCGGGGGGCTTTCCGGCGGGGCGCGGGCGCGACCCCGCGGGGTCCCGGGC
Organism: Martes martes; assembly: GCF_963455335.1. Taxonomy (NCBI): domain Eukaryota; kingdom Metazoa; phylum Chordata; class Mammalia; order Carnivora; family Mustelidae; genus Martes; species Martes martes. Next base: position 14,789 of record NW_027666487.1, read on the forward strand.
CAGGCGCGGGGGGCGGCCCCGCAGACGGGCTGCGCCCGAAGCGAGTTCGCCGGGCGTTTTCCGGCCGATTCTCACGAGCGTTCTGCCCAAACCGGGATCGGTTTGGGCAGAACGCTCGTGAGAATCGGCCGGCGTTGGGCAGCCCCGGGGACCGGCCTGGTCCCCGGGGCCGAGGGCCCTTTCTCGCTCGGGGCCCGCCGCGGCCCCCCGGAAAACGCGCCGAGAGGACGCGGACCCGCCGGCGGCCCCGGCGCCGGGGAGCCCTCCCGGAGCAGAGTTGAGGGAGGGCCTGGGGCCGGGCGTCGTGCTCCGACTTTGGGGGCGGCTGGGGCGCCCCGGGCTGCGGCTTCCCCCTGCGGGGGAACGGAGGTTTCTCTCGCCCCGAGGCGTGGACGCGGCTGCGAAGGGCACCGTCGGCGCCGGGGCGGTCGGGGGCCTCGGGGCGCGGGACTCAGGGTTGCCCAGGGGGAGGCCCCGGGGCACAGGACCCCGGACTCGGAAGGCTGAGGAGGCAGGCGAGGGTTGGAGCCCGGGCCTCGGGGCCCGCCCGGCCCCACCGGCCCGCGCCAGGGAGGGGAGCCCCGGGCGCTGAGGAGCGGGAGGCGTCGGCGTCGCGCGCGGCGGACTCGCGGGGGGCTTTCCGGCGGGGCGCGGGCGCGACCCCGCGGGGTCCCGGGCCAGGCGCGGGGGGCGGCCCCGCAGACGGGCTGCGCCCGAAGCGAGTTCGCCGGGCGTTTTCCGGCCGATTCTCACGAGCGTTCTGCCCAAACCGGGATCGGTTTGGGCAGAACGCTCGTGAGAATCGGCCGGCGTTGGGCAGCCCCGGGGACCGGCCTGGTCCCCGGGGCCGAGGGCCCTTTCTCGCTCGGGGCCCGCCGCGGCCCCCCGGAAAACGCGCCGAGAGGACGCGGACCCACCGGCGGCCCCGGCGCCGGGGAGCCCTCCCGGAGCAGAGTTGAGGGAGGGCCTGGGGCCGGGCGTCGTGCTCCGACTTTGGGGGCGGCTGGGGCGCCCCGGGCTGCGGCTTCCCCCTGCGGGGGAACGGAGGTTTCTCTCGCCCCGAGGCGTGGACGCGGCTGCGAAGGGCACCGTCGGCGCCGGGGCGGTCGGGGGCCTCGGGGCGCTGGACTCAGGGTTGCCCGGGGGAGGCCCCGGGGCACAGGACCCCGGACTCGGAAGGCTGAGGAGGCAGGCGAGGGTTGGAGCCCGGGCCTCGCGGCCCGCCCGGCCCCACCGGCCCGCGCCAGGGAGGGGAGCCCCGGGCGCTGAGGAGCGGGAGGCGTCGGCGTCGCGCGCGGCGGACTCGCGGGGGGCTTTCCGGCGTGGCGGGGGCGCGACCCCACGGGGTCCCGGGCCAGGCGCGGGGGGCGGCCCCGCAGACGGGCTGCGCCCGAAGCGAGTTCGCCGGGCGTTTTCCGGCCGATTCTCACGAGCGTTCTGCCCAAACCGGGATCGGTTTGGGCAGAACGCTCGTGAGAATCGGCCGGCGTTGGGCAGCCCCGGGGACCGGCCTGGTCCCGGGGGCCGAGGGCCCTTTCTCGCTCGGGGCCCGGCGCGGCCCCCCGGAAAACACGCCGAGGGGACGCGGACCCGCCTGGGGCCCCGGCGCCGGGGAGCCCTCCCGGAGCAGAGTTGAGGGAGGGCCTGGGGCCGGGCGTCGTGCTCCGACTTTGGGGGCGGCTGGGGCGCCCCGGGCTGCGGCTTCCCCCTGCGGGGGAACGGAGGTTTCTCTCGCCCCGAGGCGTGGACGCGGCTGCGAAGGGCACCGTCGGCGCCGGGGCGGTCGGGGGCCTCGGGGCGCGGGACTCAGGGTTGCCCAGGGGGAGGCCCCGGGGCACAGGACCCCGGAATCGGAAGGCTGAGGAGGCAGGCGAGGGTTGGAGCCCGGGCCTCGGGGCCCGCCAGGCCCCACCGGCCCGCGCCAGGGAGGGGAGCCCCGGGCGCTGAGGAGCGGCAGGCGTCGGCGTCGCGCGCGGCGGACTCGCGGGGGGCTTTCCGGCGGGGCGCGGGCGCGACCCCGCGGAGTCCCGGGCCAGGCGCGGGGGGCGGCCCCGCAGAAGGGCTGCGCCCGAAGCGAGTTCGCCGGGCGTTTTCCGGCCGATTCTCACGAGCGTTCTTCCCAAACCGGGATCGGTTTGGGCAGAACGCTCCTGAGAATCGGCCGGCGTTGGGCAGACCCGGGGACCGGCCTGGTCCCCGGGGCCGAAGGCCCTTTCTCGCTCGGGGCCCGGCGCGGCCCCCCGGAAAACACGCCGAGGGGACGCAGACCCGCCTGGGGCCCCGGCGCCGGGGAGCCCTCCCGGAGCAGAGTTGAGGGAGGGCCTGGGGCCGGGCGTCGTGCTCCGACTTTGGGGGCGGCTGGGGCGCCCCGTTCTGCGGCTTCCCCCTGCGGGGGAACGGAGGTTTCTCTCGCCCCGAGGCGTGGACGCGGCTGCGAAGGGCACCGGCGGCGCCGGGGGGGTCGGGGGCCTCGGGGCGCGGGACTCAGGGTTGCCCAGGGGGAGGCCCCGGGGCACAGGACCCCGGACTCGAAAGTCTGAGGAGGCGGGCGAGGGTTGGAGCCCGGGCCTCGGGGCCCACCCGGCCCTTCCTGCCCGCGCCAGGGAGGGGAGTCCCGGGCGCTGTGGAGCGGGAGGCTTTGGCGTCGCCCGCGTCCGACTCGCGGGATGCTTTCCGGAGGGGTGCGGATGCGTCCAGGTGGGATCCCGGGTCAGGCGTGGGGTCCTTCCACCCAGAAAATGTCCCATCCACCCAGAAAATGTCCCAGATGACACGGACCACCGGTACATTTCTGTTTTGTGTCTATGGGGTGTGCAAATGCTGGTGGTGACCCAGTATCATACAGTTTTCTCCTGCTCTCTGTTTTCTGCTCATCTTCAAATGACAGTTTCCATGTAGGAAGCTGGCAATGTGCCGGTTCGAGTCTCAGGCATCCCCACTCGGACGGGCTTAGGAGCCAGTCCTCTGGGCACAGAAACCTGTACACCTGACCTATCGTTTGGCTTAGGGCCCAGGGGCATGGAAGGCCCTATCTGACAGCACTGCGGTGTCGTCCCCTCAGGGCTGAGGTGAGGGTATGTGCCTGGCTGGTTGGCAGATCCGGCTTCATGGCTGGGTGGGCCACTAATATTGGGGTTGGCTTTAGTGGGGCTTTGAGGTGGGATCCCCCATGGGCTGAGTCAAGGACGGTGGTCAAGCGGTATGTCCGTCTCTGGGTTTTGTTGCCATGTGGGCCATCAGAGGTGAGGGTGTCCTCTGGAATGCATGTGGGTTTCTCCTGGTCTGAGGGTTCTGGGTCGCTCCGAACGGCATGGTTTTCTCCTGGATGGTAGGCGGAGTCCTTGGTTGAGGCTCAGGGGGTCCCAATCTGGAGGGATTGTTGGCCATGTCTCTGGGCACGGAAGCCTGAAAACACAACCCAGAGTTTGGGTTAGGGCTTAGGGGGATCCAGGCCCTACCTCCTGGTGCTGAGGCTGGATCCCCAGTTGCTGAATCGAACCTGGGGGTCAGGAAGCACATCAGGGTGTGCGTTTGTGACTGTGGGGACCGTCCAATTTGGGGGTGTCCCCTGGGATGCATGTGGGTTTTTTCCATTCTGAGGGCTCTGCGCAGCTTCAAAAGGTACAGTTTCCTCCTGGGTGGCAGGTGGGTTCCTGGGGTGTGGCCCAGAGGTCCCCAATCTGGAGGGACCGTGCCAGTGTGGCTTCAGACCTGTGGAGGGTTAGGGAGCTGCCTTAGGAGTCTGTGGAAAGCCCCGCAGTGCCAGTTCACGCCACTGGAGGGAGCGGTGAGCCGTGGCGCCAGAGACCCTGGAAGACGTGGCGATGCTGCTTGCCACCACTGGAGGCAGTGGCGAGCTGCCCTGGGAAACACCCTGGAAGAGGAGTCCGTGCAGCCTGCTGGCTCTGGGGGCCGTGGGGAGGTGCCGGGTGAGAGACCCTGGATCGTGAGGCACTGCAGCTTGTTTCTCCAGGACGGAGTGCTGAGCTGTATAGTCTCTGATTCCCCAGGTTCAAGAGTGGGCATAAGAGACCCTGGAGCCGAGCCCCCACACAGCACTGTGCCCCTTTCCCCAGGTTTGCTGGCCATCTGCTGTCAGAGTGGTTCCGGAGGGTCCGCCCAGTTGGGCTCTGGAGCCGGGGGGAACCAAACCCGACTCACGGTGCACTTGGAACCGAGGAGTCGAGTGTTTGGAAGAGCATGTTTCTTTCTCCACAAAGGACAAGGGCATTGGTCGGCTTTAGAAGGAAGTCAATGACCACTTAAGAAACAAGCATGTGTCTCTCCTTCTCCCAGGAATCGGAGCAGGTGTGCAGGCGTTAGGTGGGAGGCGCCTGCTTCTCCGCACCTGAAGACCCTTCTTCACTCTGGCTCCACGAGACCTGAAGTTTGGAAATCAGCGTCTGAGTCCGTCAGGCAGCTTGTCCCAGGAAGTCAGTGGTCCGAGAAAAGAGCAGGCCCATGGGGCACATCCATGCCAGGATGGGAGGTAAAACTTCTCTTTCACCCCAAACCCCCTGGGCTTACGTCTTGTCTCCAGTGGAGCTCACAATTGGCACACGGAACCAGCTCTAAGATATCTAGTGTGGGTGCCAGAGTTCCTGAGATTCTCTGCAGGGAGCACCTGGCAGGGATCTCCTTTTCTCTGCTTCTTTCTGGCTTACAAAGGTATTTGGAACATCTTTTTCCTAGGCAATCCCTTGGATTCTAAAGGGAAGAGGAGATTGACTCGGTGTGCATTTTGAACACAGAAATTATTCCTTCATCCAACAGTGTTTATCCCACTGGCCCTAGGCTGTGTTGGAATGGCCGGCATCGAGAGGCAGGTGGCTGTTTGTGGTCAGATAGAGACTTGGATGATAGCTTCTCCATTGTCCAAGGGGATGGATCCTCATGGATTCGTCTTTGCATCCAAAGATTTCCAATGAGGGCAGAGGGAAAATTGAAAAGGATTCCAAGGAGCCTTGGGGCAATATCAAAGGGATGCTTGTCTTCCTAGGTTCACTCATACGGCTATATATGGTTGGACATGCTCTATTTTCTCTGCGGTTTCATGAGTGGTGAAGTCAGAAGGAGAGTCTTTGGGCGGACCCGGCGCCGGAGAGCACTCCCGAAGCAGAGTTGAGGGAGGGCCTGCGGCTGGGCGTCGTCCTCCGACTTTGGGGGCGGCTGGGGCGCCCCGGGCTGCGGTTGGCCCCTGCGGGGGAACGGAGGTTTCTCTCGCCCCGAGGATTGGACGCGGCTGCGGGGCGGTCGGGGGCCTCGGGGCGCGGGACTCAGGGTTGCCCAGGGGGAGGCCCCGGGGCACAGGACCCCGGACTCGGAAGGCTGAGGAGGCAGGCGAGGGTTGGAGCCCGGGCCTCGGGGCGCGCCCGGCCCCACCGGCCCGCGCCAGGGAGGGGAGCCCCGGGCGCTGAGGAGCGGGAGGCGTCGGCGTCGAGCGCGGCGGACTCGCGGGGGGCTTTCCGGCGGGGTGCGGGCGCGACCCCGCGGGGTCCCGTTCCAGGCGCGGTGGGTGGCCCCGCAGACGGGCTGCGCCCGAAGCCAGAACGCCTGGCGTTTTCCGGCCGATTCTCACGAGCGTTCTTCCCAAACCTGGATCGGTTTGGGCAGAACGCTCCTGAGAATCGGCCGGCGTTGGGCAGCCCCGGGGACCGGCCTGTTCCCCGGGGCCGAGGGCCCTTTCTCGCTCGGGGCACGGCGCGGCCCCCCGGAAAACGCGCCGAGAAGACGCGGACCCGCCGGCGGCCCCGGCGCCGGGGAGCCCTCCCGGAGCAGAGTTGAGGGAGGGCCTGGGGCCGGGCGTCGTGCTCCGACTTTGGGGGTGGCTGGGGCGCCCCGGGCTGCGGCTTCCCCCTGCGGTTGAACGGAGGTTTCTCTCGCCCCGAGGCGTGGACGCGGCTGCGAAGGGCACCGTCGGCGCCGGGGCGGTCGGGGGCCTCGGGGCGCGGGACTCAGGGTTGCCCAGGGGGAGGCCCCGGGGCACAGGACCCCGGACTCGGAAGGCTGAGGAGGCAGGCGAGGGTTGGAGCCCGGGCCTCGGGGCCCGCCCGGCCCCACCGGCCCGCGCCAGGGAGGGGAGCCCCGGGCGCTGAGGAGCGGGAGGCGTCGGCGTCGCGCGCGGCGGACTCGCGGGGGGCTTTCCGGCGGGGCGCGGGCGCGACCCCGCGGGGTCCCGGGCCAGGCGCGGGGGGCGGCCCCGCAGACGGGCTGCGCCCGAAGCGAGTTCGCCGGGCGTTTTCCGGCCGATTCTCACGAGCGTTCTGCCCAAACCGGGATCGGTTTGGGCAGAACGCTCGTGAGAATCGGGCGGCGTTGGGCAGCCCCGGGGACCGGCCTGGTCCCCGGGGCCGAGGGCCCTTTCTCGCTCGGGGCCCGGCGCGGCCCCCCGGAAAACGCGCCGAGAGGACGCGGACCCGCCGGCGGCCCCGGCGCCGGGGAGCCCTCCCGGAGCAGAGTTGAGGGAGGGCCTGGGGCCGGGCGTCGTGCTCCGACTTTGGGGGCGGCTGGGGCGCCCCGGGCTGCGGCTTCCCCCTGCGGGGGAACGGAGGTTTCTCTCGCCCCGAGGCGTGGACGCGGCTGCGAAGGGCACCGTCGGCGCCGGGGCGGTCGGGGGCCTCGGGGCGCGGGACTCAGGGTTGCCCAGGGGGAGGCCCCGGGGCACAGGACCCCGGACTCGGAAGGCTGAGGAGGCAGGCGAGGGTTGGAGCCCGGGCCTCGGGGCCCGCCCGGCCCCACCGGCCCGCGCCAGGGAGGGGAGCCCCGGGCGCTGAGGAGCGGGAGGCGTCGGCGTCGCGCGCGGCGGACTCGCGGGGGGCTTTCCGGCGGGGCGCGGGCGCGACCCCCCGGGGTCCCGGGCCAGGCGCGGGGGGCGGCCCCGCAGACGGGCTGCGCCCGAAGCGAGTTCGCCGGGCGTTTTCCGGCCGATTCTCACGAGCGTTCTGCCCAAACCGGGATCGGTTTGGGCAGAACGCTCGTGAGAATCGGGCGGCGTTGGGCAGCCCCGGGGACCGGCCTGGTCCCCGGGGCCGAGGGCCCTTTCTCGCTCGGGGCCCGGCGCGGCCCCCCGGAAAACGCGCCGAGAGGACGCGGACCCGCCGGCGGCCCCGGCGCCGGGGAGCCCTCCCGGAGCAGAGTTGAGGGAGGGCCTGGGGCCGGGCGTCGTGCTCCGACTTTGGGGGCGGCTGGGGCGCCCCGGGCTGCGGCTTCCCCCTGCGGTTGAACGGAGGTTTCTCTCGCCCCGAGGCGTGGACGCGGCTGCGAAGGGCACCGTCGGCGCCGGGGCGGTCGGGGGCCTCGGGGCGCGGGACTCAGGGTTGCCCAGGGGGAGGCCCCGGGGCACAGGACCCCGGACTCGGAAGGCTGAGGAGGCAGGCGAGGGTTGGAGCCCGGGCCTCGGGGCCCGCCCGGCCCCACCGGCCCGCGCCAGGGAGGGGAGCCCCGGGCGCTGAGGAGCGGGAGGCGTCGGCGTCGCGCGCGGCGGACTCGCGGGGGGCTTTCCGGCGGGGCGCGGGCGCGACCCCGCGGGGTCCCGGGCCAGGCGCGGGGGGCGGCCCCGCAGACGGGCTGCGCCCGAAGCGAGTTCGCCGGGCGTTTTCCGGCCGATTCTCACGAGCGTTCTGCCCAAACCGGGATCGGTTTGGGCAGAACGCTCGTGAGAATCGGCCGGCGTTGGGCAGCCCCGGGGACCGGCCTGGTCCCCGGGGCCGAGGGCCCTTTCTCGCTCGGGGCCCGGCGCGGCCCCCCGGAAAACGCGCCGAGAGGACGCGGACCCGCCGGCGGCCCCGGCGCCGGGGAGCCCTCCCGGAGCAGAGTTGAGGGAGGGCCTGGGGCCGGGCGTCGTGCTCCGACTTTGGGGGCGGCTGGGGCGCCCCGGGCTGCGGCTTCCCCCTGCGGTTGAACGGAGGTTTCTCTCGCCCCGAGGCGTGGACGCGGCTGCGAAGGGCACCGTCGGCGCCGGGGCGGTCGGGGGCCTCGGGGCGCGGGACTCAGGGTTGCCCAGGGGGAGGCCCCGGGGCACAGGACCCCGGACTCGGAAGGCTGAGGAGGCAGGCGAGGGTTGGAGCCCGGGCCTCGGGGCCCGCCCGGCCCCACCGGCCCGCGCCAGGGAGGGGAGCCCCGGGCGCTGAGGAGCGGGAGGCGTCGGCGTCGCGCGCGGCGGACTCGCGGGGGGCTTTCCGGCGGGGCGCGGGCGCGACCCCGCGGGGTCCCGGGCCAGGCGCGGGGGGCGGCCCCGCAGACGGGCTGCGCCCGAAGCGAGTTCGCCGGGCGTTTTCCGGCCGATTCTCACGAGCGTTCTGCCCAAACCGGGATCGGTTTGGGCAGAACGCTCGTGAGAATCGGCCGGCGTTGGGCAGCCCCGGGGACCGGCCTGGTCCCCGGGGCCGAGGGCCCTTTCTCGCTCGGGGCCCGGCGCGGCCCCCCGGAAAACGCGCCGAGAGGACGCGGACCCGCCGGCGGCCCCGGCGCCGGGGAGCACTCCCGGAGCAGAGTTGAGGGAGGGCCTGGGGCCGGGCGTCGTGCTCCGACTTTGGGGGCGGCTGGGGCGCCCCGGGCTGCGGCTTCCCCCTGCGGTTGAACGGAGGTTTCTCTCGCCCCGAGGCGTGGACGCGGCTGCGAAGGGCACCGTCGGCGCCGGGGCGGTCGGGGGCCTCGGGGCGCGGGACTCAGGGTTGCCCAGGGGGAGGCCCCGGGGCACAGGACCCCGGACTCGGAAGGCTGAGGAGGCAGGCGAGGGTTGGAGCCCGGGCCTCGGGGCCCGCCCGGCCCCACCGGCCCGCGCCAGGGAGGGGAGCCCCGGGCGCTGAGGAGCGGGAGGCGTCGGCGTCGCGCGCGGCGGACTCGCGGGGGGCTTTCCGGCGGGGCGCGGGCGCGACCCCGCGGGGTCCCGGGCCAGGCGCGGGAGGCGGCCCCGCAGACGGGCTGCGCCCGAAGCGAGTTCGCCGGGCGTTTTCCGGCCGATTCTCACGAGCGTTCTGCCCAAACCGGGATCGGTTTGGGCAGAACGCTCGTGAGAATCGGCCGGCGTTGGGCAGCCCCGGGGACCGGCCTGGTCCCGGGGGCCGAGGGCCCTTTCTCGCTCGGGGCCCGGCGCGGCCCCCCGGAAAACACGCCGAGGGGACGCGGACCCGCCTGGGGCCCCGGCGCCGGGGAGCCCTCCCGGAGCAGAGTTGAGGGAGGGCCTGGGGCCGGGCGTCGTGCTCCGACTTTGGGGGCGGCTGGGGCGCCCCGGGCTGCGGCTTCCCCCTGCGGGGGAACGGAGGTTTCTCTCGCCCCGAGGCGTGGACGCGGCTGCGAAGGGCACCGTCGGCGCCGGGGCGGTCGGGGGCCTCGGGGCGCGGGACTCAGGGTTGCCCAGGGGGAGGCCCCGGGGCACAGGACCCCGGAATCGGAAGGCTGAGGAGGCAGGCGAGGGTTGGAGCCCGGGCCTCGGGGCCCGCCAGGCCCCACCGGCCCGCGCCAGGGAGGGGAGCCCCGGGCGCTGAGGAGCGGCAGGCGTCGGCGTCGCGCGCGGCGGACTCGCGGGGGGCTTTCCGGCGGGGCGCGGGCGCGACCCCGCGGAGTCCCGGGCCAGGCGCGGGGGGCGGCCCCGCAGAAGGGCTGCGCCCGAAGCGAGTTCGCCGGGCGTTTTCCGGCCGATTCTCACGAGCGTTCTTCCCAAACCGGGATCGGTTTGGGCAGAACGCTCCTGAGAATCGGCCGGCGTTGGGCAGACCCGGGGACCGGCCTGGTCCCCGGGGCCGAAGGCCCTTTCTCGCTCGGGGCCCGGCGCGGCCCCCCGGAAAACACGCCGAGGGGACGCAGACCCGCCTGGGGCCCCGGCGCCGGGGAGCCCTCCCGGAGCAGAGTTGAGGGAGGGCCTGGGGCCGGGCGTCGTGCTCCGACTTTGGGGGCGGCTGGGGCGCCCCGTTCTGCGGCTTCCCCCTGCGGGGGAACGGAGGTTTCTCTCGCCCCGAGGCGTGGACGCGGCTGCGAAGGGCACCGGCGGCGCCGGGGGGGTCGGGGGCCTCGGGGCGCGGGACTCAGGGTTGCCCAGGGGGAGGCCCCGGGGCACAGGACCCCGGACTCGAAAGTCTGAGGAGGCGGGCGAGGGTTGGAGCCCGGGCCTCGGGGCCCACCCGGCCCTTCCTGCCCGCGCCAGGGAGGGGAGTCCCGGGCGCTGTGGAGCGGGAGGCTTTGGCGTCGCCCGCGTCCGACTCGCGGGATGCTTTCCGGAGGGGTGCGGATGCGTCCAGGTGGGATCCCGGGTCAGGCGTGGGGTCCTTCCACCCAGAAAATGTCCCATCCACCCAGAAAATGTCCCAGATGACACGGACCACCGGTACATTTCTGTTTTGTGTCTATGGGGTGTGCAAATGCTGGTGGTGACCCAGTATCATACAGTTTTCTCCTGCTCTCTGTTTTCTGCTCATCTTCAAATGACAGTTTCCATGTAGGAAGCTGGCAATGTGCCGGTTCGAGTCTCAGGCATCCCCACTCGGACGGGCTTAGGAGCCAGTCCTCTGGGCACAGAAACCTGTACACCTGACCTATCGTTTGGCTTAGGGCCCAGGGGCATGGAAGGCCCTATCTGACAGCACTGCGGTGTCGTCCCCTCAGGGCTGAGGTGAGGGTATGTGCCTGGCTGGTTGGCAGATCCGGCTTCATGGCTGGGTGGGCCACTAATATTGGGGTTGGCTTTAGTGGGGCTTTGAGGTGGGATCCCCCATGGGCTGAGTCAAGGACGGTGGTCAAGCGGTATGTCCGTCTCTGGGTTTTGTTGCCATGTGGGCCATCAGAGGTGAGGGTGTCCTCTGGAATGCATGTGGGTTTCTCCTGGTCTGAGGGTTCTGGGTCGCTCCGAACGGCATGGTTTTCTCCTGGATGGTAGGCGGAGTCCTTGGTTGAGGCTCAGGGGGTCCCAATCTGGAGGGATTGTTGGCCATGTCTCTGGGCACGGAAGCCTGAAAACACAACCCAGAGTTTGGGTTAGGGCTTAGGGGGATCCAGGCCCTACCTCCTGGTGCTGAGGCTGGATCCCCAGTTGCTGAATCGAACCTGGGGGTCAGGAAGCACATCAGGGTGTGCGTTTGTGACTGTGGGGACCGTCCAATTTGGGGGTGTCCCCTGGGATGCATGTGGGTTTTTTCCATTCTGAGGGCTCTGCGCAGCTTCAAAAGGTACAGTTTCCTCCTGGGTGGCAGGTGGGTTCCTGGGGTGTGGCCCAGAGGTCCCCAATCTGGAGGGACCGTGCCAGTGTGGCTTCAGACCTGTGGAGGGTTAGGGAGCTGCCTTAGGAGTCTGTGGAAAGCCCCGCAGTGCCAGTTCACGCCACTGGAGGGAGCGGTGAGCCGTGGCGCCAGAGACCCTGGAAGACGTGGCGATGCTGCTTGCCACCACTGGAGGCAGTGGCGAGCTGCCCTGGGAAACACCCTGGAAGAGGAGTCCGTGCAGCCTGCTGGCTCTGGGGGCCGTGGGGAGGTGCCGGGTGAGAGACCCTGGATCGTGAGGCACTGCAGCTTGTTTCTCCAGGACGGAGTGCTGAGCTGTATAGTCTCTGATTCCCCAGGTTCAAGAGTGGGCATAAGAGACCCTGGAGCCGAGCCCCCACACAGCACTGTGCCCCTTTCCCCAGGTTTGCTGGCCATCTGCTGTCAGAGTGGTTCCGGAGGGTCCGCCCAGTTGGGCTCTGGAGCCGGGGGGAACCAAACCCGACTCACGGTGCACTTGGAACCGAGGAGTCGAGTGTTTGGAAGAGCATGTTTCTTTCTCCACAAAGGACAAGGGCATTGGTCGGCTTTAGAAGGAAGTCAATGACCACTTAAGAAACAAGCATGTGTCTCTCCTTCTCCCAGGAATCGGAGCAGGTGTGCAGGCGTTAGGTGGGAGGCGCCTGCTTCTCCGCACCTGAAGACCCTTCTTCACTCTGGCTCCACGAGACCTGAAGTTTGGAAATCAGCGTCTGAGTCCGTCAGGCAGCTTGTCCCAGGAAGTCAGTGGTCCGAGAAAAGAGCAGGCCCATGGGGCACATCCATGCCAGGATGGGAGGTAAAACTTCTCTTTCACCCCAAACCCCCTGGGCTTACGTCTTGTCTCCAGTGGAGCTCACAATTGGCACACGGAACCAGCTCTAAGATATCTAGTGTGGGTGCCAGAGTTCCTGAGATTCTCTGCAGGGAGCACCTGGCAGGGATCTCCTTTTCTCTGCTTCTTTCTGGCTTACAAAGGTATTTGGAACATCTTTTTCCTAGGCAATCCCTTGGATTCTAAAGGGAAGAGGAGATTGACTCGGTGTGCATTTTGAACACAGAAATTATTCCTTCATCCAACAGTGTTTATCCCACTGGCCCTAGGCTGTGTTGGAATGGCCGGCATCGAGAGGCAGGTGGCTGTTTGTGGTCAGATAGAGACTTGGATGATAGCTTCTCCATTGTCCAAGGGGATGGATCCTCATGGATTCGTCTTTGCATCCAAAGATTTCCAATGAGGGCAGAGGGAAAATTGAAAAGGATTCCAAGGAGCCTTGGGGCAATATCAAAGGGATGCTTGTCTTCCTAGGTTCACTCATACGGCTATATATGGTTGGACATGCTCTATTTTCTCTGCGGTTTCATGAGTGGTGAAGTCAGAAGGAGAGTCTTTGGGCGGACCCGGCGCCGGAGAGCACTCCCGAAGCAGAGTTGAGGGAGGGCCTGCGGCTGGGCGTCGTCCTCCGACTTTGGGGGCGGCTGGGGCGCCCCGGGCTGCGGTTGGCCCCTGCGGGGGAACGGAGGTTTCTCTCGCCCCGAGGATTGGACGCGGCTGCGGGGCGGTCGGGGGCCTCGGGGCGCGGGACTCAGGGTTGCCCAGGGGGAGGCCCCGGGGCACAGGACCCCGGACTCGGAAGGCTGAGGAGGCAGGCGAGGGTTGGAGCCCGGGCCTCGGGGCGCGCCCGGCCCCACCGGCCCGCGCCAGGGAGGGGAGCCCCGGGCGCTGAGGAGCGGGAGGCGTCGGCGTCGAGCGCGGCGGACTCGCGGGGGGCTTTCCGGCGGGGTGCGGGCGCGACCCCGCGGGGTCCCGTTCCAGGCGCGGTGGGTGGCCCCGCAGACGGGCTGCGCCCGAAGCCAGAACGCCTGGCGTTTTCCGGCCGATTCTCACGAGCGTTCTTCCCAAACCTGGATCGGTTTGGGCAGAACGCTCCTGAGAATCGGCCGGCGTTGGGCAGCCCCGGGGACCGGCCTGTTCCCCGGGGCCGAGGGCCCTTTCTCGCTCGGGGCACGGCGCGGCCCCCCGGAAAACGCGCCGAGAAGACGCGGACCCGCCGGCGGCCCCGGCGCCGGGGAGCCCTCCCGGAGCAGAGTTGAGGGAGGGCCTGGGGCCGGGCGTCGTGCTCCGACTTTGGGGGTGGCTGGGGCGCCCCGGGCTGCGGCTTCCCCCTGCGGTTGAACGGAGGTTTCTCTCGCCCCGAGGCGTGGACGCGGCTGCGAAGGGCACCGTCGGCGCCGGGGCGGTCGGGGGCCTCGGGGCGCGGGACTCAGGGTTGCCCAGGGGGAGGCCCCGGGGCACAGGACCCCGGACTCGGAAGGCTGAGGAGGCAGGCGAGGGTTGGAGCCCGGGCCTCGGGGCCCGCCCGGCCCCACCGGCCCGCGCCAGGGAGGGGAGCCCCGGGCGCTGAGGAGCGGGAGGCGTCGGCGTCGCGCGCGGCGGACTCGCGGGGGGCTTTCCGGCGGGGCGCGGGCGCGACCCCGCGGGGTCCCGGGCCAGGCGCGGGGGGCGGCCCCGCAGACGGGCTGCGCCCGAAGCGAGTTCGCCGGGCGTTTTCCGGCCGATTCTCACGAGCGTTCTGCCCAAACCGGGATCGGTTTGGGCAGAACGCTCGTGAGAATCGGGCGGCGTTGGGCAGCCCCGGGGACCGGCCTGGTCCCCGGGGCCGAGGGCCCTTTCTCGCTCGGGGCCCGGCGCGGCCCCCCGGAAAACGCGCCGAGAGGACGCGGACCCGCCGGCGGCCCCGGCGCCGGGGAGCCCTCCCGGAGCAGAGTTGAGGGAGGGCCTGGGGCCGGGCGTCGTGCTCCGACTTTGGGGGCGGCTGGGGCGCCCCGGGCTGCGGCTTCCCCCTGCGGGGGAACGGAGGTTTCTCTCGCCCCGAGGCGTGGACGCGGCTGCGAAGGGCACCGTCGGCGCCGGGGCGGTCGGGGGCCTCGGGGCGCGGGACTCAGGGTTGCCCAGGGGGAGGCCCCGGGGCACAGGACCCCGGACTCGGAAGGCTGAGGAGGCAGGCGAGGGTTGGAGCCCGGGCCTCGGGGCCCGCCCGGCCCCACCGGCCCGCGCCAGGGAGGGGAGCCCCGGGCGCTGAGGAGCGGGAGGCGTCGGCGTCGCGCGCGGCGGACTCGCGGGGGGCTTTCCGGCGGGGCGCGGGCGCGACCCCCCGGGGTCCCGGGCCAGGCGCGGGGGGCGGCCCCGCAGACGGGCTGCGCCCGAAGCGAGTTCGCCGGGCGTTTTCCGGCCGATTCTCACGAGCGTTCTGCCCAAACCGGGATCGGTTTGGGCAGAACGCTCGTGAGAATCGGGCGGCGTTGGGCAGCCCCGGGGACCGGCCTGGTCCCCGGGGCCGAGGGCCCTTTCTCGCTCGGGGCCCGGCGCGGCCCCCCGGAAAACGCGCCGAGAGGACGCGGACCCGCCGGCGGCCCCGGCGCCGGGGAGCCCTCCCGGAGCAGAGTTGAGGGAGGGCCTGGGGCCGGGCGTCGTGCTCCGACTTTGGGGGCGGCTGGGGCGCCCCGGGCTGCGGCTTCCCCCTGCGGTTGAACGGAGGTTTCTCTCGCCCCGAGGCGTGGACGCGGCTGCGAAGGGCACCGTCGGCGCCGGGGCGGTCGGGGGCCTCGGGGCGCGGGACTCAGGGTTGCCCAGGGGGAGGCCCCGGGGCACAGGACCCCGGACTCGGAAGGCTGAGGAGGCAGGCGAGGGTTGGAGCCCGGGCCTCGGGGCCCGCCCGGCCCCACCGGCCCGCGCCAGGGAGGGGAGCCCCGGGCGCTGAGGAGCGGGAGGCGTCGGCGTCGCGCGCGGCGGACTCGCGGGGGGCTTTCCGGCGGGGCGCGGGCGCGACCCCGCGGGGTCCCGGGCCAGGCGCGGGGGGCGGCCCCGCAGACGGGCTGCGCCCGAAGCGAGTTCGCCGGGCGTTTTCCGGCCGATTCTCACGAGCGTTCTGCCCAAACCGGGATCGGTTTGGGCAGAACGCTCGTGAGAATCGGCCGGCGTTGGGCAGCCCCGGGGACCGGCCTGGTCCCCGGGGCCGAGGGCCCTTTCTCGCTCGGGGCCCGGCGCGGCCCCCCGGAAAACGCGCCGAGAGGACGCGGACCCGCCGGCGGCCCCGGCGCCGGGGAGCCCTCCCGGAGCAGAGTTGAGGGAGGGCCTGGGGCCGGGCGTCGTGCTCCGACTTTGGGGGCGGCTGGGGCGCCCCGGGCTGCGGCTTCCCCCTGCGGTTGAACGGAGGTTTCTCTCGCCCCGAGGCGTGGACGCGGCTGCGAAGGGCACCGTCGGCGCCGGGGCGGTCGGGGGCCTCGGGGCGCGGGACTCAGGGTTGCCCAGGGGGAGGCCCCGGGGCACAGGACCCCGGACTCGGAAGGCTGAGGAGGCAGGCGAGGGTTGGAGCCCGGGCCTCGGGGCCCGCCCGGCCCCACCGGCCCGCGCCAGGGAGGGGAGGCCCGGGCGCTGAGGAGCGGGAGGCGTCGGCGTCGCGCGCGGCGGACTCGCGGGGGGCTTTCCGGCGGGGCGCGGGCGCGACCCCGCGGGGTCCCGGGCCAGGCGCGGGGGGCGGCCCCGCAGACGGGCTGCGCCC
The DNA here is from genome assembly GCF_963455335.1 of Martes martes. Taxonomy (NCBI): domain Eukaryota; kingdom Metazoa; phylum Chordata; class Mammalia; order Carnivora; family Mustelidae; genus Martes; species Martes martes. Next base: position 30,579 of record NW_027666487.1, read on the forward strand.
GAAGCGAGTTCGCCGGGCGTTTTCCGGCCGATTCTCACGAGCGTTCTGCCCAAACCGGGATCGGTTTGGGCAGAACGCTCGTGAGAATCGGCCGGCGTTGGGCAGCCCCGGGGACCGGCCTGGTCCCCGGGGCCGAGGGCCCTTTCTCGCTCGGGGCCCGGCGCGGCCCCCCGGAAAACGCGCCGAGAGGACGCGGACCCGCCGGCGGCCCCGGCGCCGGGGAGCCCTCCCGGAGCAGAGTTGAGGGAGGGCCTGGGGCCGGGCGTCGTGCTCCGACTTTGGGGGCGGCTGGGGCGCCCCGGGCTGCGGCTTCCCCCTGCGGGGGAACGGAGGTTTCTCTCGCCCCGAGGCGTGGACGCGGCTGCGAAGGGCACCGTCGGCGCCTGGGCGGTCGGGGGCCTCGGGGCGCGGGACTCAGGGTTGCCCAGGGGGAGGCCCCGGGGCACAGGACCCCGGACTCGGAAGGCTGAGGAGGCAGGCGAGGGTTGGAGCCCGGGCCTCGGGGCCCGCCCGGCCCCACCGGCCCGCGCCAGGGAGGGGAGCCCCGGGCGCTGAGGAGCGGGAGGCGTCGGCGTCGCGCGCGGCGGACTCGCGGGGGGCTTTCCGGCGGGGCGCGGGCGCGACCCCGCGGGGTCCCGGGCCAGGCGCGGGGGGCTCCCCGCAGACGGGCTGCGCCTGAAGCGAGTTCGCCGGGCGTTTTCCGGCCGATTCTCACGAGCGTTCTGCCCAAACCGGGATCGGTTTGGGCAGAACGCTCGTGAGAATCGGCCGGCGTTGGGCAGCCCCGGGGACCGGCCTGGTCCCCGGGGCCGAGGGCCCTTTCTCGCTCGGGGCCCGGCGCGGCCCCCCGGAAAACGCGCCGAGAGGACGCGGACCCGCCGGCGGCCCCGGCGCCGGGGAGCCCTCCCGGAGCAGAGTTGAGGGAGGGCCTGGGGCCGGGCGTCGTGCTCCGACTTTGGGGGCGGCTGGGGCGCCCCGGGCTGCGGCTTCCCCCTGCGGGGGAACGGAGGTTTCTCTCGCCCCGAGGCGTGGACGCGGCTGCGAAGGGCACCGTCGGCGCCGGGGCGGTCGGCGGCCTCGGGGCGCGGGACTCAGGGTTGCCCAGGGGGAGGCCCCGGGGCACAGGACCCCGGACTCGGAAGGCTGAGGAGGCAGGCGAGGGTTGGAGCCCGGGCCTCGGGGCCCGCCTGGCCCCACCGGCCCGCGCCAGGGAGTGGAGCCCCGGGCGCTGAGGAGCGGGAGGCGTCGGCGTCGCGCGCGGCGGACTCGCGGGGGGCTTTCCGGCGGGGCGCGGGCGCGACACCGCGGGGTCCAGGGCCAGGCGCGGGGGGCGGCCCCAGAGACGGGCTGCGCCCGAAGCGAGTTCGCCGGGCGTTTTCCGGCCGATTCTCACGAGCGTTCTGCCCAAACCGGGATCGGTTTGGGCAGAACGCTCGTGAGAATCGGCCGGCGTTGGGCAGCCCCGGGGACCGGCCTGGTCCCCGGGGCCGAGGGCCCTTTCTCGCTCGGGGCCCGGCGCGGCCCCCCGGAAAACGCGCCGAGAGGACGCGGACCCGCCGGCGGCCCCGGCGCCGGGGAGCCCTCCCGGAGCAGAGTTGAGGGAGGGCCTGGGGCCGGGCGTCGTGCTCCGACTTTGGGGGCGGCTGGGGCGCCCCGGGCTGCGGCTTCCCCCTGCGGGGGAACGGAGCTTTCTCTCGCCCCGAGGCGTGGACGCGGCTGCGAAGGGCACCGTCGGCGCCGGGGCGGTCGGGGGCCTCGGGGCGCGGGACTCAGGGTTGCCCAGGGGGAGGCCCCGGGGCACAGGACCCCGGACTCGGAAGGCTGAGGAGGCAGGCGAGGGTTGGAGCCCGGGCCTCGGGGCCCGCCCGGCCCCACCGGCCCGCGCCAGGGAGGGGAGCCCCGGGCGCTGAGGAGCGGGAGGCGTCGGCGTCGCGTGCGGCGGACTCGCGGGGGGCTTTCCGGCGGGGCGCGGGCGCGACCCCGCGGGGTCCCGGGCCAGGCGCGGGGGGCGGCCCCGCAGACGGGCTGCGCCCGAAGCGAGTTCGCCGGGCGTTTTCCGGCCGATTCTCACGAGCGTTCTGCCCAAACCGGGATCGCTTTGGGCAGAACGCTCGTGAGAATCGGCCGGCGTTGGGCAGCCCCGGGGACCGGCCTGGTCCCCGGGGCCGAGGGCCCTTTCTCGCTCGGGGCCCGGCGCGGCCCCCCGGAAAACGCGCCGAGAGGACGCGGACCCGCCGGCGGCCCCGGCGCCGGGGAGCCCTCCCGGAGCAGAGTTGAGGGAGGGCCTGGGGCCGGGCGTCGTGCTCCGACTTTGGGGGCGGCTGGGGCGCCCCGGGCTGCGGCTTCCCCCTGCGGGGGAACGGAGGTTTCTCTCGCCCCGAGGCGTGGACGCGGCTGCGAAGGGCACCGTCGGCGCCGGGGCGGTCGGGGGCCTCGGGGCGCGGGACTCAGGGTTGCCCAGGGGGAGGCCCCGGGGCACAGGACCCCGGACTCGGAAGGCTGAGGAGGCAGGCGAGGGTTGGAGCCCGGGCCTCGGGGCCCGCCCGGCCCCACCGGCCCGCGCCAGGGAGGGGAGGCCCGGGCGCTGAGGAGCGGGAGGCGTCGGCGTCGCGCGCGGCGGACTCGCGGGGGGCTTTCCGGCGGGGCGCGGGCGCGACCCCGCGGGGTCCCGGGCCAGGCGCGGGGGGCGGCCCCGCAGACGGGCTGCGCCCGAAGCGAGTTCGCCGGGCGTTTTCCGGCCGATTCTCACGAGCGTTCTGCCCAAACCGGGATCGGTTTGGGCAGAACGCTCGTGAGAATCGGCCGGCGTTGGGCAGCCCCGGGGACCGGCCTGGTCCCCGGGGCCGAGGGCCCTTTCTCGCTCGGGGCCCGGCGCGGCCCCCCGGAAAACGCGCCGAGAGGACGCGGACCCGCCGGCGGCCCCGGCGCCGGGGAGCCCTCCCGGAGCAGAGTTGAGGGAGGGCCTGGGGCCGGGCGTCGTGCTCCGACTTTGGGGGCGGCTGGGGCGCCCCGGGCTGCGGCTTCCCCCTGCGGGGGAACGGAGGTTTCTCTCGCCCCGAGGCGTGGACGCGGCTGCGAAGGGCACCGTCGGCGCCGGGGCGGTCGGGGGCCTCGGGGCGCGGGACTCAGGGTTGCCCAGGGGGAGGCCCCGGGGCACAGGACCCCGGACTCGGAAGGCTGAGGAGGCAGGCGAGGGTTGGAGCCCGGGCCTCGGGGCCCGCCCGGCCCCACCGGCCCGCGCCAGGGAGGGGAGGCCCGGGCGCTGAGGAGCGGGAGGCGTCGGCGTCGCGCGCGGCGGACTCGCGGGGGGCTTTCCGGCGGGGCGCGGGCGCGACCCCGCGGGGTCCCGGGCCAGGCGCGGGGGGCGGCCCCGCAGACGGGCTGCGCCCGAAGCGAGTTCGCCGGGCGTTTTCCGGCCGATTCTCACGAGCGTTCTGCCCAAACCGGGATCGGTTTGGGCAGAACGCTCGTGAGAATCGGCCGGCGTTGGGCAGCCCCGGGGACCGGCCTGGTCCCCGGGGCCGAGGGCCCTTTCTCGCTCGGGGCCCGGCGCGGCCCCCCGGAAAACGCGCCGAGAGGACGCGGACCCGCCGGCGGCCCCGGCGCCGGGGAGCCCTCCCGGAGCAGAGTTGAGGGAGGGCCTGGGGCCGGGCGTCGTGCTCCGACTTTGGGGGCGGCTGGGGCGCCCCGGGCTGCGGCTTCCCCCTGCGGGGGAACGGAGGTTTCTCTCGCCCCGAGGCGTGGACGCGGCTGCGAAGGGCACCGTCGGCGCCGGGGCGGTCGGGGGCCTCGGGGCGCGGGACTCAGGGTTGCCCAGGGGGAGGCCCCGGGGCACAGGACCCCGGACTCGGAAGGCTGAGGAGGCAGGCGAGGGTTGGAGCCCGGGCCTCGGGGCCCGCCCGGCCCCACCGGCCCGCGCCAGGGAGGGGAGGCCCGGGCGCTGAGGAGCGGGAGGCGTCGGCGTCGCGCGCGGCGGACTCGCGGGGGGCTTTCCGGCGGGGCGCGGGCGCGACCCCGCGGGGTCCCGGGCCAGGCGCGGGGGGCGGCCCCGCAGACGGGCTGCGCCCGAAGCGAGTTCGCCGGGCGTTTTCCGGCCGATTCTCACGAGCGTTCTGCCCAAACCGGGATCGGTTTGGGCAGAACGCTCGTGAGAATCGGCCGGCGTTGGGCAGCCCCGGGGACCGGCCTGGTCCCCGGGGCCGAGGGCCCTTTCTCGCTCGGGGCCCGGCGCGGCCCCCCGGAAAACGCGCCGAGAGGACGCGGACCCGCCGGCGGCCCCGGCGCCGGGGAGCCCTCCCGGAGCAGAGTTGAGGGAGGGCCTGGGGCCGGGCGTCGTGCTCCGACTTTGGGGGCGGCTGGGGCGCCCCGGGCTGCGGCTTCCCCCTGCGGGGGAACGGAGCTTTCTCTCGCCCCGAGGCGTGGACGCGGCTGCGAAGGGCACCGTCGGCGCCTGGGCGGTCGGGGGCCTCGGGGCGCGGGACTCAGGGTTGCCCAGGGGGAGGCCCCGGGGCACAGGACCCCGGACTCGGAAGGCTGAGGAGGCAGGCGAGGGTTGGAGCCCGGGCCTCGGGGCCCGCCTGGCCCCACCGGCCCGCGCCAGGGAGTGGAGCCCCGGGCGCTGAGGAGCGGGAGGCGTCGGCGTCGCGCGCGGCGGACTCGCGGGGGGCTTTCCGGCGGGGCGCGGGCGCGACACCGCGGGGTCCAGGGCCAGGCGCGGGCGGCGGCCCCAGAGACGGGCTGCGCCCGAAGCGAGTTCGCCGGGTGTTTTCCGGCCGATTCTCACGAGCGTTCTGCCCAAACCGGGATCGGTTTGGGCAGAACGCTCGTGAGAATCGGCCGGCGTTGGGCAGCCCCGGGGACCGGCCTGGTCCCCGGGGCCGAGGGCCCTTTCTCGCTCGGGGCCCGGCGCGGCCCCCCGGAAAACGCGCCGAGAGGACGCGGACCCGCCGGCGGCCCCGGCGCCGGGGAGCCCTCCCGGAGCAGAGTTGAGGGAGGGCCTGGGGCCGGGCGTCGTGCTCCGACTTTGGGGGCGGCTGGGGCGCCCCGGGCTGCGGCTTCCCCCTGCGGGGGAACGGAGCTTTCTCTCGCCCCGAGGCGTGGACGCGGCTGCGAAGGGCACCGTCGGCGCCGGGGTGGTCGGGGGCCTCGGGGCGCGGGACTCAGGGTTGCCCAGGGGGAGGCCCCGGGGCACAGGACCCCGGACTCGGAAGGCTGAGGAGGCAGGCGAGGGTTGGAGCCCGGGCCTCGGGGCCCGCCCGGCCCCACCGGCCCGCGCCAGGGAGGGGAGCCCAGGGCGCTGAGGAGCGGGAGGCGTCGGCGTCGCGCGCGGCGGACTCGCGGGGGGCTTTCCGGCGGGGCGCGGGCGCGACCCCGCGGGGTCCCGGGCCAGGCGCGGGGGGCGGCCCCGCAGACGGGCTGCGCCCGAAGCGAGTTCGCCGGGCGTTTTCCGGCCGATTCTCACGAGCGTTCTGCCCAAACCCGGATCGGTTTGGGCAGAACGCTCGTGAGAATCGGCCGGCGTTGGGCAGCCCCGGTGACCGGCCTGGTCCCCGGGGCCGAGGGCCCTTTCTCGCTCGGGGCCCGGCGCGGCCCCCCGGAAAACGCGCCGAGAGGACGCGGACCCGCCGGCGGCCCCGGCGCCGGGGAGCCCTCCCGGAGCAGAGTTGAGGGAGGGCCTGGGGCCGGGCGTCGTGCTCCGACTTTGGGGGCGGCTGGGGCGCCCCGGGCTGCGGCTTCCCCCTGCGGGGGAACGGAGGTTTCTCTCGCCCCGAGGCGTGGACGCGGCTGCGAAGGGCACCGTCGGCGCCGGGGCGGTCGGGGGCCTCGGGGCGCGGGACTCAGGGTTGCCCAGGGGGAGGCCCCGGGGCACAGGACCCCGGACTCGGAAGGCTGAGGAGGCAGGCGAGGGTTGGAGCCCGGGCCTCGGGGCCCGCCCGGCCCCACCGGCCCGCGCCAGGGAGGGGAGCCCCGGGCGCTGAGGAGCGGGAGGCGTCGGCGTCGCGCGCGGCGGACTCGCGGGGGGCTTTCCGGCGGGGCGCGGGCGCGACCCCGCGGGGTCCCGGGCCAGGCGCGGGGGGCGGCCCCGCAGACGGGCTGCGCCCGAAGCGAGTTCGCCGGGCGTTTTCCGGCCGATTCTCACGAGCGTTCTGCCCAAACCGGGATCGGTTTGGGCAGAACGCTCGTGAGAATCGGCCGGCGTTGGGCAGCCCCGGGGACCGGCCTGGTCCCCGGGGCCGAGGGCCCTTTCTCGCTCGGGGCCCGGCGCGGCCCCCCGGAAAACGCGCCGAGAGGACGCGGACCCGCCGGCGGCCCCGGCGCCGGGGAGCCCTCCCGGAGCAGAGTTGAGGGAGGGCCTGGGGCCGGGCGTCGTGCTCCGACTTTGGGGGCGGCTGGGGCGCCCCGGGCTGCGGCTTCCCCCTGCGGGGGAACGGAGGTTTCTCTCGCCCCGAGGCGTGGACGCGGCTGCGAAGGGCACCGTCGGCGCCGGGGCGGTCGGGGGCCTCGGGGCGCGGGACTCAGGGTTGCCCAGGGGGAGGCCCCGGGCACAGGACCCCGGACTCGGAAGGCTGAGGAGGCAGGCGAGGGTTGGAGCCCGGGCCTCGGGGCCCGCCCGGCCCCACCGGCCCGCGCCAGGGAGGGGAGCCCCGGGCGCTGAGGAGCGGGAGGCGTCGGCGTCGCGCGCGGCGGACTCGCGGGGGGCTTTCCGGCGGGGCGCGGGCGCGACCCCGCGGGGTCCCGGGCCAGGCGCGGGGGGCGGCCCCGCAGACGGGCTGCGCCCGAAGCGAGTTCGCCGGGCGTTTTCCGGCCGATTCTCACGAGCGTTCTGCCCAAACCGGGATCGGTTTGGGCAGAACGCTCGTGAGAATCGGCCGGCGTTGGGCAGCCCCGGGGACCGGCCTGGTCCCCGGGGCCGAGGGCCCTTTCTCGCTCGGGGCCCGGCGCGGCCCCCCGGAAAACGCGCCGAGAGGACGCGGACCCGCCGGCGGCCCCGGCGCCGGGGAGCCCTCCCGGAGCAGAGTTGAGGGAGGGCCTGGGGCCGGGCGTCGTGCTCCGACTTTGGGGGCGGCTGGGGCGCCCCGGGCTGCGGCTTCCCCCTGCGGGGGAACGGAGGTTTCTCTCGCCCCGAGGCGTGGACGCGGCTGCGAAGGGCACCGTCGGCGCCGGGGCGGTCGGGGGCCTCGGGGCGCGGGACTCAGGGTTGCCCAGGGGGAGGCCCCGGGGCACAGGACCCCGGACTCGGAAGGCTGAGGAGGCAGGCGAGGGTTGGAGCCCGGGCCTCGGGGCCCGCCCGGCCCCACCGGCCCGCGCCAGGGAGGGGAGCCCCGGGCGCTGAGGAGCGGGAGGCGTCGGCGTCGCGCGCGGCGGACTCGCGGGGGGCTTTCCGGCGGGGCGCGGGCGCGACCCCGCGGGGTCCCGGGCCAGGCGCGGGGGGCGGCCCCGCAGACGGGCTGCGCCCGAAGCGAGTTCGCCGGGCGTTTTCCGGCCGATTCTCACGAGCGTTCTGCCCAAACCGGGATCGGTTTGGGCAGAACGCTCGTGAGAATCGGCCGGCGTTGGGCAGCCCCGGGGACCGGCCTGGTCCCCGGGGCCGAGGGCCCTTTCTCGCTCGGGGCCCGGCGCGGCCCCCCGGAAAACGCGCCGAGAGGACGCGGACCCGCCGGCGGCCCCGGCGCCGGGGAGCCCTCCCGGAGCAGAGTTGAGGGAGGGCCTGGGGCCGGGCGTCGTGCTCCGACTTTGGGGGCGGCTGGGGCGCCCCGGGCTGCGGCTTCCCCCTGCGGGGGAACGGAGGTTTCTCTCGCCCCGAGGCGTGGACGCGGCTGCGAAGGGCACCGTCGGCGCCGGGGCGGTCGGGGGCCTCGGGGCGCGGGACTCAGGGTTGCCCAGGGGGAGGCCCCGGGGCACAGGACCCCGGACTCGGAAGGCTGAGGAGGCAGGCGAGGGTTGGAGCCCGGGCCTCGGGGCCCGCCCGGCCCCACCGGCCCGCGCCAGGGAGGGGAGGCCCGGGCGCTGAGGAGCGGGAGGCGTCGGCGTCGCGCGCGGCGGACTCGCGGGGGGCTTTCCGGCGGGGCGCGGGCGCGACCCCGCGGGGTCCCGGGCCAGGCGCGGGGGGCGGCCCCGCAGACGGGCTGCGCCCGAAGCGAGTTCGCCGGGCGTTTTCCGGCCGATTCTCACGAGCGTTCTGCCCAAACCGGGATCGGTTTGGGCAGAACGCTCGTGAGAATCGGCCGGCGTTGGGCAGCCCCGGGGACCGGCCTGGTCCCCGGGGCCGAGGGCCCTTTCTCGCTCGGGGCCCGGCGCGGCCCCCCGGAAAACGCGCCGAGAGGACGCGGACCCGCCGGCGGCCCCGGCGCCGGGGAGCCCTCCCGGAGCAGAGTTGAGGGAGGGCCTGGGGCCGGGCGTCGTGCTCCGACTTTGGGGGCGGCTGGGGCGCCCCGGGCTGCGGCTTCCCCCTGCGGGGGAACGGAGGTTTCTCTCGCCCCGAGGCGTGGACGCGGCTGCGAAGGGCACCGTCGGCGCCGGGGCGGTCGGGGGCCTCGGGGCGCGGGACTCAGGGTTGCCCAGGGGGAGGCCCCGGGGCACAGGACCCCGGACTCGGAAGGCTGAGGAGGCAGGCGAGGGTTGGAGCCCGGGCCTCGGGGCCCGCCCGGCCCCACCGGCCCGCGCCAGGGAGGGGAGCCCCGGGCGCTGAGGAGCGGGAGGCGTCGGCGTCGCGCGCGGCGGACTCGCGGGGGGCTTTCCGGCGGGGCGCGGGCGCGACCCCGCGGGGTCCCGGGCCAGGCGCGGGGGGCGGCCCCGCAGACGGGCTGCGCCCGAAGCGAGTTCGCCGGGCGTTTTCCGGCCGATTCTCACGAGCGTTCTGCCCAAACCGGGATCGGTTTGGGCAGAACGCTCGTGAGAATCGGCCGGCGTTGGGCAGCCCCGGGGACCGGCCTGGTCCCCGGGGCCGAGGGCCCTTTCTCGCTCGGGGCCCGGCGCGGCCCCCCGGAAAACGCGCCGAGAGGACGCGGACCCGCCGGCGGCCCCGGCGCCGGGGAGCCCTCCCGGAGCAGAGTTGAGGGAGGGCCTGGGGCCGGGCGTCGTGCTCCGACTTTGGGGGCGGCTGGGGCGCCCCGGGCTGCGGCTTCCCCCTGCGGGGGAACGGAGGTTTCTCTCGCCCCGAGGCGTGGACGCGGCTGCGAAGGGCACCGTCGGCGCCGGGGCGGTCGGGGGCCTCGGGGCGCGGGACTCAGGGTTGCCCAGGGGGAGGCCCCGGGGCACAGGACCCCGGACTCGGAAGGCTGAGGAGGCAGGCGAGGGTTGGAGCCCGGGCCTCGGGGCCCGCCCGGCCCCACCGGCCCGCGCCAGGGAGGGGAGCCCCGGGCGCTGAGGAGCGGGAGGCGTCGGCGTCGCGCGCGGCGGACTCGCGGGGGGCTTTCCGGCGGGGCGCGGGCGCGACCCCGCGGGGTCCCGGGCCAGGCGCGGGGGGCGGCCCCGCAGACGGGCTGCGCCCGAAGCGAGTTCGCCGGGCGTTTTCCGGCCGATTCTCACGAGCGTTCTGCCCAAACCGGGATCGGTTTGGGCAGAACGCTCGTGAGAATCGGCCGGCGTTGGGCAGCCCCGGGGACCGGCCTGGTCCCCGGGGCCGAGGGCCCTTTCTCGCTCGGGGCCCGGCGCGGCCCCCCGGAAAACGCGCCGAGAGGACGCGGACCCGCCGGCGGCCCCGGCGCCGGGGAGCCCTCCCGGAGCAGAGTTGAGGGAGGGCCTGGGGCCGGGCGTCGTGCTCCGACTTTGGGGGCGGCTGGGGCGCCCCGGGCTGCGGCTTCCCCCTGCGGTTGAACGGAGGTTTCTCTCGCTCCGAGGCGTGGACGCGGCTGCGAAGGGCACCGTCGGCGCCGGGGCGGTCGGGGGCCTCGGGGCGCGGGACTCAGGGTTGCCCAGGGGGAGGCCCCGGGGCACAGGACCCCGGACTCGGAAGGCTGAGGAGGCAGGCGAGGGTTGGAGCCCGGGCCTCGGGGCCCGCCCGGCCCCACCGGCCCGCGCCAGGGAGGGGAGCCCCGGGCGCTGAGGAGCGGGAGGCGTCGGCGTCGCGCGCGGCGGACTCGCGGGGGGCTTTCCGGCGGGGCGCGGGCGCGACCCCGCGGGGTCCCGGGCCAGGCGCGGGGGGCGGCCCCGCAGACGGGCTGCGCCCGAAGCGAGTTCGCCGGGCGTTTTCCGGCCGATTCTCACGAGCGTTCTGCCCAAACCGGGATCGGTTTGGGCAGAACGCTCGTGAGAATCGGCCGGCGTTGGGCAGCCCCGGGGACCGGCCTGGTCCCCGGGGCCGAGGGCCCTTTCTCGCTCGGGGCCCGGCGCGGCCCCCCGGAAAACGCGCCGAGAGGACGCGGACCCGCCGGCGGCCCCGGCGCCGGGGAGCCCTCCCGGAGCAGAGTTGAGGGAGGGCCTGGGGCCGGGCGTCGTGCTCCGACTTTGGGGGCGGCTGGGGCACCCCGGGCTGCGGCTTCCCCCTGCGGGGGAACGGAGGTTTCTCTCGCCCCGAGGCGTGGACGCGGCTGCGAAGGGCACCGTCGGCGCCGGGGCGGTCGGGGGCCTCGGGGCGCGGGACTCAGGGTTGCCCAGGGGGAGGCCCCGGGGCACAGGACCCCGGACTCGGAAGGCTGAGGAGGCAGGCGAGGGTTGGAGCCCGGGCCTCGGGGCCCGCCCGGCCCCACCGGCCCGCGCCAGGGAGGGGAGCCCCGGGCGCTGAGGAGCGGGAGGCGTCGGCATCGCGCGCGGCGGACTCGCGGGGGGCTTTCCGGCGGGGCGCGGGCGCGACCCCGCGGGGTCCCGGGCCAGGCGCGGGGGGCGGCCCCGCAGACGGGCTGCGCCCGAAGCGAGTTCGCCGGGCGTTTTCCGGCCGATTCTCACGAGCGTTCTGCCCAAACCGGGATCGGTTTGGGCAGAACGCTCGTGAGAATCGGCCGGCGTTGGGCAGCCCCGGGGACCGGCCTGGTCCCCGGGGCCGAGGGCCCTTTCTCGCTCGGGGCCCGGCGCGGCCCCCCGGAAAACGCGCCGAGAGGACGCGGACCCGCCGGCGGCCCCGGCGCCGGGGAGCCCTCCCGGAGCAGAGTTGAGGGAGGGCCTGGGGCCGGGCGTCGTGCTCCGACTTTGGGGGCGGCTGGGGCGCCCCGCGCTGCGGCTTCCCCCTGCGGGGGAACGGAGGTTTCTCTCGCCCCGAGGCGTGGACGCGGCTGCGAAGGGCACCGTCGGCGCCGGGGCGGTCGGGGGCCTCGGGGCGCGGGACTCAGGGTTGCCCAGGGGGAGGCCCCGGGGCACAGGACCCCGGACTCGGAAGGCTGAGGAGGCAGGCGAGGGTTGGAGCCCGGGCCTCGGGGCCCGCCCGGCCCCACCGGCCCGCGCCAGGGAGGGAAGCCCCGGGCGCTGAGGAGCGGGAGGCGTCGGCGTCGCGCGCGGCGGACTCGCGGGGGGCTTTCCGGCGGGGCGCGGGCGCGACCCCGCGGGGTCCCGGGCCAGGCGCGGGGGGCGGCCCCGCAGACGGGCTGCGCCCGAAGCGAGTTCGCCGGGCGTTTTCCGGCCGATTCTCACGAGCGTTCTGCCCAAACCGGGATCGGTTTGGGCAGAACGCTCGTGAGAATCGGCCGGCGTTGGGCAGCCCCGGGGACCGGCCTGGTCCCCGGGGCCGAGGGCCCTTTCTCGCTCGGGGCCCGGCGCGGCCCCCCGGAAAACGCGCCGAGAGGACGCGGACCCGCCGGCGGCCCCGGCGCCGGGGAGCCCTCCCGGAGCAGAGTTGAGGGAGGGCCTGGGGCCGGGCGTCGTGCTCCGACTTTGGGGGCGGCTGGGGCGCCCCGGGCTGCGGCTTCCCCCTGCGGTTGAACGGAGGTTTCTCTCGCCCCGAGGCGTGGACGCGGCTGCGAAGGGCACCGTCGGCGCCGGGGCGGTCGGGGGCCTCGGGGCGCGGGACTCAGGGTTGCCCAGGGGGAGGCCCCGGGGCACAGGACCCCGGACACGGAAGGCTGAGGAGGCAGGCGAGGGTTGGAGCCCGGGCCTCGGGGCCCGCCCGGCCCCACCGGCCCGCGCCAGGGAGGGGAGCCCCGGGCGCTGAGGAGCGGGAGGCGTCGGCGTCGCGCGCGGCGGACTCGCGGGGGGCTTTCCGGCGGGGCGCGGGCGCGACCCCGCGGGGTCCCGGGCCAGGCGCGGGGGGCGGCCCCGCAGACGGGCTGCGCCCGAAGCGAGTTCGCCGGGCGTTTTCCGGCCGATTCTCACGAGCGTTCTGCCCAAACCGGGATCGGTTTGGGCAGAACGCTCGTGAGAATCGGCCGGCGTTGGGCAGCCCCGGGGACCGGCCTGGTCCCCGGGGCCGAGGGCCCTTTCTCGCTCGGGGCCCGGCGCGGCCCCCCGGAAAACGCGCCGAGAGGACGCGGACCCGCCGGCGGCCCCGGCGCCGGGGAGCCCTCCCGGAGCAGAGTTGAGGGAGGGCCTGGGGCCGGGCGTCGTGCTCCGACTTTGGGGGCGGCTGGGGCGCCCCGGGCTGCGGCTTCCCCCTGCGGTTGAACGGAGGTTTCTCTCGCCCCGAGGCGTGGACGCGGCTGCGAAGGGCACCGTCGGCGCCGGGGCGGTCGGGGGCCTCGGGGCGCGGGACTCAGGGTTGCCCAGGGGGAGGCCCCGGGGCACAGGACCCCGGACTCGGAAGGCTGAGGAGGCAGGCGAGGGTTGGAGCCCGGGCCTCGGGGCCCGCCCGGCCCCACCGGCCCGCGCCAGGGAGGGGAGCCCCGGGCGCTGAGGAGCGGGAGGCGTCGGCGTCGCGCGCGGCGGACTCGCGGGGGGCTTTCCGGCGGGGCGCGGGCGCGACCCCGCGGGGTCCCGGGCCAGGCGCGGGGCGCGGCCCCGCAGACGGGCTGCGCCCGAAGCGAATTCGCCAGGCGTTTTCCGGCCGATTCTCACGAGCGTTCTGCCCAAACCGGGATCGGTTTGGGCAGAACGCTCGTGAGAATCGGCCGGCGTTGGGCAGCCCCGGGGACCGGCCTGGTCCCCGGGGCCGAGGGCCCTTTCTCGCTCGGGGCCCGGCGCGGCCCCCCGGAAAACGCGCCGAGAGGACGCGGACCCGCCGGCGGCCCCGGCGCCGGGGAGCCCTCCCGGAGCAGAGTTGAGGGAGGGCCTGGGGCCGGGCGTCGTGCTCCGACTTTGGGGGCGGCTGGGGCGCCCCGGGCTGCGGCTTCCCCCTGCGGGGGAACGGAGGTTTCTCTCGCCCCGAGGCGTGGACGCGGCTGCGAAGGGCACCGTCGGCGCCGGGGCGGTCGGGGGCCTCGGGGCGCGGGACTCAGGGTTGCCCAGGGGGAGGCCCCGGGGCACAGGACCCCGGACTCGGAAGGCTGAGGAGGCAGGCGAGGGTTGGAGCCCGGGCCTCGGGGCCCGCCCGGCCCCACCGGCCCGCGCCAGGGAGGGGAGCCCCGGGCGCTGAGGAGCGGGAGGCGTCGGCGTCGCGCGCGGCGGACTCGCGGGGGGCTTTCCGGCGGGGCGCGGGCGCGACCCCGCGGGGTCCCGGGCCAGGCGCGGGGGGCGGCCCCGCAGACGGGCTGCGCCCGAAGCGAGTTCGCCGGGCGTTTTCCGGCCGATTCTCACGAGCGTTCTGCCCAAACCGGGATCGGTTTGGGCAGAACGCTCGTGAGAATCGGCCGGCGTTGGGCAGCCCCAGGGACCGGCCTGGTCCCCGGGGCCGAGGGCCCTTTCTCGCTCGGGGCCCGGCGCGGCCCCCCGGAAAACGCGCCGAGAGGACGCGGACCCGCCGGCGGCCCCGGCGCCGGGGAGCCCTCCCGGAGCAGAGTTGAGGGAGGGCCTGGGGCCGGGCGTCGTGCTCCGACTTTGGGGGCGGCTGGGGCGCCCCGGGCTGCGGCTTCCCCCTGCGGTTGAACGGAGGTTTCTCTCGCCCCGAGGCGTGGACGCGGCTGCGAAGGGCACCGTCGGCGCCGGGGCGGTCGGGGGCCTCGGGGCGCGGGACTCAGGGTTGCCCAGGGGGAGGCCCCGGGGCACAGGACCCCGGACACGGAAGGCTGAGGAGGCAGGCGAGGGTTGGAGCCCGGGCCTCGGGGCCCGCCCGGCCCCACCGGCCCGCGCCAGGGAGGGGAGCCCCGGGCGCTGAGGAGCGGGAGGCGTCGGCGTCGCGCGCGGCGGACTCGCGGGGGGCTTTCCGGCGGGGCGCGGGCGCGACCCCGCGGGGTCCCGGGCCAGGCGCGGGGGGCGGCCCCGCAGACGGGCTGCGCCCGAAGCGAGTTCGCCGGGCGTTTTCCGGCCGATTCTCACGAGCGTTCTGCCCAAACCGGGATCGGTTTGGGCAGAACGCTCGTGAGAATCGGCCGGCGTTGGGCAGCCCCGGGGACCGGCCTGGTCCCCGGGGCCGAGGGCCCTTTCTCGCTCGGGGCCCGGCGCGGCCCCCCGGAAAACGCGCCGAGAGGACGCGGACCCGCCGGCGGCCCCGGCGCCGGGGAGCCCTCCCGGAGCAGAGTTGAGGGAGGGCCTGGGGCCGGGCGTCGTGCTCCGACTTTGGGGGCGGCTGGGGCGCCCCGGGCTGCGGCTTCCCCCTGCGGTTGAACGGAGGTTTCTCTCGCCCCGAGGCGTGGACGCGGCTGCGAAGGGCACCGTCGGCGCCGGGGCGGTCGGGGGCCTCGGGGCGCGGGACTCAGGGTTGCCCAGGGGGAGGCCCCGGGGCACAGGACCCCGGACTCGGAAGGCTGAGGAGGCAGGCGAGGGTTGGAGCCCGGGCCTCGGGGCCCGCCCGGCCCCACCGGCCCGCGCCAGGGAGGGGAGCCCCGGGCGCTGAGGAGCGGGAGGCGTCGGCGTCGCGCGCGGCGGACTCGCGGGGGGCTTTCCGGCGGGGCGCGGGCGCGACCCCGCGGGGTCCCGGGCCAGGCGCGGGGGGCGGCCCCGCAGACGGGCTGCGCCCGAAGCGAGTTCGCCAGGCGTTTTCCGGCCTATTCTCACGAGCGTTCTGCCCAAACCGGGATCGGTTTGGGCAGAACGCTCGTGAGAATCGGCCGGCGTTGGGCAGCCCCGGGGACCGGCCTGGTCCCCGGGGCCGAGGGCCCTTTCTCGCTCGGGGCCCGGCGCGGCCCCCCGGAAAACGCGCCGAGAGGACGCGGACCCGCCGGCGGCCCCGGCGCCGGGGAGCCCTCCCGGAGCAGAGTTGAGGGAGGGCCTGGGGCCGGGCGTCGTGCTCCGACTTTGGGGGCGGCTGGGGCGCCCCGGGCTGCGGCTTCCCCCTGCGGGGGAACGGAGGTTTCTCTCGCCCCGAGGCGTGGACGCGGCTGCGAAGGGCACCGTCGGCGCCGGGGCGGTCGGGGGCCTCGGGGCGCGGGACTCAGGGTTGCCCAGGGGGAGGCCCCGGGGCACAGGACCCCGGACTCGGAAGGCTGAGGAGGCAGGCGAGGGTTGGAGCCCGGGCCTCGGGGCCCGCCCGGCCCCACCGGCCCGCGCCAGGGAGGGGAGCCCCGGGCGCTGAGGAGCGGGAGGCGTCGGCGTCGCGCGCGGCGGACTCGCGGGGGGCTTTCCGGCGGGGCGCGGGCGCGACCCCGCGGGGTCCCGGGCCAGGCGCGGGGGGCGGCCCCGCAGACGGGCTGCGCCCGAAGCGAGTTCGCCGGGCGTTTTCCGGCCGATTCTCACGAGCGTTCTGCCCAAACCGGGATCGGTTTGGGCAGAACGCTCGTGAGAATCGGCCGGCGTTGGGCAGCCCCAGGGACCGGCCTGGTCCCCGGGGCCGAGGGCCCTTTCTCGCTCGGGGCCCGGCGCGGCCCCCCGGAAAACGCGCCGAGAGGACGCGGACCCGCCGGCGGCCCCGGCGCCGGGGAGCCCTCCCGGAGCAGAGTTGAGGGAGGGCCTGGGGCCGGGCGTCGTGCTCCGACTTTGGGGGCGGCTGGGGCGCCCCGGGCTGCGGCTTCCCCCTGCGGTTGAACGGAGGTTTCTCTCGCCCCGAGGCGTGGACGCGGCTGCGAAGGGCACCGTCGGCGCCGGGGCGGTCGGGGGCCTCGGGGCGCGGGACTCAGGGTTGCCCAGGGGGAGGCCCCGGGGCACAGGACCCCGGACACGGAAGGCTGAGGAGGCAGGCGAGGGTTGGAGCCCGGGCCTCGGGGCCCGCCCGGCCCCACCGGCCCGCGCCAGGGAGGGGAGCCCCGGGCGCTGAGGAGCGGGAGGCGTCGGCGTCGCGCGCGGCGGACTCGCGGGGGGCTTTCCGGCGGGGCGCGGGCGCGACCCCGCGGGGTCCCGGGCCAGGCGCGGGGGGCGGCCCCGCAGACGGGCTGCGCCCGAAGCGAGTTCGCCGGGCGTTTTCCGGCCGATTCTCACGAGCGTTCTGCCCAAACCGGGATCGGTTTGGGCAGAACGCTCGTGAGAATCGGCCGGCGTTGGGCAGCCCCGGGGACCGGCCTGGTCCCCGGGGCCGAGGGCCCTTTCTCGCTCGGGGCCCGGCGCGGCCCCCCGGAAAATGCGCCGAGAGGACGCGGACCCGCCGGCGGCCCCGGCGCCGGGGAGCCCTCCCGGAGCAGAGTTGAGGGAGGGCCTGGGGCCGGGCGTCGTGCTCCGACTTTGGGGGCGGCTGGGGCGCCCCGGGCTGCGGCTTCCCCCTGCGGTTGAACGGAGGTTTCTCTCGCCCCGAGGCGTGGACGCGGCTGCGAAGGGCACCGTCGGCGCCGGGGCGGTCGGGGGCCTCGGGGCGCGGGACTCAGGGTTGCCCAGGGGGAGGCCCCGGGGCACAGGACCCCGGACTCGGAAGGCTGAGGAGGCAGGCGAGGGTTGGAGCCCGGGCCTCGGGGCCCGCCCGGCCCCACCGGCCCGCGCCAGGGAGGAGAGGCCCGGGCGCTGAGGAGCGGGAGGCGTCGGCGTCGCGCGCGGCGGACTCGCGGGGGGCTTTCCGGCGGGGCGCGGGCGCGACCCCGCGGGGTCCCGGGCCAGGCGCGGGGGGCGGCCCCGCAGACGGGCTGCGCCCGAAGCGAGTTCGCCGGGCGTTTTCCGGCCGATTCTCACGAGCGTTCTGCCCAAACCGGGATCGGTTTGGGCAGAACGCTCGTGAGAATCGGCCGGCGTTGGGCAGCCCCGGGGACCGGCCTGGTCCCCGGGGCCGAGGGCCCTTTCTCGCTCGGGGCCCGGCGCGGCCCCCCGGAAAACGCGCCGAGAGGACGCGGACCCGCCGGCGGCCCCGGCGCCGGGGAGCCCTCCCGGAGCAGAGTTGAGGGAGGGCCTGGGGCCGGGCGTCGTGCTCCGACTTTGGGGGCGGCTGGGGCGCCCCGGGCTGCGGCTTCCCCCTGCGGGGGAACGGAGGTTTCTCTCGCCCCGAGGCGTGGACGCGGCTGCGAAGGGCACCGTCGGCGCCGGGGCGGTCGGGGGCCTCGGGGCGCGGGACTCAGGGTTGCCCAGGGGGAGGCCCCGGGGCACAGGACCCCGGACTCGGAAGGCTGAGGAGGCAGGCGAGGGTTGGAGCCCGGGCCTCGGGGCCCGCCCGGCCCCACCGGCCCGCGCCAGGGAGGGAAGCCCCGGGCGCTGAGGAGCGGGAGGCGTCGGCGTCGCGCGCGGCGGACTCGCGGGGGGCTTTCCGGCGGGGCGCGGGCGCGACCCCGCGGGGTCCCGGGCCAGGCGCGGGGGGCGGCCCCGCAGACGGGCTGCGCCCGAAGCGAGTTCGCCGGGCGTTTTCCGGCCGATTCTCACGAGCGTTCTGCCCAAACCGGGATCGGTTTGGGCAGAACGCTCGTGAGAATCGGCCGGCGTTGGGCAGCCCCGGGGACCGGCCTGGTCCCCGGGGCCGAGGGCCCTTTCTCGCTCGGGGCCCGGCGCGGCCCCCCGGAAAACGCGCCGAGAGGACGCGGACCCGCCGGCGGCCCCGGCGCCGGGGAGCCCTCCCGGAGCAGAGTTGAGGGAGGGCCTGGGGCCGGGCGTCGTGCTCCGACTTTGGGGGCGGCTGGGGCGCCCCGGGCTGCGGCTTCCCCCTGCGGGGGAACGGAGGTTTCTCTCGCCCCGAGGCGTGGACGCGGCTGCGAAGGGCACCGTCGGCGCCGGGGCGGTCGGGGGCCTCGGGGCGCGGGACTCAGGGTTGCCCAGGGGGAGGCCCCGGGGCACAGGACCCCGGACTCGGAAGGCTGAGGAGGCAGGCGAGGGTTGGAGCCCGGGCCTCGGGGCCCGCCCGGCCCCACCGGCCCGCGCCAGGGAGGGGAGCCCCGGGCGCTGAGGAGCGGGAGGCGTCGGCGTCGCGCGCGGCGGACTCGCGGGGGGCTTTCCGGCGGGGCGCGGGCGCGACCCCGCGGGGTCCCGGGCCAGGCGCGGGGGGCGGCCCCGCAGACGGGCTGCGCCCGAAGCGAGTTCGCCGGGCGTTTTCCGGCCGATTCTCACGAGCGTTCTGCCCAAACCGGGATCGGTTTGGGCAGAACGCTCGTGAGAATCGGCCGGCGTTGGGCAGCCCCGGGGACCGGCCTGGTCCCCGGGGCCGAGGGCCCTTTCTCGCTCGGGGCCCGCCGCGGCCCCCCGGAAAACGCGCCGAGAGGACGCGGACCCGCCGGCGGCCCCGGCGCCGGGGAGCCCTCCCGGAGCAGAGTTGAGGGAGGGCCTGGGGCCGGGCGTCGTGCTCCGACTTTGGGGGCGGCTGGGGCGCCCCGGGCTGCGGCTTCCCCCTGCGGGGGAACGGAGGTTTCTCTCGCCCCGAGGCGTGGACGCGGCTGCGAAGGGCACCGTCGGCGCCGGGGCGGTCGGGGGCCTCGGGGCGCGGGACTCAGGGTTGCCCAGGGGGAGGCCCCGGGGCACAGGACCCCGGACTCGGAAGGCTGAGGAGGCAGGCGAGGGTTGGAGCCCGGGCCTCGGGGCCCGCCCGGCCCCACCGGCCCGCGCCAGGGAGGGGAGCCCCGGGCGCTGAGGAGCGGGAGGCGTCGGCGTCGCGCGCGGCGGACTCGCGGGGGGCTTTCCGGCGGGGCGCGGGCGCGACCCCGCGGGGTCCCGGGCCAGGCGTGGGGGGCGGCCCCGCAGACGGGCTGCGCCCGAAGCGAGTTCGCCGGGCGTTTTCCGGCCGATTCTCACGAGCGTTCTGCCCAAACCGGGATCGGTTTGGGCAGAACGCTCGTGAGAATCGGCCGGCGTTGGGCAGCCCCGGGGACCGGCCTGGTCCCCGGGGCCGAGGGCCCTTTCTCGCTCGGGGCCCGGCGCGGCCCCCCGGAAAACGCGCCGAGAGGACGCGGACCCGCCGGCGGCCCCGGCGCCGGGGAGCCCTCCCGGAGCAGAGTTGAGGGAGGGCCTGGGGCCGGGCGTCGTGCTCCGACTTTGGGGGCGGCTGGGGCGCCCCGGGCTGCGGCTTCCCCCTGCGGGGGAACGGAGGTTTCTCTCGCCCCGAGGCGTGGACGCGGCTGCGAAGGGCACCGTCGGCGCCGGGGCGGTCGGGGGCCTCGGGGCGCGGGACTCAGGGTTGCCCAGGGGGAGGCCCCGGGGCACAGGACCCCGGACTCGGAAGGCTGAGGAGGCAGGCGAGGGTTGGAGCCCGGGCCTCGGGGCCCGCCCGGCCCCACCGGCCCGCGCCAGGGAGGGGAGCCCCGGGCGCTGAGGAGCGGGAGGCGTCGGCGTCGCGCGCGGCGGACTCGCGGGGGGCTTTCCGGCGGGGCGCGGGCGCGACCCCGCGGGGTCCCGGGCCAGGCGCGGGGGGCGGCCCCGCAGACGGGCTGCGCCCGAAGCGAGTTCGCCGGGCGTTTTCCGGCCGATTCTCACGAGCGTTCTGCCCAAACCGGGATCGGTTTGGGCAGAACGCTCGTGAGAATCGGCCGGCGTTGGGCAGCCCCGGGGACCGGCCTGGTCCCCGGGGCCGAGGGCCCTTTCTCGCTCGGGGCCCGGCGCGGCCCCCCGGAAAACGCGCCGAGAGGACGCGGACCCGCCGGCGGCCCCGGCGCCGGGGAGCCCTCCCGGAGCAGAGTTGAGGGAGGGCCTGGGGCCGGGCGTCGTGCTCCGACTTTGGGGGCGGCTGGGGCGCCCCGGGCTGCGGCTTCCCCCTGCGGTTGAACGGAGGTTTCTCTCGCCCCGAGGCGTGGACGCGGCTGCGAAGGGCACCGTCGGCGCCGGGGCGGTCGGGGGCCTCGGGGCGCGGGACTCAGGGTTGCCCAGGGGGAGGCCCCGGGGCACAGGACCCCGGACTCGGAAGGCTGAGGAGGCAGGCGAGGGTTGGAGCCCGGGCCTCGGGGCCCGCCCGGCCCCACCGGCCCGCGCCAGGGAGGGGAGCCCCGGGCGCTGAGGAGCGGGAGGCGTCGGCGTCGCGCGCGGCGGACTCGCGGGGGGCTTTCCGGCGGGGCGCGGGCGCGACCCCGCGGGGTCCCGGGCCAGGCGCGGGGGGCGGCCCCGCAGACGGGCTGCGCCCGAAGCGAGTTCGCCGGGCGTTTTCCGGCCGATTCTCACGAGCGTTCTGCCCAAACCGGGATCGGTTTGGGCAGAACGCTCGTGAGAATCGGCCGGCGTTGGGCAGCCCCGGGGACCGGCCTGGTCCCCGGGGCCGAGGGCCCTTTCTCGCTCGGGGCCCGCCGCGGCCCCCCGGAAAACGCGCCGAGAGGACGCGGACCCGCCGGCGGCCCCGGCGCCGGGGAGCCCTCCCGGAGCAGAGTTGAGGGAGGGCCTGGGGCCGGGCGTCGTGCTCCGACTTTGGGGGCGGCTGGGGCGCCCCGGGCTGCGGCTTCCCCCTGCGGTTGAACGGAGGTTTCTCTCGCCCCGAGGCGTGGACGCGGCTGCGAAGGGCACCGTCGGCGCCGGGGCGGTCGGGGGCCTCGGGGCGCGGGACTCAGGGTTGCCCAGGGGGAGGCCCCGGGGCACAGGAACCCGGACTCGGAAGGCTGAGGAGGCAGGCGAGGGTTGGAGCCCGGGCCTCGGGGCCCGCCCGGCCCCACCGGCCCGCGCCAGGGAGGGGAGGCCCGGGCGCTGAGGAGCGGGAGGCGTCGGCGTCGCGCGCGGCGGACTCGCGGGGGGCTTTCCGGCGGGGCGCGGGCGCGACCCCGCGGGGACCCGGGCCAGGCGCGGGGGGCGGCCCCGCAGACGGGCTGCGCCCGAAGCGAGTTCGCCGGGCGTTTTCCGGCCGATTCTCACGAGCGTTCTGCCCAAACCGGGATCGGTTTGAGCAGAACGCTCGTGAGAATCGGCCGGCGTTGGGCAGCCTTGGGGACCGGCCTGGTCCCCGGGGCCGAGGGCCCTTTCTCGCTCGGGGCCCGGCGCGGCCCCCCGGAAAACGCGCCGAGAGGACGCGGACCCGCCGGCGGCCCCGGCGCCGGGGAGCCCTCCCGGAGCAGAGTTGAGGGAGGGCCTGGGGCCGGGCGTCGTGCTCCGACTTTGGGGGCGGCTGGGGCGCCCCGGGCTGCGGCTTCCCCCTGCGGGGGAACGGAGGTTTCTCTCGCCCCGAGGCGTGGACGCGGCTGCGAAGGGCACCGTCGGCGCCGGGGCGGTCGGGGGCCTCGGGGCGCGGGACTCAGGGTTGCCCAGGGGGAGGCCCCGGGGCACAGGACCCCGGACTCGGAAGCCTGAGGAGGCAGGCGAGGGTTGGAGCCCGGGCCTCGGGGCCCGCCCGGCCCCACCGGCCCGCGCCAGGGAGGGAAGCCCCGGGCGCTGAGGAGCGGGAGGCGTCGGCGTCGCGCGCGGCGGACTCGCGGGGGGCTTTCCGGCGGGGCGCGGGCGCGACCCCGCGGGGTCCCGGGCCAGGCGCGGGGGGCGGCCCCGCAGACGGGCTGCGCCCGAAGCGAGTTCGCCGGGCGTTTTCCGGCCGATTCTCACGAGCGTTCTGCCCAAACCGGGATCGGTTTGGGCAGAACGCTCGTGAGAATCGGCCGGCGTTGGGCAGCCCCGGGGACCGGCCTGGTCCCCGGGGCCGAGGGCCCTTTCTCGCTCGGGGCCCGGCGCGGCCCCCCGGAAAACGCGCCGAGAGGACGCGGACCCGCCGGCGGCCCCGGCGCCGGGGAGCCCTCCCGGAGCAGAGTTGAGGGAGGGCCTGGGGCCGGGCGTCGTGCTCCGACTTTGGGGGCGGCTGGGGCGCCCCGGGCTGCGGCTTCCCCCTGCGGTTGAACGGAGGTTTCTCTCGCCCCGAGGCGTGGACGCGGCTGCGAAGGGCACCGTCGGCGCCGGGGCGGTCGGGGGCCTCGGGGCGCGGGACTCAGGGTTGCCCAGGGGGAGGCCCCGGGGCACAGGACCCCGGACTCGGAAGCCTGAGGAGGCAGGCGAGGGTTGGAGCCCGGGCCTCGGGGCCCGCCCGGCCCCACCGGCCCGCGCCAGGGAGGGGAGCCCCGGGCGCTGAGGAGCGGGAGGCGTCGGCGTCGCGCGCGGCGGACTCGCGGGGGGCTTTCCGGCGGGGCGCGGGCGCGACCCCGCGGGGTCCCGGGCCAGGCGCGGGGGGCGGCCCCGCAGACGGGCTGCGCCCGAAGCGAGTTCGCCGGGCGTTTTCCGGCCGATTCTCACGAGCGTTCTGCCCAAACCGGGATCGGTTTGGGCAGAACGCTCGTGAGAATCGGCCGGCGTTGGGCAGCCCCGGGGACCGGCCTGGTCCCCGGGGCCGAGGGCCCTTTCTCGCTCGGGGCCCGGCGCGGCCCCCCGGAAAACGCGCCGAGAGGACGCGGACCCGCCGGCGGCCCCGGCGCCGGGGAGCCCTCCCGGAGCAGAGTTGAGGGAGGGCCTGGGGCCGGGCGTCGTGCTCCGACTTTGGGGGCGGCTGGGGCGCCCCGGGCTGCGGCTTCCCCCTGCGGGGGAACGGAGGTTTCTCTCGCCCCGAGGCGTGGACGCGGCTGCGAAGGGCACCGTCGGCGCCGGGGCGGTCGGGGGCCTCGGGGCGCGGGACTCAGGGTTGCCCAGGGGGAGGCCCCGGGGCACAGGACCCCGGACTCGGAAGGCTGAGGAGGCAGGCGAGGGTTGGAGCCCGGGCCTCGGGGCCCGCCCGGCCCCACCGGCCCGCGCCAGGGAGGGGAGCCCCGGGCGCTGAGGAGCGGGAGGCGTCGGCGTCGCGCGCGGCGGACTCGCGGGGGGCTTTCCGGCGGGGCGCGGGCGCGACCCCGCGGGGTCCCGGGCCAGGCGCGGGGGGCGGCCCCGCAGACGGGCTGCGCCCGAAGCGAGTTCGCCGGGCGTTTTCCGGCCGATTCTCACGAGCGTTCTGCCCAAACCGGGATCGGTTTGGGCAGAACGCTCGTGAGAATCGGCCGGCGTTGGGCAGCCCCGGGGACCGGCCTGGTCCCCGGGGCCGAGGGCCCTTTCTCGCTCGGGGCCCGGCGCGGCCCCCCGGAAAACGCGCCGAGAGGACGCGGACCCGCCGGCGGCCCCGGCGCCGGGGAGCCCTCCCGGAGCAGAGTTGAGGGAGGGCCTGGGGCCGGGCGTCGTGCTCCGACTTTGGGGGCGGCTGGGGCGCCCCGGGCTGCGGCTTCCCCCTGCGGTTGAACGGAGGTTTCTCTCGCCCCGAGGCGTGGACGCGGCTGCGAAGGGCACCGTCGGCGCCGGGGCGGTCGGGGGCCTCGGGGCGCGGGACTCAGGGTTGCCCAGGGGGAGGCCCCGGGGCACAGGACCCCGGACTCGGAAGGCTGAGGAGGCAGGCGAGGGTTGGAGCCCGGGCCTCGGGGCCCGCCCGGCCCCACCGGCCCGCGCCAGGGAGGGGAGCCCCGGGCGCTGAGGAGCGGGAGGCGTCGGCGTCGCGCGCGGCGGACTCGCGGGGGGCTTTCCGGCGGGGCGCGGGCGCGACCCCGCGGGGTCCCGGGCCAGGCGCGGGGGGCGGCCCCGCAGACGGGCTGCGCCCGAAGCGAGTTCGCCGGGCGTTTTCCGGCCGATTCTCACGAGCGTTCTGCCCAAACCGGGATCGGTTTGGGCAGAACGCTCGTGAGAATCGGCCGGCGTTGGGCAGCCCCGGGGACCGGCCTGGTCCCCGGGGCCGAGGGCCCTTTCTCGCTCGGGGCCCGCCGCGGCCCCCCGGAAAACGCGCCGAGAGGACGCGGACCCGCCGGCGGCCCCGGCGCCGGGGAGCCCTCCCGGAGCAGAGTTGAGGGAGGGCCTGGGGCCGGGCGTCGTGCTCCGACTTTGGGGGCGGCTGGGGCGCCCCGGGCTGCGGCTTCCCCCTGCGGGGGAACGGAGGTTTCTCTCGCCCCGAGGCGTGGACGCGGCTGCGAAGGGCACCGTCGGCGCCGGGGCGGTCGGGGGCCTCGGGGCGCGGGACTCAGGGTTGCCCAGGGGGAGGCCCCGGGGCACAGGACCCCGGACTCGGAAGGCTGAGGAGGCAGGCGAGGGTTGGAGCCCGGGCCTCGGGGCCCGCCCGGCCCCACCGGCCCGCGCCAGGGAGGGGAGCCCCGGGCGCTGAGGAGCGGGAGGCATCGGCGTCGCGCGCGGCGGACTCGCGGGGGGCTTTCCGGCGGGGCGCGGGCGCGACCCCGCGGGGTCCCGGGCCAGGCGCGGGGGGCGGCCCCGCAGACGGGCTGCGCCCGAAGCGAGTTCGCCGGGCGTTTTCCGGCCGATTCTCACGAGCGTTCTGCCCAAACCGATCCCGGTTTGGGCAGAACGCTCGTGAGAATCGGCCGGCGTTGGGCAGCCCCGGGGACCGGCCTGGTCCCCGGGGCCGAGGGCCCTTTCTCGCTCGGGGCCCGGCGCGGCCCCCCGGAAAACGCGCCGAGAGGACGCGGACCCGCCGGCGGCCCCGGCGCCGGGGAGCCCTCCCGGAGCAGAGTTGAGGGAGGGCCTGGGGCCGGGCGTCGTGCTCCGACTTTGGGGGCGGCTGGGGCGCCCCGGGCTGCGGCTTCCCCCTGCGGTTGAACGGAGGTTTCTCTCGCCCCGAGGCGTGGACGCGGCTGCGAAGGGCACCGTCGGCGCCGGGGCGGTCGGGGGCCTCGGGGCGCGGGACTCAGGGTTGCCCAGGGGGAGGCCCCGGGGCACAGGACCCCGGACTCGGAAGGCTGAGGAGGCAGGCGAGGGTTGGAGCCCGGGCCTCGGGGCCCGCCCGGCCCCACCGGCCCGCGCCAGGGAGGGGAGCCCCGGGCGCTGAGGAGCGGGAGGCGTCGGCGTCGCGCGCGGCGGACTCGCGGGGGGCTTTCCGGCGGGGCGCGGGCGCGACCCCGCGGGGTCCCGGGCCAGGCGCGGGGGGCGGCCCCGCAGACGGGCTGCGCCCGAAGCGAGTTCGCCGGGCGTTTTCCGGCCGATTCTCACGAGCGTTCTGCCCAAACCGGGATCGGTTTGGGCAGAACGCTCGTGAGAATCGGCCGGCGTTGGGCAGCCCCGGGGACCGGCCTGGTCCCCGGGGCCGAGGGCCCTTTCTCGCTCGGGGCCCGGCGCGGCCCCCCGGAAAACGCGCCGAGAGGACGCGGACCCGCCGGCGGCCCCGGCGCCGGGGAGCCCTCCCGGAGCAGAGTTGAGGGAGGGCCTGGGGCCGGGCGTCGTGCTCCGACTTTGGGGGCGGCTGGGGCGCCCCGGGCTGCGGCTTCCCCCTGCGGGGGAACGGAGGTTTCTCTCGCCCCGAGGCGTGGACGCGGCTGCGAAGGGCACCGTCGGCGCCGGGGCGGTCGGGGGCCTCGGGGCGCGGGACTCAGGGTTGCCCAGGGGGAGGCCCCGGGGCACAGGACCCCGGACTCGGAAGGCTGAGGAGGCAGGCGAGGGTTGGAGCCCGGGCCTCGGGGCCCGCCCGGCCCCACCGGCCCGCGCCAGGGAGGGGAGCCCCGGGCGCTGAGGAGCGGGAGGCGTCGGCGTCGCGCGCGGCGGACTCGCGGGGGGCTTTCCGGCGGGGCGCGGGCGCGACCCCGCGGGGTCCCGGGCCAGGCGCGGGGGGCGGCCCCGCAGACGGGCTGCGCCCGAAGCGAGTTCGCCGGGCGTTTTCCGGCCGATTCTCACGAGCGTTCTGCCCAAACCGGGATCGGTTTGGGCAGAACGCTCGTGAGAATCGGCCGGCGTTGGGCAGCCCCGGGGACCGGCCTGGTCCCCGGGGCCGAGGGCCCTTTCTCGCTCGGGGCCCGGCGCGGCCCCCCGGAAAACGCGCCGAGAGGACGCGGACCCGCCGGCGGCCCCGGCGCCGGGGAGCCCTCCCGGAGCAGAGTTGAGGGAGGGCCTGGGGCCGGGCGTCGTGCTCCGACTTTGGGGGCGGCTGGGGCGCCCCGGGCTGCGGCTTCCCCCTGCGGTTGAACGGAGGTTTCTCTCGCCCCGAGGCGTGGACGCGGCTGCGAAGGGCACCGTCGGCGCCGGGGCGGTCGGGGGCCTCGGGGCGCGGGACTCAGGGTTGCCCAGGGGGAGGCCCCGGGGCACAGGACCCCGGACTCGGAAGGCTGAGGAGGCAGGCGAGGGTTGGAGCCCGGGCCTCGGGGCCCGCCCGGCCCCACCGGCCCGCGCCAGGGAGGGGAGCCCCGGGCGCTGAGGAGCGGGAGGCGTCGGCGTCGCGCGCGGCGGACTCGCGGGGGGCTTTCCGGCGGGGCGCGGGCGCGACCCCGCGGGGTCCCGGGCCAGGCGCGGGGGGCGGCCCCGCAGACGGGCTGCGCCCGAAGCGAGTTCGCCGGGCGTTTTCCGGCCGATTCTCACGAGCGTTCTGCCCAAACCGGGATCGGTTTGGGCAGAACGCTCGTGAGAATCGGCCGGCGTTGGGCAGCCCCGGGGACCGGCCTGGTCCCCGGGGCCGAGGGCCCTTTCTCGCTCGGGGCCCGGCGCGGCCCCCCGGAAAACGCGCCGAGAGGACGCGGACCCGCCGGCGGCCCCGGCGCCGGGGAGCCCTCCCGGAGCAGAGTTGAGGGAGGGCCTGGGG
Organism: Martes martes; assembly: GCF_963455335.1. NCBI lineage: Eukaryota > Metazoa > Chordata > Mammalia > Carnivora > Mustelidae > Martes > Martes martes. Next base: position 57,277 of record NW_027666487.1, read on the forward strand.
CCGGGCGTCGTGCTCCGACTTTGGGGGCGGCTGGGGCGCCCCGGGCTGCGGCTTCCCCCTGCGGTTGAACGGAGGTTTCTCTCGCCCCGAGGCGTGGACGCGGCTGCGAAGGGCACCGTCGGCGCCGGGGCGGTCGGGGGCCTCGGGGCGCGGGACACAGGGTTGCCCAGGGGGAGGCCCCGGGGCACAGGACCCCGGACTCGGAAGGCTGAGGAGGCAGGCGAGGGTTGGAGCCCGGGCCTCGGGGCCCGCCCGGCCCCACCGGCCCGCGCCAGGGAGGGGAGCCCCGGGCGCTGAGGAGCGGGAGGCGTCGGCGTCGCGCGCGGCGGACTCGCGGGGGGCTTTCCGGCGGGGCGCGGGCGCGACCCCGCGGGGTCCCGGGCCAGGCGCGGGGGGCGGCCCCGCAGACGGGCTGCGCCCGAAGCGAGTTCGCCGGGCGTTTTCCGGCCGATTCTCACGAGCGTTCTGCCCAAACCGGGATCGGTTTGGGCAGAACGCTCGTGAGAATCGGCCGGCGTTGGGCAGCCCCGGGGACCGGCCTGGTCCCCGGGGCCGAGGGCCCTTTCTCGCTCGGGGCCCGCCGCGGCCCCCCGGAAAACGCGCCGAGAGGACGCGGACCCGCCGGCGGCCCCGGCGCCGGGGAGCCCTCCCGGAGCAGAGTTGAGGGAGGGCCTGGGGCCGGGCGTCGTGCTCCGACTTTGGGGGCGGCTGGGGCGCCCCGGGCTGCGGCTTCCCCCTGCGGTTGAACGGAGGTTTCTCTCGCCCCGAGGCGTGGACGCGGCTGCGAAGGGCACCGTCGGCGCCGGGGCGGTCGGGGGCCTCGGGGCGCGGGACTCAGGGTTGCCCAGGGGGAGGCCCCGGGGCACAGGACCCCGGACTCGGAAGGCTGAGGAGGCAGGCGAGGGTTGGAGCCCGGGCCTCGGGGCCCGCCCGGCCCCACCGGCCCGCGCCAGGGAGGGGAGCCCCGGGCGCTGAGGAGCGGGAGGCGTCGGCGTCGCGCGCGGCGGACTCGCGGGGGGCTTTCCGGCGGGGCGCGGGCGCGACCCCGCGGGGTCCCGGGCCAGGCGCGGGGGGCGGCCCCGCAGACGGGCTGCGCCCGAAGCGAGTTCGCCGGGCGTTTTCCGGCCGATTCTCACGAGCGTTCTGCCCAAACCGGGATCGGTTTGGGCAGAACGCTCGTGAGAATCGGCCGGCGTTGGGCAGCCCCGGGGACCGGCCTGGTCCCCGGGGCCGAGGGCCCTTTCTCGCTCGGGGCCCGGCGCGGCCCCCCGGAAAACGCGCCGAGAGGACGCGGACCCGCCGGCGGCCCCGGCGCCGGGGAGCCCTCCCGGAGCAGAGTTGAGGGAGGGCCTGGGGCCGGGCGTCGTGCTCCGACTTTGGGGGCGGCTGGGGCGCCCCGGGCTGCGGCTTCCCCCTGCGGTTGAACGGAGGTTTCTCTCGCCCCGAGGCGTGGACGCGGCTGCGAAGGGCACCGTCGGCGCCGGGGCGGTCGGGGGCCTCGGGGCGCGGGACACAGGGTTGCCCAGGGGGAGGCCCCGGGGCACAGGACCCCGGACTCGGAAGGCTGAGGAGGCAGGCGAGGGTTGGAGCCCGGGCCTCGGGGCCCGCCCGGCCCCACCGGCCCGCGCCAGGGAGGGGAGCCCCGGGCGCTGAGGAGCGGGAGGCGTCGGCGTCGCGCGCGGCAGACTCGCGGGGGGCTTTCCGGCGGGGCGCGGGCGCGACCCCGCGGGGTCCCGGGCCAGGCGCGGGGGGCGGCCCCGCAGACGGGCTGCGCCCGAAGCGAGTTCGCCGGGCGTTTTCCGGCCGATTCTCACGAGCGTTCTGCCCAAACCGGGATCGGTTTGGGCAGAACGCTCGTGAGAATCGGCCGGCGTTGGGCAGCCCCGGGGACCGGCCTGGTCCCCGGGGCCGAGGGCCCTTTCTCGCTCGGGGCCCGGCGCGGCCCCCCGGAAAACGCGCCGAGAGGACGCGGACCCGCCGGCGGCCCCGGCGCCGGGGAGCCCTCCCGGAGCAGAGTTGAGGGAGGGCCTGGGGCCGGGCGTCGTGCTCCGACTTTGGGGGCGGCTGGGGCGCCCCGGGCTGCGGCTTCCCCCTGCGGTTGAACGGAGGTTTCCCTCGCCCCGAGGCGTGGACGCGGCTGCGAAGGGCACCGTCGGCGCCGGGGCGGTCGGGGGCCTCGGGGCGCGGGACTCAGGGTTGCCCAGGGGGAGGCCCCGGGGCACAGGACCCCGGACTCGGAAGGCTGAGGAGGCAGGCGAGGGTTGGAGCCCGGGCCTCGGGGCCCGCCCGGCCCCACCGGCCCGCGCCAGGGAGGGGAGCCCCGGGCGCTGAGGAGCGGGAGGCGTCGGCGTCGCGCGCGGCGGACTCGCGGGGGGCTTTCCGGCGGGGCGCGGGCGCGACCCCGCGGGGTCCCGGGCCAGGCGCGGGGGGCGGCCCCGCAGACGGGCTGCGCCCGAAGCGAGTTCGCCGGGCGTTTTCCGGCCGATTCTCACGAGCGTTCTGCCCAAACCGGGATCGGTTTGGGCAGAACGCTCGTGAGAATCGGCCGGCGTTGGGCAGCCCCGGGGACCGGCCTGGTCCCCGGGGCCGAGGGCCCTTTCTCGCTCGGGGCCCGCCGCGGCCCCCCGGAAAACGCGCCGAGAGGACGCGGACCCGCCGGCGGCCCCGGCGCCGGGGAGCCCTCCCGGAGCAGAGTTGAGGGAGGGCCTGGGGCCGGGCGTCGTGCTCCGACTTTGGGGGCGGCTGGGGCGCCCCGGGCTGCGGCTTCCCCCTGCGGGGGAACGGAGGTTTCTCTCGCCCCGAGGCGTGGACGCGGCTGCGAAGGGCACCGTCGGCGCCGGGGCGGTCGGGGGCCTCGGGGCGCGGGACTCAGGGTTGCCCAGGGGGAGGCCCCGGGGCACAGGACCCCGGACTCGGAAGGCTGAGGAGGCAGGCGAGGGTTGGAGCCCGGGCCTCGGGGCCCGCCCGGCCCCACCGGCCCGCGCCAGGGAGGGGAGCCCCGGGCGCTGAGGAGCGGGAGGCGTCGGCGTCGCGCGCGGCGGACTCGCGGGGGGCTTTCCGGCGGGGCGCGGGCGCGACCCCGCGGGGTCCCGGGCCAGGCGCGGGGGGCGGCCCCGCAGACGGGCTGCGCCCGAAGCGAGTTCGCCGGGCGTTTTCCGGCCGATTCTCACGAGCGTTCTGCCCAAACCGGGATCGGTTTGGGCAGAACGCTCGTGAGAATCGGCCGGCGTTGGGCAACCCCGGGGACCGGCCTGGTCCCCGGGGCCGAGGGCCCTTTCTCGCTCGGGGCCCGGCGCGGCCCCCCGGAAAACGCGCCGAGAGGACGCAGACCCGCCGGCGGCCCCGGCGCCGGGGAGCCCTCCCGGAGCAGAGTTGAGGGAGGGCCTGGGGCCGGGCGTCGTGCTCCGACTTTGGGGGCGGCTGGGGCGCCCCGGGCTGCGGCTTCCCCCTGCGGGGGAACGGAGGTTTCTCTCGCCCCGAGGCGTGGACGCGGCTGCGAAGGGCACCGTCGGCGCCGGGGCGGTCGGGGGCCTCGGGGCGCGGGACTCAGGGTTGCCCAGGGGGAGGCCCCGGGGCACAGGACCCCGGACTCGGAAGGCTGAGGAGGCAGGCGAGGGTTGGAGCCCGGGCCTCGGGGCCCGCCCGGCCCCACCGGCCCGCGCCAGGGAGGGGAGCCCCGGGCGCTGAGGAGCGGGAGGCGTCGGCGTCGCGCGCGGCGGACTCGCGGGGGGCTTTGCGGCGGGGCGCGGGCGCGACCCCGCGGGGTCCCGGGCCAGGCGCGGGGGGCGGCCCCGCAGACGGGCTGCGCCCGAAGCGAGTTCGCCGGGCGTTTTCCGGCCGATTCTCACGAGCGTTCTGCCCAAACCGGGATCGGTTTGGGCAGAACGCTCGTGAGAATCGGCCGGCGTTGGGCAGCCCCGGGGACCGGCCTGGTCCCCGGGGCCGAGGGCCCTTTCTCGCTCGGGGCCCGCCGCGGCCCCCCGGAAAACGCGCCGAGAATACGCGGACCCGCCGGCGGCCCCGGCGCCGGGGAGCCCTCCCGGAGCAGAGTTGAGGGAGGGCCTGGGGCCGGGCGTCGTGCTCCGACTTTGGGGGCGGCTGGGGCGCCCCGGGCTGCGGCTTCCCCCTGCGGGGGAACGGAGGTTTCTCTCGCCCCGAGGCGTGGACGCGGCTGCGAAGGGCACCGTCGGCGCCGGGGCGGTCGGGGGCCTCGGGGCGCGGGACTCAGGGTTGCCCAGGGGGAGGCCCCGGGGCACAGGACCCCGGACTCGGAAGGCTGAGGAGGCAGGCGAGGGTTGGAGCCCGGGCCTCGGGGCCCGCCCGGCCCCACCGGCCCGCGCCAGGGAGGGGAGCCCCGGGCGCTGAGGAGCGGGAGGCGTCGGCGTCGCGCGCGGCGGACTCGCGGGGGGCTTTCCGGCGGGGCGCGGGCGCGACCCCGCGGGGTCCCGGGCCAGGCGCGGGGGGCGGCCCCGCAGACGGGCTGCGCCCGAAGCGAGTTCGCCGGGCGTTTTCCGGCCGATTCTCACGAGCGTTCTGCCCAAACCGGGATCGGTTTGGGCAGAACGCTCGTGAGAATCGGCCGGCGTTGGGCAGCCCCGGGGACCGGCCTGGTCCCCGGGGCCGAGGGCCCTTTCTCGCTCGGGGCCCGCCGCGGCCCCCCGGAAAACGCGCCGAGAGGACGCGGACCCGCCGGCGGCCCCGGCGCCGGGGAGCCCTCCCGGAGCAGAGTTGAGGGAGGGCCTGGGGCCGGGCGTCGTGCTCCGACTTTGGGGGCGGCTGGGGCGCCCCGGGCTGCGGCTTCCCCCTGCGGGGGAACGGAGGTTTCTCTCGCCCCGAGGCGTGGACGCGGCTGCGAAGGGCACCGTCGGCGCCGGGGCGGTCGGGGGCCTCGGGGCGCGGGACTCAGGGTTGCCCAGGGGGAGGCCCCGGGGCACAGGACCCCGGACTCGGAAGGCTGAGGAGGCAGGCGAGGGTTGGAGCCCGGGCCTCGGGGCCCGCCCGGCCCCACCGGCCCGCGCCAGGGAGGGGAGCCCCGGGCGCTGAGGAGCGGGAGGCGTCGGCGTCGCGCGCGGCGGACTCGCGGGGGGCTTTCCGGCGGGGCGCGGGCGCGACCCCGCGGGGTCCCGGGCCAGGCGCGGGGGGCGGCCCCGCAGACGGGCTGCGCCCGAAGCGAGTTCGCCGGGCGTTTTCCGGCCGATTCTCACGAGCGTTCTGCCCAAACCGGGATCGGTTTGGGCAGAACGCTCGTGAGAATCGGCCGGCGTTGGGCAGCCCCGGGGACCGGCCTGGTCCCCGGGGCCGAGGGCCCTTTCTCGCTCGGGGCCCGCCGCGGCCCCCCGGAAAACGCGCCGAGAGGACGCGGACCCACCGGCGGCCCCGGCGCCGGGGAGCCCTCCCGGAGCAGAGTTGAGGGAGGGCCTGGGGCCGGGCGTCGTGCTCCGACTTTGGGGGCGGCTGGGGCGCCCCGGGCTGCGGCTTCCCCCTGCGGGGGAACGGAGGTTTCTCTCGCCCCGAGGCGTGGACGCGGCTGCGAAGGGCACCGTCGGCGCCGGGGCGGTCGGGGGCCTCGGGGCGCTGGACTCAGGGTTGCCCGGGGGAGGCCCCGGGGCACAGGACCCCGGACTCGGAAGGCTGAGGAGGCAGGCGAGGGTTGGAGCCCGGGCCTCGCGGCCCGCCCGGCCCCACCGGCCCGCGCCAGGGAGGGGAGCCCCGGGCGCTGAGGAGCGGGAGGCGTCGGCGTCGCGCGCGGCGGACTCGCGGGGGGCTTTCCGGCGTGGCGGGGGCGCGACCCCACGGGGTCCCGGGCCAGGCGCGGGGGGCGGCCCCGCAGACGGGCTGCGCCCGAAGCGAGTTCGCCGGGCGTTTTCCGGCCGATTCTCACGAGCGTTCTGCCCAAACCGGGATCGGTTTGGGCAGAACGCTCGTGAGAATCGGCCGGCGTTGGGCAACCCCGGGGACCGGCCTGGTCCCCGGGGCCGAGGGCCCTTTCTCGCTCGGGGCCCGGCGCGGCCCCCCGGAAAACGCGCCGAGAGGACGCAGACCCGCCGGCGGCCCCGGCGCCGGGGAGCCCTCCCGGAGCAGAGTTGAGGGAGGGCCTGGGGCCGGGCGTCGTGCTCCGACTTTGGGGGCGGCTGGGGCGCCCCGGGCTGCGGCTTCCCCCTGCGGGGGAACGGAGGTTTCTCTCGCCCCGAGGCGTGGACGCGGCTGCGAAGGGCACCGTCGGCGCCGGGGCGGTCGGGGGCCTCGGGGCGCGGGACTCAGGGTTGCCCAGGGGGAGGCCCCGGGGCACAGGACCCCGGACTCGGAAGGCTGAGGAGGCAGGCGAGGGTTGGAGCCCGGGCCTCGGGGCCCGCCCGGCCCCACCGGCCCGCGCCAGGGAGGGGAGCCCCGGGCGCTGAGGAGCGGGAGGCGTCGGCGTCGCGCGCGGCGGACTCGCGGGGGGCTTTGCGGCGGGGCGCGGGCGCGACCCCGCGGGGTCCCGGGCCAGGCGCGGGGGGCGGCCCCGCAGACGGGCTGCGCCCGAAGCGAGTTCGCCGGGCGTTTTCCGGCCGATTCTCACGAGCGTTCTGCCCAAACCGGGATCGGTTTGGGCAGAACGCTCGTGAGAATCGGCCGGCGTTGGGCAGCCCCGGGGACCGGCCTGGTCCCCGGGGCCGAGGGCCCTTTCTCGCTCGGGGCCCGCCGCGGCCCCCCGGAAAACGCGCCGAGAATACGCGGACCCGCCGGCGGCCCCGGCGCCGGGGAGCCCTCCCGGAGCAGAGTTGAGGGAGGGCCTGGGGCCGGGCGTCGTGCTCCGACTTTGGGGGCGGCTGGGGCGCCCCGGGCTGCGGCTTCCCCCTGCGGGGGAACGGAGGTTTCTCTCGCCCCGAGGCGTGGACGCGGCTGCGAAGGGCACCGTCGGCGCCGGGGCGGTCGGGGGCCTCGGGGCGCGGGACTCAGGGTTGCCCAGGGGGAGGCCCCGGGGCACAGGACCCCGGACTCGGAAGGCTGAGGAGGCAGGCGAGGGTTGGAGCCCGGGCCTCGGGGCCCGCCCGGCCCCACCGGCCCGCGCCAGGGAGGGGAGCCCCGGGCGCTGAGGAGCGGGAGGCGTCGGCGTCGCGCGCGGCGGACTCGCGGGGGGCTTTCCGGCGGGGCGCGGGCGCGACCCCGCGGGGTCCCGGGCCAGGCGCGGGGGGCGGCCCCGCAGACGGGCTGCGCCCGAAGCGAGTTCGCCGGGCGTTTTCCGGCCGATTCTCACGAGCGTTCTGCCCAAACCGGGATCGGTTTGGGCAGAACGCTCGTGAGAATCGGCCGGCGTTGGGCAGCCCCGGGGACCGGCCTGGTCCCCGGGGCCGAGGGCCCTTTCTCGCTCGGGGCCCGCCGCGGCCCCCCGGAAAACGCGCCGAGAGGACGCGGACCCGCCGGCGGCCCCGGCGCCGGGGAGCCCTCCCGGAGCAGAGTTGAGGGAGGGCCTGGGGCCGGGCGTCGTGCTCCGACTTTGGGGGCGGCTGGGGCGCCCCGGGCTGCGGCTTCCCCCTGCGGGGGAACGGAGGTTTCTCTCGCCCCGAGGCGTGGACGCGGCTGCGAAGGGCACCGTCGGCGCCGGGGCGGTCGGGGGCCTCGGGGCGCGGGACTCAGGGTTGCCCAGGGGGAGGCCCCGGGGCACAGGACCCCGGACTCGGAAGGCTGAGGAGGCAGGCGAGGGTTGGAGCCCGGGCCTCGGGGCCCGCCCGGCCCCACCGGCCCGCGCCAGGGAGGGGAGCCCCGGGCGCTGAGGAGCGGGAGGCGTCGGCGTCGCGCGCGGCGGACTCGCGGGGGGCTTTCCGGCGGGGCGCGGGCGCGACCCCGCGGGGTCCCGGGCCAGGCGCGGGGGGCGGCCCCGCAGACGGGCTGCGCCCGAAGCGAGTTCGCCGGGCGTTTTCCGGCCGATTCTCACGAGCGTTCTGCCCAAACCGGGATCGGTTTGGGCAGAACGCTCGTGAGAATCGGCCGGCGTTGGGCAGCCCCGGGGACCGGCCTGGTCCCCGGGGCCGAGGGCCCTTTCTCGCTCGGGGCCCGCCGCGGCCCCCCGGAAAACGCGCCGAGAGGACGCGGACCCACCGGCGGCCCCGGCGCCGGGGAGCCCTCCCGGAGCAGAGTTGAGGGAGGGCCTGGGGCCGGGCGTCGTGCTCCGACTTTGGGGGCGGCTGGGGCGCCCCGGGCTGCGGCTTCCCCCTGCGGGGGAACGGAGGTTTCTCTCGCCCCGAGGCGTGGACGCGGCTGCGAAGGGCACCGTCGGCGCCGGGGCGGTCGGGGGCCTCGGGGCGCTGGACTCAGGGTTGCCCGGGGGAGGCCCCGGGGCACAGGACCCCGGACTCGGAAGGCTGAGGAGGCAGGCGAGGGTTGGAGCCCGGGCCTCGCGGCCCGCCCGGCCCCACCGGCCCGCGCCAGGGAGGGGAGCCCCGGGCGCTGAGGAGCGGGAGGCGTCGGCGTCGCGCGCGGCGGACTCGCGGGGGGCTTTCCGGCGTGGCGGGGGCGCGACCCCACGGGGTCCCGGGCCAGGCGCGGGGGGCGGCCCCGCAGACGGGCTGCGCCCGAAGCGAGTTCGCCGGGCGTTTTCCGGCCGATTCTCACGAGCGTTCTGCCCAAACCGGGATCGGTTTGGGCAGAACGCTCGTGAGAATCGGCCGGCGTTGGGCAGCCCCGGGGACCGGCCTGGTCCCGGGGGCCGAGGGCCCTTTCTCGCTCGGGGCCCGGCGCGGCCCCCCGGAAAACACGCCGAGGGGACGCGGACCCGCCTGGGGCCCCGGCGCCGGGGAGCCCTCCCGGAGCAGAGTTGAGGGAGGGCCTGGGGCCGGGCGTCGTGCTCCGACTTTGGGGGCGGCTGGGGCGCCCCGGGCTGCGGCTTCCCCCTGCGGGGGAACGGAGGTTTCTCTCGCCCCGAGGCGTGGACGCGGCTGCGAAGGGCACCGTCGGCGCCGGGGCGGTCGGGGGCCTCGGGGCGCGGGACTCAGGGTTGCCCAGGGGGAGGCCCCGGGGCACAGGACCCCGGAATCGGAAGGCTGAGGAGGCAGGCGAGGGTTGGAGCCCGGGCCTCGGGGCCCGCCAGGCCCCACCGGCCCGCGCCAGGGAGGGGAGCCCCGGGCGCTGAGGAGCGGCAGGCGTCGGCGTCGCGCGCGGCGGACTCGCGGGGGGCTTTCCGGCGGGGCGCGGGCGCGACCCCGCGGAGTCCCGGGCCAGGCGCGGGGGGCGGCCCCGCAGAAGGGCTGCGCCCGAAGCGAGTTCGCCGGGCGTTTTCCGGCCGATTCTCACGAGCGTTCTTCCCAAACCGGGATCGGTTTGGGCAGAACGCTCCTGAGAATCGGCCGGCGTTGGGCAGACCCGGGGACCGGCCTGGTCCCCGGGGCCGAAGGCCCTTTCTCGCTCGGGGCCCGGCGCGGCCCCCCGGAAAACACGCCGAGGGGACGCAGACCCGCCTGGGGCCCCGGCGCCGGGGAGCCCTCCCGGAGCAGAGTTGAGGGAGGGCCTGGGGCCGGGCGTCGTGCTCCGACTTTGGGGGCGGCTGGGGCGCCCCGTTCTGCGGCTTCCCCCTGCGGGGGAACGGAGGTTTCTCTCGCCCCGAGGCGTGGACGCGGCTGCGAAGGGCACCGGCGGCGCCGGGGGGGTCGGGGGCCTCGGGGCGCGGGACTCAGGGTTGCCCAGGGGGAGGCCCCGGGGCACAGGACCCCGGACTCGAAAGTCTGAGGAGGCGGGCGAGGGTTGGAGCCCGGGCCTCGGGGCCCACCCGGCCCTTCCTGCCCGCGCCAGGGAGGGGAGTCCCGGGCGCTGTGGAGCGGGAGGCTTTGGCGTCGCCCGCGTCCGACTCGCGGGATGCTTTCCGGAGGGGTGCGGATGCGTCCAGGTGGGATCCCGGGTCAGGCGTGGGGTCCTTCCACCCAGAAAATGTCCCATCCACCCAGAAAATGTCCCAGATGACACGGACCACCGGTACATTTCTGTTTTGTGTCTATGGGGTGTGCAAATGCTGGTGGTGACCCAGTATCATACAGTTTTCTCCTGCTCTCTGTTTTCTGCTCATCTTCAAATGACAGTTTCCATGTAGGAAGCTGGCAATGTGCCGGTTCGAGTCTCAGGCATCCCCACTCGGACGGGCTTAGGAGCCAGTCCTCTGGGCACAGAAACCTGTACACCTGACCTATCGTTTGGCTTAGGGCCCAGGGGCATGGAAGGCCCTATCTGACAGCACTGCGGTGTCGTCCCCTCAGGGCTGAGGTGAGGGTATGTGCCTGGCTGGTTGGCAGATCCGGCTTCATGGCTGGGTGGGCCACTAATATTGGGGTTGGCTTTAGTGGGGCTTTGAGGTGGGATCCCCCATGGGCTGAGTCAAGGACGGTGGTCAAGCGGTATGTCCGTCTCTGGGTTTTGTTGCCATGTGGGCCATCAGAGGTGAGGGTGTCCTCTGGAATGCATGTGGGTTTCTCCTGGTCTGAGGGTTCTGGGTCGCTCCGAACGGCATGGTTTTCTCCTGGATGGTAGGCGGAGTCCTTGGTTGAGGCTCAGGGGGTCCCAATCTGGAGGGATTGTTGGCCATGTCTCTGGGCACGGAAGCCTGAAAACACAACCCAGAGTTTGGGTTAGGGCTTAGGGGGATCCAGGCCCTACCTCCTGGTGCTGAGGCTGGATCCCCAGTTGCTGAATCGAACCTGGGGGTCAGGAAGCACATCAGGGTGTGCGTTTGTGACTGTGGGGACCGTCCAATTTGGGGGTGTCCCCTGGGATGCATGTGGGTTTTTTCCATTCTGAGGGCTCTGCGCAGCTTCAAAAGGTACAGTTTCCTCCTGGGTGGCAGGTGGGTTCCTGGGGTGTGGCCCAGAGGTCCCCAATCTGGAGGGACCGTGCCAGTGTGGCTTCAGACCTGTGGAGGGTTAGGGAGCTGCCTTAGGAGTCTGTGGAAAGCCCCGCAGTGCCAGTTCACGCCACTGGAGGGAGCGGTGAGCCGTGGCGCCAGAGACCCTGGAAGACGTGGCGATGCTGCTTGCCACCACTGGAGGCAGTGGCGAGCTGCCCTGGGAAACACCCTGGAAGAGGAGTCCGTGCAGCCTGCTGGCTCTGGGGGCCGTGGGGAGGTGCCGGGTGAGAGACCCTGGATCGTGAGGCACTGCAGCTTGTTTCTCCAGGACGGAGTGCTGAGCTGTATAGTCTCTGATTCCCCAGGTTCAAGAGTGGGCATAAGAGACCCTGGAGCCGAGCCCCCACACAGCACTGTGCCCCTTTCCCCAGGTTTGCTGGCCATCTGCTGTCAGAGTGGTTCCGGAGGGTCCGCCCAGTTGGGCTCTGGAGCCGGGGGGAACCAAACCCGACTCACGGTGCACTTGGAACCGAGGAGTCGAGTGTTTGGAAGAGCATGTTTCTTTCTCCACAAAGGACAAGGGCATTGGTCGGCTTTAGAAGGAAGTCAATGACCACTTAAGAAACAAGCATGTGTCTCTCCTTCTCCCAGGAATCGGAGCAGGTGTGCAGGCGTTAGGTGGGAGGCGCCTGCTTCTCCGCACCTGAAGACCCTTCTTCACTCTGGCTCCACGAGACCTGAAGTTTGGAAATCAGCGTCTGAGTCCGTCAGGCAGCTTGTCCCAGGAAGTCAGTGGTCCGAGAAAAGAGCAGGCCCATGGGGCACATCCATGCCAGGATGGGAGGTAAAACTTCTCTTTCACCCCAAACCCCCTGGGCTTACGTCTTGTCTCCAGTGGAGCTCACAATTGGCACACGGAACCAGCTCTAAGATATCTAGTGTGGGTGCCAGAGTTCCTGAGATTCTCTGCAGGGAGCACCTGGCAGGGATCTCCTTTTCTCTGCTTCTTTCTGGCTTACAAAGGTATTTGGAACATCTTTTTCCTAGGCAATCCCTTGGATTCTAAAGGGAAGAGGAGATTGACTCGGTGTGCATTTTGAACACAGAAATTATTCCTTCATCCAACAGTGTTTATCCCACTGGCCCTAGGCTGTGTTGGAATGGCCGGCATCGAGAGGCAGGTGGCTGTTTGTGGTCAGATAGAGACTTGGATGATAGCTTCTCCATTGTCCAAGGGGATGGATCCTCATGGATTCGTCTTTGCATCCAAAGATTTCCAATGAGGGCAGAGGGAAAATTGAAAAGGATTCCAAGGAGCCTTGGGGCAATATCAAAGGGATGCTTGTCTTCCTAGGTTCACTCATACGGCTATATATGGTTGGACATGCTCTATTTTCTCTGCGGTTTCATGAGTGGTGAAGTCAGAAGGAGAGTCTTTGGGCGGACCCGGCGCCGGAGAGCACTCCCGAAGCAGAGTTGAGGGAGGGCCTGCGGCTGGGCGTCGTCCTCCGACTTTGGGGGCGGCTGGGGCGCCCCGGGCTGCGGTTGGCCCCTGCGGGGGAACGGAGGTTTCTCTCGCCCCGAGGATTGGACGCGGCTGCGGGGCGGTCGGGGGCCTCGGGGCGCGGGACTCAGGGTTGCCCAGGGGGAGGCCCCGGGGCACAGGACCCCGGACTCGGAAGGCTGAGGAGGCAGGCGAGGGTTGGAGCCCGGGCCTCGGGGCGCGCCCGGCCCCACCGGCCCGCGCCAGGGAGGGGAGCCCCGGGCGCTGAGGAGCGGGAGGCGTCGGCGTCGAGCGCGGCGGACTCGCGGGGGGCTTTCCGGCGGGGTGCGGGCGCGACCCCGCGGGGTCCCGTTCCAGGCGCGGTGGGTGGCCCCGCAGACGGGCTGCGCCCGAAGCCAGAACGCCTGGCGTTTTCCGGCCGATTCTCACGAGCGTTCTTCCCAAACCTGGATCGGTTTGGGCAGAACGCTCCTGAGAATCGGCCGGCGTTGGGCAGCCCCGGGGACCGGCCTGTTCCCCGGGGCCGAGGGCCCTTTCTCGCTCGGGGCACGGCGCGGCCCCCCGGAAAACGCGCCGAGAAGACGCGGACCCGCCGGCGGCCCCGGCGCCGGGGAGCCCTCCCGGAGCAGAGTTGAGGGAGGGCCTGGGGCCGGGCGTCGTGCTCCGACTTTGGGGGTGGCTGGGGCGCCCCGGGCTGCGGCTTCCCCCTGCGGTTGAACGGAGGTTTCTCTCGCCCCGAGGCGTGGATGCGGCTGCGAAGGGCACCGTCGGCGCCGGGGCGGTCGGGGGCCTCGGGGCGCGGGACTCAGGGTTGCCCAGGGGGAGGCCCCGGGGCACAGGACCCCGGACTCGGAAGGCTGAGGAGGCAGGCGAGGGTTGGAGCCCGGGCCTCGGGGCCCGCCCGGCCCCACCGGCCCGCGCCAGGGAGGGGAGCCCCGGGCGCTGAGGAGCGGGAGGCGTCGGCGTCGCGCGCGGCGGACTCGCGGGGGGCTTTCCGGCGGGGCGCGGGCGCGACCCCGCGGGGTCCCGGGCCAGGCGCGGGGGGCGGCCCCGCAGACGGGCTGCGCCCGAAGCGAGTTCGCCGGGCGTTTTCCGGCCGATTCTCACGAGCGTTCTGCCCAAACCGGGATCGGTTTGGGCAGAACGCTCGTGAGAATCGGGCGGCGTTGGGCAGCCCCGGGGACCGGCCTGGTCCCCGGGGCCGAGGGCCCTTTCTCGCTCGGGGCCCGGCGCGGCCCCCCGGAAAACGCGCCGAGAGGACGCGGACCCGCCGGCGGCCCCGGCGCCGGGGAGCCCTCCCGGAGCAGAGTTGAGGGAGGGCCTGGGGCCGGGCGTCGTGCTCCGACTTTGGGGGCGGCTGGGGCGCCCCGGGCTGCGGCTTCCCCCTGCGGGGGAACGGAGGTTTCTCTCGCCCCGAGGCGTGGACGCGGCTGCGAAGGGCACCGTCGGCGCCGGGGCGGTCGGGGGCCTCGGGGCGCGGGACTCAGGGTTGCCCAGGGGGAGGCCCCGGGGCACAGGACCCCGGACTCGGAAGGCTGAGGAGGCAGGCGAGGGTTGGAGCCCGGGCCTCGGGGCCCGCCCGGCCCCACCGGCCCGCGCCAGGGAGGGGAGCCCCGGGCGCTGAGGAGCGGGAGGCGTCGGCGTCGCGCGCGGCGGACTCGCGGGGGGCTTTCCGGCGGGGCGCGGGCGCGACCCCCCGGGGTCCCGGGCCAGGCGCGGGGGGCGGCCCCGCAGACGGGCTGCGCCCGAAGCGAGTTCGCCGGGCGTTTTCCGGCCGATTCTCACGAGCGTTCTGCCCAAACCGGGATCGGTTTGGGCAGAACGCTCGTGAGAATCGGGCGGCGTTGGGCAGCCCCGGGGACCGGCCTGGTCCCCGGGGCCGAGGGCCCTTTCTCGCTCGGGGCCCGGCGCGGCCCCCCGGAAAACGCGCCGAGAGGACGCGGACCCGCCGGCGGCCCCGGCGCCGGGGAGCCCTCCCGGAGCAGAGTTGAGGGAGGGCCTGGGGCCGGGCGTCGTGCTCCGACTTTGGGGGCGGCTGGGGCGCCCCGGGCTGCGGCTTCCCCCTGCGGTTGAACGGAGGTTTCTCTCGCCCCGAGGCGTGGACGCGGCTGCGAAGGGCACCGTCGGCGCCGGGGCGGTCGGGGGCCTCGGGGCGCGGGACTCAGGGTTGCCCAGGGGGAGGCCCCGGGGCACAGGACCCCGGACTCGGAAGGCTGAGGAGGCAGGCGAGGGTTGGAGCCCGGGCCTCGGGGCCCGCCCGGCCCCACCGGCCCGCGCCAGGGAGGGGAGCCCCGGGCGCTGAGGAGCGGGAGGCGTCGGCGTCGCGCGCGGCGGACTCGCGGGGGGCTTTCCGGCGGGGCGCGGGCGCGACCCCGCGGGGTCCCGGGCCAGGCGCGGGGGGCGGCCCCGCAGACGGGCTGCGCCCGAAGCGAGTTCGCCGGGCGTTTTCCGGCCGATTCTCACGAGCGTTCTGCCCAAACCGGGATCGGTTTGGGCAGAACGCTCGTGAGAATCGGCCGGCGTTGGGCAGCCCCGGGGACCGGCCTGGTCCCCGGGGCCGAGGGCCCTTTCTCGCTCGGGGCCCGGCGCGGCCCCCCGGAAAACGCGCCGAGAGGACGCGGACCCGCCGGCGGCCCCGGCGCCGGGGAGCCCTCCCGGAGCAGAGTTGAGGGAGGGCCTGGGGCCGGGCGTCGTGCTCCGACTTTGGGGGCGGCTGGGGCGCCCCGGGCTGCGGCTTCCCCCTGCGGTTGAACGGAGGTTTCTCTCGCCCCGAGGCGTGGACGCGGCTGCGAAGGGCACCGTCGGCGCCGGGGCGGTCGGGGGCCTCGGGGCGCGGGACTCAGGGTTGCCCAGGGGGAGGCCCCGGGGCACAGGACCCCGGACTCGGAAGGCTGAGGAGGCAGGCGAGGGTTGGAGCCCGGGCCTCGGGGCCCGCCCGGCCCCACCGGCCCGCGCCAGGGAGGGGAGCCCCGGGCGCTGAGGAGCGGGAGGCGTCGGCGTCGCGCGCGGCGGACTCGCGGGGGGCTTTCCGGCGGGGCGCGGGCGCGACCCCGCGGGGTCCCGGGCCAGGCGCGGGGGGCGGCCCCGCAGACGGGCTGCGCCCGAAGCGAGTTCGCCGGGCGTTTTCCGGCCGATTCTCACGAGCGTTCTGCCCAAACCGGGATCGGTTTGGGCAGAACGCTCGTGAGAATCGGCCGGCGTTGGGCAGCCCCGGGGACCGGCCTGGTCCCCGGGGCCGAGGGCCCTTTCTCGCTCGGGGCCCGGCGCGGCCCCCCGGAAAACGCGCCGAGAGGACGCGGACCCGCCGGCGGCCCCGGCGCCGGGGAGCACTCCCGGAGCAGAGTTGAGGGAGGGCCTGGGGCCGGGCGTCGTGCTCCGACTTTGGGGGCGGCTGGGGCGCCCCGGGCTGCGGCTTCCCCCTGCGGTTGAACGGAGGTTTCTCTCGCCCCGAGGCGTGGACGCGGCTGCGAAGGGCACCGTCGGCGCCGGGGCGGTCGGGGGCCTCGGGGCGCGGGACTCAGGGTTGCCCAGGGGGAGGCCCCGGGGCACAGGACCCCGGACTCGGAAGGCTGAGGAGGCAGGCGAGGGTTGGAGCCCGGGCCTCGGGGCCCGCCCGGCCCCACCGGCCCGCGCCAGGGAGGGGAGCCCCGGGCGCTGAGGAGCGGGAGGCGTCGGCGTCGCGCGCGGCGGACTCGCGGGGGGCTTTCCGGCGGGGCGCGGGCGCGACCCCGCGGGGTCCCGGGCCAGGCGCGGGAGGCGGCCCCGCAGACGGGCTGCGCCCGAAGCGAGTTCGCCGGGCGTTTTCCGGCCGATTCTCACGAGCGTTCTGCCCAAACCGGGATCGGTTTGGGCAGAACGCTCGTGAGAATCGGCCGGCGTTGGGCAGCCCCGGGGACCGGCCTGGTCCCCGGGGCCGAGGGCCCTTTCTCGCTCGGGGCCCGGCGCGGCCCCCCGGAAAACGCGCCGAGAGGACGCGGACCCGCCGGCGGCCCCGGCGCCGGGGAGCCCTCCCGGAGCAGAGTTGAGGGAGGGCCTGGGGCCGGGCGTCGTGCTCCGACTTTGGGGGCGGCTGGGGCGCCCCGGGCTGCGGCTTCCCCCTGCGGTTGAACGGAGGTTTCTCTCGCCCCGAGGCGTGGACGCGGCTGCGAAGGGCACCGTCGGCGCCGGGGCGGTCGGGGGCCTCGGGGCGCGGGACTCAGGGTTGCCCAGGGGGAGGCCCCGGGGCACAGGACCCCGGACTCGGAAGGCTGAGGAGGCAGGCGAGGGTTGGAGCCCGGGCCTCGGGGCCCGCCCGGCCCCACCGGCCCGCGCCAGGGAGGGGAGCCCCGGGCGCTGAGGAGCGGGAGGCGTCGGCGTCGCGCGCGGCGGACTCGCGGGGGGCTTTCCGGCGGGGCGCGGGCGCGACCCCGCGGGGTCCCGGGCCAGGCGCGGGGGGCGGCCCCGCAGACGGGCTGCGCCCGAAGCGAGTTCGCCGGGCGTTTTCCGGCCGATTCTCACGAGCGTTCTGCCCAAACCGGGATCGGTTTGGGCAGAACGCTCGTGAGAATCGGCCGGCGTTGGGCAGCCCCGGGGACCGGCCTGGTCCCCGGGGCCGAGGGCCCTTTCTCGCTCGGGGCCCGGCGCGGCCCCCCGGAAAACGCGCCGAGAGGACGCGGACCCGCCGGCGGCCCCGGCGCCGGGGAGCCCTCCCGGAGCAGAGTTGAGGGAGGGCCTGGGGCCGGGCGTCGTGCTCCGACTTTGGGGGCGGCTGGGGCGCCCCGGGCTGCGGCTTCCCCCTGCGGGGGAACGGAGGTTTCTCTCGCCCCGAGGCGTGGACGCGGCTGCGAAGGGCACCGCCGGTGCCGGGGCGGTCGGCGGCCTCGGGGCGCGGGACCCAGGGTTGCCCAGGGGGAGGCCCCGGGGCACAGGACCCCGGACTCGGAAGGCTGAGGAGGCAGGCGAGGGTTGGAGCCCGGGCCTCGGGGCCCGCCCGGCCCCGCCGGCCAGCGCCAGGGAGGGGAGCCCCGGGCGCTGAGGAGCGGGAGGCGTCGGCGTAGCGCGCGGCGGACTCGCGGGGGGCTTTGCGGCGGGGTGCGGGCGCGACCCCGCGGGGTCCCGGGCCAGGCGCGGGGGGCGGCCCCGCAGACGGGCTGCGCCCGAAGCGAGTTCGCCGGGCGTTTTCCGGCCGATTCTCACGAGCGTTCTGCCCAAACCGGGATCGGTTTGGGCAGAACGCTCGTGAGAATCGGCCGGCGTTGGGCAGCCCCGGGGACCGGCCTTTCCCCGGGGCCGAGGGCCCTTTCTCGTCGGGGCCCAGCGCGGCCCCCCGGAAATCGCGCCGAGAGGACGCGGACCCGCCGGCGGCCCCGGCGCCGGGGAGCACTCCCGGAGCAGAGTTGAGAGAGGGCCTGGGGCCGGGGTCGTGCTCCGACTTTGGGGGCGGCAGGGGCGCCCCGGCTGCGGCTTCTCCCTGAGGGGGAACGGAGGTTTCTCTCGCCCCGAGGCGTGGACGCGGCTGCGAAGGGCACCGTCGGCGCCGGGGCGGTCGGGGGCCTCGGGCCGCGGGACTCAGAGTTGCCCAGGGGGAGGCCCCGGGGCACAGGACCCCGGACACGGAAGGCTGAGGAGTCAGGCGAGGGTTGGAGCCCGGGCCTCGGGGCCCGCCCGGCCCCACAGGCCCGCGCCAGGGAGGGGAGCCCCGAGCGCTGAGGAGCGGGAGGCGTCGGCGTCGCGCGCGGCGGACTCGCGGGGGGCTTTCCGGCGGGGTGCGGGCGCCACCCCGTGGGGTCCCGGGCCAGGCGCGGGGGGCGGCCCCGCAGACGGGCTGCGCCCGAAGCGAGTTCGCCGGGCGTTTTCCGGCCGATTCTCACGAGCGTTCTGCCCAAACCGGGATCGGTTTGGGCAGAACGCTCGTGAGAATCGGCCGGCGTTGTGCAGCCCCGGGGACCGGCCTGTTCCCCGTGGCCGAGGGCCCTTTCTCGCTCGGGGCCCGGCGCGGCCCCCCGGAAAACGCGCGGAGAGGACGCGGACCCGCCGGCGGCCCCGGCGCCGGGGAGCACTCCCGGAGCAGAGTTGAGGGAGGGCCTGGGGCCGGGCGTCGTGCTCCGACTTTGGGGGCGGCTGGGGCGCCCCGGGCTGCGGCTTACCCCTGCGGGGGAACGGAGGTTTCTCTCGCGCCGAGGCGTGGACGCGGCTGCGAAGGGCACCGTCGGCGCCGGGGCTGTCGGGGGCCTCGGGCCGCGGGACTCAGGGTTGCCCAGGGGGAGGCCCCGGGGCACAGGACCCCGGAATCGGAAGGCTGAGGAGGCAGGCGAGGGTTGGAGCCCGGGCCTCGGGGCCCGCCCGGCCCCACCGGCCCGCGCCAGGGAAGGGAGCCCCGGGCGCTGAGGAGCGGGAGGCGTCGGCATCGCGCGCGGCGGACTCGCGGGGGGCTTTCCTGCGGGGTGCGGGCGCGACCCCGCGGGGTCCCTGGCCAGGCGCGGGGGGCAGCCCTGCAGACGGGCTGCGCCCGAAGCGAGTTCGCCGGGCGTTTTCCGGCCGATTCTCACGAGCGTTCTGCCCAAACCGGGATCGGTTTGGGCAGAACGCTCGTGAGAATCGGCCGGCGTTGGGCAGCCCCGGGGACCGGCCTGTTCCCCGGGGCCGAGGGCCCTTTCTCGCTCGGGGCCCGGCGCGGCCCCCCGGAAAACGCGCGGAGAGGACGCGGACCCGCCGGCGGCCCCGGCGCCGGGGAGCACTCCCGGAGCAGAGTTGAGGGAGGGCCTGGGGCCGGGCGTCGTGCTCCGACTTTGGGGTCGGCTGGGGCGCTTGGGGCTGTGGCTTCCCCCTGCGGGGGAACGGAGATTTCTCTCGCCCCGAGGCGTGGACGCGGCTGCGAAGGACACCGCCGGCGCCGGGGCGGTCGGGGGCCTCGGGCCGCGGGACTCAGGGTTGCCCAGGTGGAGGCCCCGGGGCACAGGACCCCGGACTCGGAAGGCTGAGGAGGCAGGCGAGGGTTGGAGCCCGGGCCTCGGGGCCCGCCCGGCCCCACAAGCCCGCGCCAGGGAGAGGAGCCCCGGGCGCTGCGGAGCGGGAGGCGTCGGCGTCGCGCGCGGCGGTCTCGCGGGGGCTTTCCGGCGGGGTGCGGGCGCCACCCCGCGGGGTCCCGGGCCAGGCGCGGGGGGCGGCCCCGCAGACGGGCTGCGCCCGAAGCGAGTTCGCCGGGCGTTTTCCGGCCGATTCTCAAGAGCGTTCTGCCCAAACCGGGATCGGTTTGGGCAGAACGCTCGTGAGAATCGGCCGGCGTTGGGCAGCCCCGGGGACCGGCCTGTTCCCCGGGGCCGAGGGCCCTTTCTCGCTCGGGGCCCGGCGCGGCCCCCCGGAAAACGCGCCGAGAGGACACAGCCCCGACGGCAGCCCCGGCGCCGGGGAGCACTCCCGGAGCAGAGTTGAGGGAGGGCCCTGGGCCGGGCGTCGTGATCCGACTTTGGGGGCGGCTGGGGCGCCCCGGGCTGCGGATTCCCCCTGCGGGGGAACGGAGGTTTCTCTCGCCCAGAGGCGGGGACGCGGCTGCGCAGGACACCGCCGGCGCCGGGGCGGTCGGGGGCCTCGGGGCGCGGGACTCAGGTTTGCCCAGGGCGAGGCCCCGGGGCACAGGACCCCGGACTCGGAAGGCTGAGGAGTCAGGCGAGGCTTGGAGGCCGGGCCTCGGGGCCCGCCCGGCCCCACCGGCCCGCGCCAGGGAGGGGAGCCCCGGGCGCTGAGGAGCGGGAGGCATCGGCGTCACGCGCGGCGGACTCGCGGGGGTTTTCCGGCGGGGTGCGGGCGCCACCCCGCGGGGTCCCGGGCCAGGCGCGGGGGGCGGCCCCGCAGACGGGCTGCGCCCGAAGCGAGTTCGCCGGGCGTTTTCCGGCCGATTCTCACGAGCGTTCTGCCCAAACCGGAATCGGTTTGGGCAGAACGCTCGTGAGAATCGGCCGGCGTTGGGCAGCCCCGCGGACCGACCTGTTCCCCGGGGCCGAGGGCCCTTTCTCGCTCGGGGCCCGGCGCGGCCCCCCGGAAAACGCGCCGAGAGTACGCGGACCCGCCGGCGGCCCTGGCGCCGGGGAGCACTCCCGGAGCAGAGTTGAGGGAGGGCCTGGGGCCGGGCGTCGTGCTCCGACTTTGGGGGCGGCTGGGGCGCCCTGGGCTGCGGCTTCCCCCTGCGGGGGAATGGAGGTTTCTCTCGCCCCGAGGCGTGGACGCGGCTGCGAAGGGCACCGTCGGCGCCGGGCCGGTCGGGGGCCTCAGGCCGCGGGACACATGGTTGCCCAGGGGGAGGCCCCGGGGCACAGGACCCCGGACTCGGAAGGCTGAGGAGGCAGGCGAGGGTTGGTGCCCGGGCCTCGGGGCCCGCCCGGCCCCACCGGCCCGCGCCAGGGAGGGGAGCCCCGGGCGCTGAGGAGCGGGAGGCGTCGGCGTCGCGCGCGGCGGACTCATGGGGGGCTTTCCGGCGGGGTGCGGGCGCCACCCCGCGGGGTCCCGGGCCAGGCGCGTGGGGCGGCCCCGCAGACGGGCTGCGCCCGAAGCGAGTTCGCCATGAATTTTCCGGCCGATTCTCACGAGCGTTCTGCCCAAACCGGGATCGGTTTGGGCAGAACGCTCGTGAGAATCGGCCGGCGTTGGGCAGCCCCGGGGACCGGCCTGGTCCCCGGGGCCGAGGGCCCTTTCTCGCTCGGGGCCCGGCGCGGCCCCCCGGAAAACGCGCCGAGAGGACGCGGACCCGCCGGCGGCCCCGGCGCCGGGGAGCCCTCCCGGAGCAGAGTTGAGGGAGGGCCTGGGGCCGGGCGTCGTGCTCCGACTTTGGGGGCGGCTGGGGCGCCCCGGGCTGCGGCTTCCCCCTGCGGGGGAACGGAGGTTTCTCTTGCCCCGAGGCGTGGACGCGGCTGCGAAGGGCACCGTCGGCGCCGGGGCGGTCGACGGCCTCGGGGCGCGGGACTCAGGGTTGCCCAGGGGGAGGCCCCGGGGCACAGGACCCCGGACTCGGAAGGCTGAGGAGGCAGGCGAGGGTTGGAGCCCGGGCCTCGGGGCCCGCCCGGCCCCACCGGCCCGCGCCAGGGAGCGGAGCCCCGGGCGCTGAGGAGCGGGAGGCGTCGGCGTCGCGCGCGGCGGACTCGCGGGGGGCTTTCCGGCGGGGCGCGGGCGCGACCCCGCGGGGTCCCGGGCCAGGCGCGGGGGGCGGCCCCGCAGACGGGCTGCGCCCGAAGCGAGTTCGCCGGGCGTTTTCCGGCCGATTCTCACGAGCGTTCTGCCCAAACCGGGATCGGTTTGGGCAGAACGCTCGTGAGAATCGGCCGGCGTTGGGCAGCCCCGGGGACCGGCCTGGTCCCCGGGGCCGAGGGCCCTTTCTCGCTCGGGGCCCGGCGCGGCCCCCCGGAAAACGCGCCGAGAGGACGCGGACCCGCCGGCGGCCCCGGCGCCGGGGAGCCCTCCCGGAGCAGAGTTGAGGGAGGGCCTGGGGCCGGGCGTCGGGCTCCGACTTTGGGGGCGGCCGGGGCGCCCCGGGCTGCGGCTTCCCCCTGCGGGGGAACGGAGGTTTCTCTCGCCCCGAGGCGTGGACGCGGCTGCGAAGGGCCCCGTCGGCGCCGGGGCGGGCGGGGGCCTCGGGGCGCGGGACTCAGGGTTGCCCAGGGGGAGGCCCCGGGGCACAGGACCCCGGACGCGGAAGGCTGAGGAGGCAGGCGAGGGTTGGAGCCCAGGCCTCGAGGCCCGCCCGGCCCCACCGGCCCGCGCCAGGGAGGGGAGCCCCGGGCGCTGAGGAGCGGGAGGCGTCGGCGTCGCGCGCGGCGGACTAGCGGGGGGCTTTCCGGCGGGGCGAGGGCGCGACCCCGCGGGGTCCCGGGCCAGGCGCGGGGGGCGGCCCCGCAGACGGGCTGCGCCCGAAGCGAGTTCGCCGGGCGTTTTCCGGCCGATTCTCACGAGCGTTCTGCCCAAACCGGGATCGGTTTGGGCAGAACGCTCGTGAGAATCGGCCGGCGTTGGGCAGCCCCGGGGACCGGCCTGGTCCCCGGGGCCGAGGGCCCTTTCTCGCTCGGGGCCCGGCGCAGCCCCCCGGAAAACGCGCCGAGAGGACGCGGACCCGCCGGCGGCCCCGGCGCCGGGGAGCCCTCCCGGAGCAGAGTTGAGGGAGGGCCTGGGGCCGGGCATCGGGCTCCGACTTTGGGGGCGGCCGGGGCGCCCCGGGCTGCGGCTTCCCCCTGCGGGGGAACGGAGGTTTCTCTCGCCCCGAGGCGTGGACGCGGCTGCGAAGGGCCCCGTCGGCGCCGGGGCGGGCGGGAGCCTCGGGGCGCGGGACTCAGGGTTGCCCAGGGGGAGGCCCCGGGGCACAGGACCCCGGACGCGGAAGGCTGAGGAGGCAGGCGAGGGTTGGAGCCCGGGCCTCGGGGCCCGCCCGGCCCCACCGGCCCGCGCCAGGGAGGGGAGCCCCGGGCGCTGAGGAGCGGGAGGCGTCGGCGTCGCGCGCGGCGGACTCGCGGGGGGCTCTCCGGCGGGGCGCGGGCGCGACCCCGCGGGGTCCCGGGCCAGGCGCGGGGGGCGGCCCCGCAGACGGGCTGCGCCCGAAGCGAGTTCGCCGGGCGTTTTCCGGCCGATTCTCACGAGCGTTCTGCCCAAACCGGGATCGGTTTGGGCAGAACGCTCGTGAGAATCGGCCGGCGTTGGGCAGCCCCGGGGACCGGCCTGGTCCCCGGGGCCGAGGGCCCTTTCTCGCTCGGGGCCCGGCGCGGCCCCCCGGAAAACGCGCCGAGAGGACGCGGACCCGCCGGCGGCCCCGGCGCCGGGGAGCCCTCCCGGAGCAAGGTTGAGGGAGGGCCTGGGGCCGGGCGTCGGGCTCCGACTTTGGGGGCGGCCGGGGCGCCCCGGGCTGCGGCTTCCCCCTGCGGGGGAACGGAGGTTTCTCTCGCCCCGAGGCGTGGACGCGGCTGCGAAGGGCCCCGTCGGCGCCGGGGCGGGCGGGGGCCTCGGGGCGCGGGACTCAGGGTTGCCCAGGGGGAGGCCCCGGGGCACAGGACCCCGGACGCGGAAGGCTGAGGAGGCAGGCGAGGGTTGGAGCCCGGGCCTCGGGGCCCGCCCGGCCCCACCGGCCCGCGCCAGGGAGGGGAGCCCCGGGCGCTGAGGAGCGGGAGGCGTCGGCGTCGCGCGCGGCGGACTCGCGGGGGGCTCTCCGGCGGGGCGCGGGCGCGACCCCGCGGGGTCCCGGGCCAGGCGCGGGGGGCGGCCCCGCAGACGGGCTGCGCCCGAAGCGAGTTCGCCGGGCGTTTTCCGGCCGATTCTCACGAGCGTTCTGCCCAAACCGGGATCGGTTTGGGCAGAACGCTCGTGAGAATCGGCCGGCGTTGGGCAGCCCCGGGGACCGGCCTGGTCCCCGGGGCCGAGGGCCCTTTCTCGCTCGGGGCCCGGCGCGGCCCCCCGGAAAACGCGCCGAGAGGACGCGGACCCGCCGGCGGCCCTGGCGCCGGGGAGCCCTCCCGGAGCAAGGTTGAGGGAGGGCCTGGGGCCGGGCGTCGGGCTCCGACTTTGGGGGCGGCCGGGGCGCCCCGGGCTGCGGCTTCCCCCTGCGGGGGAACGGAGGTTTCTCTCGCCCCGAGGCGTGGACGCGGCTGCGAAGGGCCCCGTCGGCGCCGGGGCGGGCGGGGGCCTCGGGGCGCGGGACTCAGGGTTGCCCAGGGGGAGGCCCCGGGGCACAGGACCCCGGACGCGGAAGGCTGAGGAGGCAGGCGAGGGTTGGAGCCCGGGCCTCGGGGCCCGCCCGGCCCCACCGGCCCGCGCCAGGTAGGGGAGCCCCGGGCGCTGAGGAGCGGGATGCGTCGGCTTCGCACGCGGCGGACTCGCGGGGGGCTGTCCGGCGGGGCGCGGGCGCGACCCCGCGGGGTCCCGGGCCAGGCGCGGGGGGCGGCCCCGCAGACGGGCTGCGCCCGAAGCGAGTTCGCCGGGCGTTTTCCGGCCGATTCTCACGAGCGTTCTGCCCAAACCGGGATCGGTTTGGGCAGAACGCTCGTGAGAATCGGCCGGCGTTGGGCAGCCCCGGGGACCGGCCTGGTCCCCGGGGCCGAGGGCCCTTTCTCGCTCGGGGCCCGGCGCGGCCCCCCGGAAAACGCGCCGAGAGGACGCGGACCCGCCGGCGGCCCCGGCGCCGGGGAGCCCTCCCGGAGCAGAGTTGAGGGAGGGCCTGGGGCCGGGCGTCGGGCTCCGACTTTGGGGGCGGCCGGGGCGCCCCGGGCTGCGGCTTCCCCCTGCGGGGGAACGGAGGTTTCTCTCGCCCCGAGGCGTGGACGCGGCTGCGAAGGGCCCCGTCGGCGCCGGGGCGGTCGGGGGCCTCGGGGCGCGGGACTCAGGGTTGCCCAGGGGGAGGCCCCGGGGCACAGGACCCCGGACGCGGAAGGCTGAGGAGGCAGGCGAGGGTTGGAGCCCGGGCCTCGGGGCCCGCCCGGCCCCACCGGCCCGCGCCAGGGAGGGGAGCCCCGGGCGCTGAGGAGCGGGAGGCGTCGGCGTCGCGCGCGGCGGACTCGCGGGGGGCTCTCCGGCGGGGCGCGGGCGCGACCCCGCGGGGTCCCGGGCCAGGCGCGGGGGGCGGCCCCGCAGACGGGCTGCGCCCGAAGCGAGTTCGCCGGGCGTTTTCCGGCCGATTCTCACGAGCGTTCTGCCCAAACCGGGATCGGTTTGGGCAGAACGCTCGTGAGAATCGGCCGGCGTTGGGCAGCCCCGGGGACCGGCCTGGTCCCCGGGGCCGAGGGCCCTTTCTCGCTCGGGGCCCGGCGCGGCCCCCCGGAAAACGTGCCGAGAGGACGCGGATCCGCCGGCGGCCCCGGCGCCGGGGAGCCCTCCCGGAGCAGAGTTGAGGGAGGGCCTGGGGCCGGGCGTCGGGCTCCGACTTTGGGGGCGGCCGGGGCGCCCCGGGCTGCGGCTTCCCCCTGCGGGGGAACGGAGGTTTCTCTCGCCCCGAGGCGTGGACGCGGCTGCGAAGGGCCCCGTCGGCGCCGGGGCGGTCGGGGGCCTCGGGGCGCGGGACTCAGGGTTGCCCAGGGGGAGGCCCCGGGGCACAGGACCCCGGACGCGGAAGGCTGAGGAGGCAGGCGAGGGTTGGAGCCCGGGCCTCGGGGCCCGCCCGGCCCCACCGGCCCGCGCCAGGGAGGGGAGCCCCGGGCGCTGAGGAGCGGGAGGCGTCGGCGTCGCGCGCGGCGGACTCGCGGGGGGCTTTCCGGCGGGGCGCGGGCGCGACCCCGCGGGGTCCCGGGCCAGGCGCGGGGGGCGGCCCCGCAGACGGGCTGCGCCCGAAGCGAGTTCGCCGGGCGTTTTCCGGCCGATTCTCACGAGCGTTCTGCCCAAACCGGGATCGGTTTGGGCAGAACGCTCGTGAGAATCGGCCGGCGTTGGGCAGCCCCGGGGACCGGCCTGGTCCCCGGGGCCGAGGGCCCTTTCTCGCTCGGGGCCCGGCGCGGCCCCCCGGAAAACGCGCCGAGAGGACGCGGACCCGCCGGCGGCCCCGGCGCCGGGGAGCCCTCCCGGAGCAGAGTTGAGGGAGGGCCTGGGGCCGGGCGTCGTGCTCCGACTTTGGGGGCGGCCGGGGCGCCCCGGGCTGCGGCTTCCCCCTGCGGGGGAACGGAGGTTTCTCTTGCCCCGAGGCGTGGACGCGGCTGCGAAGGGCACCGTCGGCGCCGGGGCGGTCGACGGCCTCGGGGCGCGGGACTCAGGGTTGCCCAGGGGGAGGCCCCGGGGCACAGGACCCCGGACTCGGAAGGCTGAGGAGGCAGGCGAGGGTTGGAGCCCGGGCCTCGGGGCCCGCCCGGCCCCACCGGCCCGCGCCAGGGAGCGGAGCCCCGGGCGCTGAGGAGCGGGAGGCGTCGGCGTCGCGCGCGGCGGACTCGCGGGGGGCTTTCCGGCGGGGCGCGGGCGCGACCCCGCGGGGTCCCGGGCCAGGCGCGGGGGGCGGCCCCGCAGACGGGCTGCGCCCGAAGCGAGTTCGCCGGGCGTTTTCCGGCCGATTCTCACGAGCGTTCTGCCCAAACCGGGATCGGTTTGGGCAGAACGCTCGTGAGAATCGGCCGGCGTTGGGCAGCCCCGGGGACCGGCCTGGTCCCCGGGGCCGAGGGCCATTTCTCGCTCGGGGCCCGGCGCGGCCCCCCGGAAAACGCGCCGAGAGGACGCGGACCCGCCGGCGGCCCCGGCGCCGGGGAGCCCTCCCGGAGCAGAGTTGAGGGAGGGCCTGGGGCCGGGCGTCGGGCTCCGACTTTGGGGGCGGCCGGGGCGCCCCGGGCTGCGGCTTCCCCCTGCGGGGGAACGGAGGTTTCTCTCGCCCCGAGGCGTGGACGCGGCTGCGAAGGGCCCCGTCGGCGCCGGGGCGGGCGGGGGCCTCGGGGCGCGGGACTCAGGGTTGCCCAGGGGGAGGCCCCGGGGCACAGGACCCCGGACGCGGAAGGCTGAGGAGGCAGGCGAGGGTTGGAGCCCGGGCCTCGGGGCCCGCCCGGCCCCACCGGCCCGCGCCAGGGAGGGGAGCCCCGGGCGCTGAGGAGCGGGAGGCGTCGGCGTCGCGCGCGGCGGACTCGCGGGGGGCTCTCCGGCGGGGCGCGGGCGCGACCCCGCGGGGTCCCGGGCCAGGCGCGTGGGGCGGCCCCGCAGACGGGCTGCGCCCGAAGCGAGTTCGCCGGGCGTTTTCCGGCCGATTCTCACGAGCGTTCTGCCCAAACCGGGATCGGTTTGGGCAGAACGCTCGTGAGAATCGGCCGGCGTTGGGCAGCCCCGGGGACCGGCCTGGTCCCCGGGGCCGAGGGCCCTTTCTCGCTCGGGGCCCGGCGCGGCCCCCCGGAAAACGCGCCGAGAGGACGCGGACCCGCCGGCGGCCCCGGCGCCGGGGAGCCCTCCCGGAGCAAGGTTGAGGGAGGGCCTGGGGCCGGGCGTCGGGCTCCGACTTTGGGGGCGGCCGGGGCGCCCGGGGCTGCGGCTTCCCCCTGCGGGGGAACGGAGGTTTCTCTCGCCCCGAGGCGTGGACGCGGCTGCGAAGGGCCCCGTCGGCGCCGGGGCGGGCGGGGGCCTCGGGGCGCGGGACTCAGGGTTGCCCAGGGGGAGGCCCCGGGGCACAGGACCCCGGACGCGGAAGGCTGAGGAGGCAGGCGAGGGTTGGAGCCCAGGCCTCGAGGCCCGCCCGGCCCCACCGGCCCGCGCCAGGGAGGGGAGCCCCGGGCGCTGAGGAGCGGGAGGCGTCGGCGTCGCGCGCGGCGGACTAGCGGGGGGCTTTCCGGCGGGGCGAGGGCGCGACCCCGCGGGGTCCCGGGCCAGGCGCGGGGGGCGGCCCCGCAGACGGGCTGCGCCCGAAGCGAGTTCGCCGGGCGTTTTCCGGCCGATTCTCACGAGCGTTCTGCCCAAACCGGGATCGGTTTGGGCAGAACGCTCGTGAGAATCGGCCGGCGTTGGGCAGCCCCGGGGACCGGCCTGGTCCCCGGGGCCGAGGGCCCTTTCTCGCTCGGGGCCCGGCGCGGCCCCCCGGAAAACGCGCCGAGAGGACGCGGACCCGCCGGCGGCCCCGGCGCCGGGGAGCCCTCCCGGAGCAGAGTTGAGGGAGGGCCTGGGGCCGGGCATCGGGCTCCGACTTTGGGGGCGGCCGGGGCGCCCCGGGCTGCGGCTTCCCCCTGCGGGGGAACGGAGGTTTCTCTCGCCCCGAGGCGTGGACGCGGCTGCGAAGGGCCCCGTCGGCGCCGGGGCGGGCGGGAGCCTCGGGGCGCGGGACTCAGGGTTGCCCAGGGGGAGGCCCCGGGGCACAGGACCCCGGACGCGGAAGGCTGAGGAGGCAGGCGAGGGTTGGAGCCCGGGCCTCGGGGCCCGCCCGGCCCCACCGGCCCGCGCCAGGGAGGGGAGCCCCGGGCGCTGAGGAGCGGGAGGCGTCGGCGTCGCGCGCGGCGGACTCGCGGGGGGCTCTCCGGCGGGGCGCGGGCGCGACCCCGCGGGGTCCCGGGCCAGGCGCGGGGGGCGGCCCCGCAGACGGGCTGCGCCCGAAGCGAGTTCGCCGGGCGTTTTCCGGCCGATTCTCACGAGCGTTCTGCCCAAACCGGGATCGGTTTGGGCAGAACGCTCGTGAGAATCGGCCGGCGTTGGGCAGCCCCGGGGACCGGCCTGGTCCCCGGGGCCGAGGGCCCTTTCTCGCTCGGGGCCCGGCGCGGCCCCCCGGAAAACGCGCCGAGAGGACGCGGACCCGCCGGCGGCCCCGGCGCCGGGGAGCCCTCCCGGAGCAAGGTTGAGGGAGGGCCTGGGGCCGGGCGTCGGGCTCCGACTTTGGGGGCGGCCGGGGCGCCCCGGGCTGCGGCTTCCCCCTGCGGGGGAACGGAGGTTTCTCTCGCCCCGAGGCGTGGACGCGGCTGCGAAGGGCCCCGTCGGCGCCGGGGCGGGCGGGGGCCTCGGGGCGCGGGACTCAGGGTTGCCCAGGGGGAGGCCCCGGGGCACAGGACCCCGGACGCGGAAGGCTGAGGAGGCAGGCGAGGGTTGGAGCCCGGGCCTCGGGGCCCGCCCGGCCCCACCGGCCCGCGCCAGGGAGGGGAGCCCCGGGCGCTGAGGAGCGGGAGGCGTCGGCGTCGCGCGCGGCGGACTCGCGGGGGGCTCTCCGGCGGGGCGCGGGCGCGACCCCGCGGGGTCCCGGGCCAGGCGCGGGGGGCGGCCCCGCAGACGGGCTGCGCCCGAAGCGAGTTCGCCGGGCGTTTTCCGGCCGATTCTCACGAGCGTTCTGCCCAAACCGGGATCGGTTTGGGCAGAACGCTCGTGAGAATCGGCCGGCGTTGGGCAGCCCCGGGGACCGGCCTGGTCCCCGGGGCCGAGGGCCCTTTCTCGCTCGGGGCCCGGCGCGGCCCCCCGGAAAACGCGCCGAGAGGACGCGGACCCGCCGGCGGCCCTGGCGCCGGGGAGCCCTCCCGGAGCAAGGTTGAGGGAGGGCCTGGGGCCGGGCGTCGGGCTCCGACTTTGGGGGCGGCCGGGGCGCCCCGGGCTGCGGCTTCCCCCTGCGGGGGAACGGAGGTTTCTCTCGCCCCGAGGCGTGGACGCGGCTGCGAAGGGCCCCGTCGGCGCCGGGGCGGGCGGGGGCCTCGGGGCGCGGGACTCAGGGTTGCCCAGGGGGAGGCCCCGGGGCACAGGACCCCGGACGCGGAAGGCTGAGGAGGCAGGCGAGGGTTGGAGCCCGGGCCTCGGGGCCCGCCCGGCCCCACCGGCCCGCGCCAGGTAGGGGAGCCCCGGGCGCTGAGGAGCGGGATGCGTCGGCTTCGCACGCGGCGGACTCGCGGGGGGCTGTCCGGCGGGGCGCGGGCGCGACCCCGCGGGGTCCCGGGCCAGGCGCGGGGGGCGGCCCCGCAGACGGGCTGCGCCCGAAGCGAGTTCGCCGGGCGTTTTCCGGCCGATTCTCACGAGCGTTCTGCCCAAACCGGGATCGGTTTGGGCAGAACGCTCGTGAGAATCGGCCGGCGTTGGGCAGCCCCGGGGACCGGCCTGGTCCCCGGGGCCGAGGGCCCTTTCTCGCTCGGGGCCCGGCGCGGCCCCCCGGAAAACGCGCCGAGAGGACGCGGACCCGCCGGCGGCCCCGGCGCCGGGGAGCCCTCCCGGAGCAGAGTTGAGGGAGGGCCTGGGGCCGGGCGTCGGGCTCCGACTTTGGGGGCGGCCGGGGCGCCCCGGGCTGCGGCTTCCCCCTGCGGGGGAACGGAGGTTTCTCTCGCCCCGAGGCGTGGACGCGGCTGCGAAGGGCCCCGTCGGCGCCGGGGCGGTCGGGGGCCTCGGGGCGCGGGACTCAGGGTTGCCCAGGGGGAGGCCCCGGGGCACAGGACCCCGGACGCGGAAGGCTGAGGAGGCAGGCGAGGGTTGGAGCCCGGGCCTCGGGGCCCGCCCGGCCCCACCGGCCCGCGCCAGGGAGGGGAGCCCCGGGCGCTGAGGAGCGGGAGGCGTCGGCGTCGCGCGCGGCGGACTCGCGGGGGGCTCTCCGGCGGGGCGCGGGCGCGACCCCGCGGGGTCCCGGGCCAGGCGCGGGGGGCGGCCCCGCAGACGGGCTGCGCCCGAAGCGAGTTCGCCGGGCGTTTTCCGGCCGATTCTCACGAGCGTTCTGCCCAAACCGGGATCGGTTTGGGCAGAACGCTCGTGAGAATCGGCCGGCGTTGGGCAGCCCCGGGGACCGGCCTGGTCCCCGGGGCCGAGGGCCCTTTCTCGCTCGGGGCCCGGCGCGGCCCCCCGGAAAACGTGCCGAGAGGACGCGGATCCGCCGGCGGCCCCGGCGCCGGGGAGCCCTCCCGGAGCAGAGTTGAGGGAGGGCCTGGGGCCGGGCGTCGGGTTCCGACTTTGGGGGCGGCCGGGGCGCCCCGGGCTGCGGCTTCCCCCTGCGGGGGAACGGAGGTTTCTCTCGCCCCGAGGCGTGGACGCGGCTGCGAAGGGCCCCGTCGGCGCCGGGGCGGTCGGGGGCCTCGGGGCGCGGGACTCAGGGTTGCCCAGGGGGAGGCCCCGGGGCACAGGACCCCGGACGCGGAAGGCTGAGGAGGCAGGCGAGGGTTGGAGCCCGGGCCTCGGGGCCCGCCCGGCCCCACCGGCCCGCGCCAGGGAGGGGAGCCCCGGGCGCTGAGGAGCGGGAGGCGTCGGCGTCGCGCGCGGCGGACTCGCGGGGGGCTTTCCGGCGGGGCGCGGGCGCGACCCCGCGGGGTCCCGGGCCAGGCGCGGGGGGCGGCCCCGCAGACGGGCTGCGCCCGAAGCGAGTTCGCCGGGCGTTTTCCGGCCGATTCTCACGAGCGTTCTGCCCAAACCGGGATCGGTTTGGGCAGAACGCTCGTGAGAATCGGCCGGCGTTGGGCAGCCCCGGGGACCGGCCTGGTCCCCGGGGCCGAGGGCCCTTTCTCGCTCGGGGCCCGGCGCGGCCCCCCGGAAAACGCGCCGAGAGGACGCGGACCCGCCGGCGGCCCCGGCGCCGGGGAGCCCTCCCGGAGCAGAGTTGAGGGAGGGCCTGGGGCCGGGCGTCGTGCTCCGACTTTGGGGGCGGCCGGGGCGCCCCGGGCTGCGGCTTCCCCCTGCGGGGGAACGGAGGTTTCTCTTGCCCCGAGGCGTGGACGCGGCTGCGAAGGGCACCGTCGGCGCCGGGGCGGTCGACGGCCTCGGGGCGCGGGACTCAGGGTTGCCCAGGGGGAGGCCCCGGGGCACAGGACCCCGGACTCGGAAGGCTGAGGAGGCAGGCGAGGGTTGGAGCCCGGGCCTCGGGGCCCGCCCGGCCCCACCGGCCCGCGCCAGGGAGCGGAGCCCCGGGCGCTGAGGAGCGGGAGGCGTCGGCGTCGCGCGCGGCGGACTCGCGGGGGGCTTTCCGGCGGGGCGCGGGCGCGACCCCGCGGGGTCCCGGGCCAGGCGCGGGGGGCGGCCCCGCAGACGGGCTGCGCCCGAAGCGAGTTCGCCGGGCGTTTTCCGGCCGATTCTCACGAGCGTTCTGCCCAAACCGGGATCGGTTTGGGCAGAACGCTCGTGAGAATCGGCCGGCGTTGGGCAGCCCCGGGGACCGGCCTGGTCCCCGGGGCCGAGGGCCATTTCTCGCTCGGGGCCCGGCGCGGCCCCCCGGAAAACGCGCCGAGAGGACGCGGACCCGCCGGCGGCCCCGGCGCCGGGGAGCCCTCCCGGAGCAGAGTTGAGGGAGGGCCTGGGGCCGGGCGTCGGGCTCCGACTTTGGGGGCGGCCGGGGCGCCCCGGGCTGCGGCTTCCCCCTGCGGGGGAACGGAGGTTTCTCTCGCCCCGAGGCGTGGACGCGGCTGCGAAGGGCCCCGTCGGCGCCGGGGCGGGCGGGGGCCTCGGGGCGCGGGACTCAGGGTTGCCCAGGGGGAGGCCCCGGGGCACAGGACCCCGGACGCGGAAGGCTGAGGAGGCAGGCGAGGGTTGGAGCCCGGGCCTCGGGGCCCGCCCGGCCCCACCGGCCCGCGCCAGGGAGGGGAGCCCCGGGCGCTGAGGAGCGGGAGGCGTCGGCGTCGCGCGCGGCGGACTCGCGGGGGGCTCTCCGGCGGGGCGCGGGCGCGACCCCGCGGGGTCCCGGGCCAGGCGCGTGGGGCGGCCCCGCAGACGGGCTGCGCCCGAAGCGAGTTCGCCGGGCGTTTTCCGGCCGATTCTCACGAGCGTTCTGCCCAAACCGGGATCGGTTTGGGCAGAACGCTCGTGAGAATCGGCCGGCGTTGGGCAGCCCCGGGGACCGGCCTGGTCCCCGGGGCCGAGGGCCCTTTCTCGCTCGGGGCCCGGCGCGGCCCCCCGGAAAACGCGCCGAGAGGACGCGGACCCGCCGGCGGCCCCGGCGCCGGGGAGCCCTCCCGGAGCAAGGTTGAGGGAGGGCCTGGGGCCGGGCGTCGGGCTCCGACTTTGGGGGCGGCCGGGGCGCCCGGGGCTGCGGCTTCCCCCTGCGGGGGAACGGAGGTTTCTCTCGCCCCGAGGCGTGGACGCGGCTGCGAAGGGCCCCGTCGGCGCCGGGGCGGGCGGGGGCCTCGGGGCGCGGGACTCAGGGTTGCCCAGGGGGAGGCCCCGGGGCACAGGACCCCGGACGCGGAAGGCTGAGGAGGCAGGCGAGGGTTGGAGCCCGGGCCTCGGGGCCCGCCCGGCCCCACCGGCCCGCGCCAGGTAGGGGAGCCCCGGGCGCTGAGGAGCGGGATGCGTCGGCTTCGCACGCGGCGGACTCGCGGGGGGCTGTCCGGCGGGGCGCGGGCGCGACCCCGCGGGGTCCCGGGCCAGGCGCGGGGGGCGGCCCCGCAGACGGGCTGCGCCCGAAGCGAGTTCGCCGGGCGTTTTCCGGCCGATTCTCACGAGCGTTCTGCCCAAACCGGGATCGGTTTGGGCAGAACGCTCGTGAGAATCGGCCGGCGTTGGGCAGCCCCGGGGACCGGCCTGGTCCCCGGGGCCGAGGGCCCTTTCTCGCTCGGGGCCCGGCGCGGCCCCCCGGAAAACGCGCCGAGAGGACGCGGACCCGCCGGCGGCCCCGGCGCCGGGGAGCCCTCCCGGAGCAGAGTTGAGGGAGGGCCTGGGGCCGGGCGTCGGGCTCCGACTTTGGGGGCGGCCGGGGCGCCCCAGGCTGCGGCTTCCCCCTGCGGGGGAACGGAGGTTTCTCTCGCCCCGAGGCGTGGACGCGGCTGCGAAGGGCCCCGTAGGCGCCGGGGCGGTCGGGGGCCTCGGGGCGCGGGACTCAGGGTTGCCCAGGGGGAGGCCCCGGGGCACAGGACCCCGGACGCGGAAGGCTGAGGAGGCAGGCGAGGGTTGGAGCCCGGGCCTCGGGGCCCGCCCGGCCCCACCGGCCCGCGCCAGGGAGGGGAGCCCCGGGCGCTGAGGAGCGGGAGGCGTCGGCGTCGCGCGCGGCGGACTCGCGGGGGGCTCTCCGGCGGGGCGCGGGCGCGACCCCGCGGGGTCCCGGGCCAGGCGCGGGGGGCGGCCCCGCAGACGGGCTGCGCCCGAAGCGAGTTCGCCGGGCGTTTTCCGGCCGATTCTCACGAGCGTTCTGCCCAAACCGGGATCGGTTTGGGCAGAACGCTCGTGAGAATCGGCCGGCGTTGGGCAGCCCCGGGGACCGGCCTGGTCCCCGGGGCCGAGGGCCCTTTCTCGCTCGGGGCCCGGCGCGGCCCCCCGGAAAACGCGCCGAGAGGACGCGGACCCGCCGGCGGCCCCGGCGCCGGGGAGCCCTCCCGGAGCAGAGTTGAGGGAGGGCCTGGGGCCGGGCGTCGGGCTCCGACTTTGGGGGCGGCCGGGGCGCCCCGGGCTGCGGCTTCCCCCTGCGGGGGAACGGAGGTTTCTCTCGCCCCGAGGCGTGGACGCGGCTGCGAAGGGCCCCGTCGGCGCCGGGGCGGTCGGGGGCCTCGGGGCGCGGGACTCAGGGTTGCCCAGGGGGAGGCCCCGGGGCACAGGACCCCGGACGCGGAAGGCTGAGGAGGCAGGCGAGGGTTGGAGCCCGGGCCTCGGGGCCCGCCCGGCCCCACCGGCCCGCGCCAGGGAGGGGAGCCCCGGGCGCTGAGGAGCGGGAGGCGTCGGCGTCGCGCGCGGCGGACTCGCGGGGGGCTTTCCGGCGGGGCGCGGGCGCGACCCCGCGGGGTCCCGGGCCAGGCGCGGGGGGCGGCCCCGCAGACGGGCTGCGCCCGAAGCGAGTTCGCCGGGCGTTTTCCGGCCGATTCTCACGAGCGTTCTGCCCAAACCGGGATCGGTTTGGGCAGAACGCTCGTGAGAATCGGCCGGCGTTGGGCAGCCCCGGGGACCGGCCTGGTCCCCGGGGCCGAGGGCCCTTTCTCGCTCGGGGCCCGGCGCGGCCCCCCGGAAAACGCGCCGAGAGGACGCGGACCCGCCGGCGGCCCCGGCGCCGGGGAGCCCTCCCGGAGCAAGGTTGAGGGAGGGCCTGGGGCCGGGCGTCGGGCTCCGACTTTGGGGGCGGCCGGGGCGCCCCGGGCTGCGGCTTCCCCCTGCGGGGGAACGGAGGTTTCTCTCGCCCCGAGGCGTGGACGCGGCTGCGAAGGGCCCCGTCGGCGCCGGGGCGGGCGGGGGCCTCGGGGCGCGGGACTCAGGGTTGCCCAGGGGGAGGCCCCGGGGCACAGGACCCCGGACGCGGAAGGCTGAGGAGGCAGGCGAGGGTTGGAGCCCGGGCCTCGGGGCCCGCCCGGCCCCACCGGCCCGCGCCAGGGAGGGGAGCCCCGGGCGCTGAGGAGCGGGAGGCGTCGGCGTCGCGCGCGGCGGACTCGCGGGGGGCTCTCCGGCGGGGCGCGGGCGCGACCCCGCGGGGTCCCGGGCCAGGCGCGTGGGGCGGCCCCGCAGACGGGCTGCGCCCGAAGCGAGTTCGCCGGGCGTTTTCCGGCCGATTCTCACGAGCGTTCTGCCCAAACCGGGATCGGTTTGGGCAGAACGCTCGTGAGAATCGGCCGGCGTTGGGCAGCCCCGGGGACCGGCCTGGTCCCCGGGGCCGAGGGCCCTTTCTCGCTCGGGGCCCGGCGCGGCCCCCCGGAAAACGCGCCGAGAGGACGCGGACCCGCCGGCGGCCCCGGCGCCGGGGAGCCCTCCCGGAGCAAGGTTGAGGGAGGGCCTGGGGCCGGGCGTCGGGCTCCGACTTTGGGGGCGGCCGGGGCGCCCGGGGCTGCGGCTTCCCCCTGCGGGGGAACGGAGGTTTCTCTCGCCCCGAGGCGTGGACGCGGCTGCGAAGGGCCCCGTCGGCGCCGGGGCGGGCGGGGGCCTCGGGGCGCGGGACTCAGGGTTGCCCAGGGGGAGGCCCCGGGGCACAGGACCCCGGACGCGGAAGGCTGAGGAGGCAGGCGAGGGTTGGAGCCCGGGCCTCGGGGCCCGCCCGGCCCCACCGGCCCGCGCCAGGGAGGGGAGCCCCGGGCGCTGAGGAGCGGGAGGCGTCGGCGTCGCGCGCGGCGGACTCGCGGGGGGCTCTCCGGCGGGGCGCGGGCGCGACCCCGCGGGGTCCCGGGCCAGGCGCGTGGGGCGGCCCCGCAGACGGGCTGCGCCCGAAGCGAGTTCGCCGGGCGTTTTCCGGCCGATTCTCACGAGCGTTCTGCCCAAACCGGGATCGGTTTGGGCAGAACGCTCGTGAGAATCGGCCGGCGTTGGGCAGCCCCGGGGACCGGCCTGGTCCCCGGGGCCGAGGGCCCTTTCTCGCTCGGGGCCCGGCGCGGCCCCCCGGAAAACGCGCCGAGAGGACGCGGACCCGCCGGCGGCCCCGGCGCCGGGGAGCCCTCCCGGAGCAAGGTTGAGGGAGGGCCTGGGGCCGGGCGTCGGGCTCCGACTTTGGGGGCGGCCGGGGCGCCCGGGGCTGCGGCTTCCCCCTGCGGGGGAACGGAGGTTTCTCTCGCCCCGAGGCGTGGACGCGGCTGCGAA
Source organism: Martes martes (assembly GCF_963455335.1). Classification (NCBI taxonomy): domain Eukaryota; kingdom Metazoa; phylum Chordata; class Mammalia; order Carnivora; family Mustelidae; genus Martes; species Martes martes. Next base: position 93,393 of record NW_027666487.1, read on the forward strand.
GGGCCCCGTCGGCGCCGGGGCGGGCGGGGGCCTCGGGGCGCGGGACTCAGGGTTGCCCAGGGGGAGGCCCCGGGGCACAGGACCCCGGACGCGGAAGGCTGAGGAGGCAGGCGAGGGTTGGAGCCCAGGCCTCGAGGCCCGCCCGGCCCCACCGGCCCGCGCCAGGGAGGGGAGCCCCGGGCGCTGAGGAGCGGGAGGCGTCGGCGTCGCGCGCGGCGGACTAGCGGGGGGCTTTCCGGCGGGGCGAGGGCGCGACCCCGCGGGGTCCCGGGCCAGGCGCGGGGGGCGGCCCCGCAGACGGGCTGCGCCCGAAGCGAGTTCGCCGGGCGTTTTCCGGCCGATTCTCACGAGCGTTCTGCCCAAACCGGGATCGGTTTGGGCAGAACGCTCGTGAGAATCGGCCGGCGTTGGGCAGCCCCGGGGACCGGCCTGGTCCCCGGGGCCGAGGGCCCTTTCTCGCTCGGGGCCCGGCGCGGCCCCCCGGAAAACGCGCCGAGAGGACGCGGACCCGCCGGCGGCCCCGGCGCCGGGGAGCCCTCCCGGAGCAGAGTTGAGGGAGGGCCTGGGGCCGGGCATCGGGCTCCGACTTTGGGGGCGGCCGGGGCGCCCCGGGCTGCGGCTTCCCCCTGCGGGGGAACGGAGGTTTCTCTCGCCCCGAGGCGTGGACGCGGCTGCGAAGGGCCCCGTCGGCGCCGGGGCGGGCGGGAGCCTCGGGGCGCGGGACTCAGGGTTGCCCAGGGGGAGGCCCCGGGGCACAGGACCCCGGACGCGGAAGGCTGAGGAGGCAGGCGAGGGTTGGAGCCCGGGCCTCGGGGCCCGCCCGGCCCCACCGGCCCGCGCCAGGGAGGGGAGCCCCGGGCGCTGAGGAGCGGGAGGCGTCGGCGTCGCGCGCGGCGGACTCGCGGGGGGCTCTCCGGCGGGGCGCGGGCGCGACCCCGCGGGGTCCCGGGCCAGGCGCGGGGGGCGGCCCCGCAGACGGGCTGCGCCCGAAGCGAGTTCGCCGGGCGTTTTCCGGCCGATTCTCACGAGCGTTCTGCCCAAACCGGGATCGGTTTGGGCAGAACGCTCGTGAGAATCGGCCGGCGTTGGGCAGCCCCGGGGACCGGCCTGGTCCCCGGGGCCGAGGGCCCTTTCTCGCTCGGGGCCCGGCGCGGCCCCCCGGAAAACGCGCCGAGAGGACGCGGACCCGCCGGCGGCCCCGGCGCCGGGGAGCCCTCCCGGAGCAAGGTTGAGGGAGGGCCTGGGGCCGGGCGTCGGGCTCCGACTTTGGGGGCGGCCGGGGCGCCCCGGGCTGCGGCTTCCCCCTGCGGGGGAACGGAGGTTTCTCTCGCCCCGAGGCGTGGACGCGGCTGCGAAGGGCCCCGTCGGCGCCGGGGCGGGCGGGGGCCTCGGGGCGCGGGACTCAGGGTTGCCCAGGGGGAGGCCCCGGGGCACAGGACCCCGGACGCGGAAGGCTGAGGAGGCAGGCGAGGGTTGGAGCCCGGGCCTCGGGGCCCGCCCGGCCCCACCGGCCCGCGCCAGGGAGGGGAGCCCCGGGCGCTGAGGAGCGGGAGGCGTCGGCGTCGCGCGCGGCGGACTCGCGGGGGGCTCTCCGGCGGGGCGCGGGCGCGACCCCGCGGGGTCCCGGGCCAGGCGCGGGGGGCGGCCCCGCAGACGGGCTGCGCCCGAAGCGAGTTCGCCGGGCGTTTTCCGGCCGATTCTCACGAGCGTTCTGCCCAAACCGGGATCGGTTTGGGCAGAACGCTCGTGAGAATCGGCCGGCGTTGGGCAGCCCCGGGGACCGGCCTGGTCCCCGGGGCCGAGGGCCCTTTCTCGCTCGGGGCCCGGCGCGGCCCCCCGGAAAACGCGCCGAGAGGACGCGGACCCGCCGGCGGCCCTGGCGCCGGGGAGCCCTCCCGGAGCAAGGTTGAGGGAGGGCCTGGGGCCGGGCGTCGGGCTCCGACTTTGGGGGCGGCCGGGGCGCCCCGGGCTGCGGCTTCCCCCTGCGGGGGAACGGAGGTTTCTCTCGCCCCGAGGCGTGGACGCGGCTGCGAAGGGCCCCGTCGGCGCCGGGGCGGGCGGGGGCCTCGGGGCGCGGGACTCAGGGTTGCCCAGGGGGAGGCCCCGGGGCACAGGACCCCGGACGCGGAAGGCTGAGGAGGCAGGCGAGGGTTGGAGCCCGGGCCTCGGGGCCCGCCCGGCCCCACCGGCCCGCGCCAGGTAGGGGAGCCCCGGGCGCTGAGGAGCGGGATGCGTCGGCTTCGCACGCGGCGGACTCGCGGGGGGCTGTCCGGCGGGGCGCGGGCGCGACCCCGCGGGGTCCCGGGCCAGGCGCGGGGGGCGGCCCCGCAGACGGGCTGCGCCCGAAGCGAGTTCGCCGGGCGTTTTCCGGCCGATTCTCACGAGCGTTCTGCCCAAACCGGGATCGGTTTGGGCAGAACGCTCGTGAGAATCGGCCGGCGTTGGGCAGCCCCGGGGACCGGCCTGGTCCCCGGGGCCGAGGGCCCTTTCTCGCTCGGGGCCCGGCGCGGCCCCCCGGAAAACGCGCCGAGAGGACGCGGACCCGCCGGCGGCCCCGGCGCCGGGGAGCCCTCCCGGAGCAGAGTTGAGGGAGGGCCTGGGGCCGGGCGTCGGGCTCCGACTTTGGGGGCGGCCGGGGCGCCCCGGGCTGCGGCTTCCCCCTGCGGGGGAACGGAGGTTTCTCTCGCCCCGAGGCGTGGACGCGGCTGCGAAGGGCCCCGTCGGCGCCGGGGCGGTCGGGGGCCTCGGGGCGCGGGACTCAGGGTTGCCCAGGGGGAGGCCCCGGGGCACAGGACCCCGGACGCGGAAGGCTGAGGAGGCAGGCGAGGGTTGGAGCCCGGGCCTCGGGGCCCGCCCGGCCCCACCGGCCCGCGCCAGGGAGGGGAGCCCCGGGCGCTGAGGAGCGGGAGGCGTCGGCGTCGCGCGCGGCGGACTCGCGGGGGGCTCTCCGGCGGGGCGCGGGCGCGACCCCGCGGGGTCCCGGGCCAGGCGCGGGGGGCGGCCCCGCAGACGGGCTGCGCCCGAAGCGAGTTCGCCGGGCGTTTTCCGGCCGATTCTCACGAGCGTTCTGCCCAAACCGGGATCGGTTTGGGCAGAACGCTCGTGAGAATCGGCCGGCGTTGGGCAGCCCCGGGGACCGGCCTGGTCCCCGGGGCCGAGGGCCCTTTCTCGCTCGGGGCCCGGCGCGGCCCCCCGGAAAACGTGCCGAGAGGACGCGGATCCGCCGGCGGCCCCGGCGCCGGGGAGCCCTCCCGGAGCAGAGTTGAGGGAGGGCCTGGGGCCGGGCGTCGGGCTCCGACTTTGGGGGCGGCCGGGGCGCCCCGGGCTGCGGCTTCCCCCTGCGGGGGAACGGAGGTTTCTCTCGCCCCGAGGCGTGGACGCGGCTGCGAAGGGCCCCGTCGGCGCCGGGGCGGTCGGGGGCCTCGGGGCGCGGGACTCAGGGTTGCCCAGGGGGAGGCCCCGGGGCACAGGACCCCGGACGCGGAAGGCTGAGGAGGCAGGCGAGGGTTGGAGCCCGGGCCTCGGGGCCCGCCCGGCCCCACCGGCCCGCGCCAGGGAGGGGAGCCCCGGGCGCTGAGGAGCGGGAGGCGTCGGCGTCGCGCGCGGCGGACTCGCGGGGGGCTTTCCGGCGGGGCGCGGGCGCGACCCCGCGGGGTCCCGGGCCAGGCGCGGGGGGCGGCCCCGCAGACGGGCTGCGCCCGAAGCGAGTTCGCCGGGCGTTTTCCGGCCGATTCTCACGAGCGTTCTGCCCAAACCGGGATCGGTTTGGGCAGAACGCTCGTGAGAATCGGCCGGCGTTGGGCAGCCCCGGGGACCGGCCTGGTCCCCGGGGCCGAGGGCCCTTTCTCGCTCGGGGCCCGGCGCGGCCCCCCGGAAAACGCGCCGAGAGGACGCGGACCCGCCGGCGGCCCCGGCGCCGGGGAGCCCTCCCGGAGCAGAGTTGAGGGAGGGCCTGGGGCCGGGCGTCGTGCTCCGACTTTGGGGGCGGCCGGGGCGCCCCGGGCTGCGGCTTCCCCCTGCGGGGGAACGGAGGTTTCTCTTGCCCCGAGGCGTGGACGCGGCTGCGAAGGGCACCGTCGGCGCCGGGGCGGTCGACGGCCTCGGGGCGCGGGACTCAGGGTTGCCCAGGGGGAGGCCCCGGGGCACAGGACCCCGGACTCGGAAGGCTGAGGAGGCAGGCGAGGGTTGGAGCCCGGGCCTCGGGGCCCGCCCGGCCCCACCGGCCCGCGCCAGGGAGCGGAGCCCCGGGCGCTGAGGAGCGGGAGGCGTCGGCGTCGCGCGCGGCGGACTCGCGGGGGGCTTTCCGGCGGGGCGCGGGCGCGACCCCGCGGGGTCCCGGGCCAGGCGCGGGGGGCGGCCCCGCAGACGGGCTGCGCCCGAAGCGAGTTCGCCGGGCGTTTTCCGGCCGATTCTCACGAGCGTTCTGCCCAAACCGGGATCGGTTTGGGCAGAACGCTCGTGAGAATCGGCCGGCGTTGGGCAGCCCCGGGGACCGGCCTGGTCCCCGGGGCCGAGGGCCATTTCTCGCTCGGGGCCCGGCGCGGCCCCCCGGAAAACGCGCCGAGAGGACGCGGACCCGCCGGCGGCCCCGGCGCCGGGGAGCCCTCCCGGAGCAGAGTTGAGGGAGGGCCTGGGGCCGGGCGTCGGGCTCCGACTTTGGGGGCGGCCGGGGCGCCCCGGGCTGCGGCTTCCCCCTGCGGGGGAACGGAGGTTTCTCTCGCCCCGAGGCGTGGACGCGGCTGCGAAGGGCCCCGTCGGCGCCGGGGCGGGCGGGGGCCTCGGGGCGCGGGACTCAGGGTTGCCCAGGGGGAGGCCCCGGGGCACAGGACCCCGGACGCGGAAGGCTGAGGAGGCAGGCGAGGGTTGGAGCCCGGGCCTCGGGGCCCGCCCGGCCCCACCGGCCCGCGCCAGGGAGGGGAGCCCCGGGCGCTGAGGAGCGGGAGGCGTCGGCGTCGCGCGCGGCGGACTCGCGGGGGGCTCTCCGGCGGGGCGCGGGCGCGACCCCGCGGGGTCCCGGGCCAGGCGCGTGGGGCGGCCCCGCAGACGGGCTGCGCCCGAAGCGAGTTCGCCGGGCGTTTTCCGGCCGATTCTCACGAGCGTTCTGCCCAAACCGGGATCGGTTTGGGCAGAACGCTCGTGAGAATCGGCCGGCGTTGGGCAGCCCCGGGGACCGGCCTGGTCCCCGGGGCCGAGGGCCCTTTCTCGCTCGGGGCCCGGCGCGGCCCCCCGGAAAACGCGCCGAGAGGACGCGGACCCGCCGGCGGCCCCGGCGCCGGGGAGCCCTCCCGGAGCAGAGTTGAGGGAGGGCCTGGGGCCGGGCGTCGTGCTCCGACTTTGGGGGCGGCCGGGGCGCCCCGGGCTGCGGCTTCCCCCTGCGGGGGAACGGAGGTTTCTCTTGCCCCGAGGCGTGGACGCGGCTGCGAAGGGCACCGTCGGCGCCGGGGCGGTCGACGGCCTCGGGGCGCGGGACTCAGGGTTGCCCAGGGGGAGGCCCCGGGGCACAGGACCCCGGACTCGGAAGGCTGAGGAGGCAGGCGAGGGTTGGAGCCCGGGCCTCGGGGCCCGCCCGGCCCCACCGGCCCGCGCCAGGGAGCGGAGCCCCGGGCGCTGAGGAGCGGGAGGCGTCGGCGTCGCGCGCGGCGGACTCGCGGGGGGCTTTCCGGCGGGGCGCGGGCGCGACCCCGCGGGGTCCCGGGCCAGGCGCGGGGGGCGGCCCCGCAGACGGGCTGCGCCCGAAGCGAGTTCGCCGGGCGTTTTCCGGCCGATTCTCACGAGCGTTCTGCCCAAACCGGGATCGGTTTGGGCAGAACGCTCGTGAGAATCGGCCGGCGTTGGGCAGCCCCGGGGACCGGCCTGGTCCCCGGGGCCGAGGGCCATTTCTCGCTCGGGGCCCGGCGCGGCCCCCCGGAAAACGCGCCGAGAGGACGCGGACCCGCCGGCGGCCCCGGCGCCGGGGAGCCCTCCCGGAGCAGAGTTGAGGGAGGGCCTGGGGCCGGGCGTCGGGCTCCGACTTTGGGGGCGGCCGGGGCGCCCCGGGCTGCGGCTTCCCCCTGCGGGGGAACGGAGGTTTCTCTCGCCCCGAGGCGTGGACGCGGCTGCGAAGGGCCCCGTCGGCGCCGGGGCGGGCGGGGGCCTCGGGGCGCGGGACTCAGGGTTGCCCAGGGGGAGGCCCCGGGGCACAGGACCCCGGACGCGGAAGGCTGAGGAGGCAGGCGAGGGTTGGAGCCCGGGCCTCGAGGCCCGCCCGGCCCCACCGGCCCGCGCCAGGGAGGGGAGCCCCGGGCGCTGAGGAGCGGGAGGCGTCGGCGTCGCGCGCGGCGGACTAGCGGGGGGCTTTCCGGCGGGGCGAGGGCGCGACCCCGCGGGGTCCCGGGCCAGGCGCGGGGGGCGGCCCCGCAGACGGGCTGCGCCCGAAGCGAGTTCGCCGGGCGTTTTCCGGCCGATTCTCACGAGCGTTCTGCCCAAACCGGGATCGGTTTGGGCAGAACGCTCGTGAGAATCGGCCGGCGTTGGGCAGCCCCGGGGACCGGCCTGGTCCCCGGGGCCGAGGGCCCTTTCTCGCTCGGGGCCCGGCGCGGCCCCCCGGAAAACGCGCCGAGAGGACGCGGACCCGCCGGCGGCCCCGGCGCCGGGGAGCCCTCCCGGAGCAGAGTTGAGGGAGGGCCTGGGGCCGGGCGTCGGGCTCCGACTTTGGGGGCGGCCGGGGCGCCCCGGGCTGCGGCTTCCCCCTGCGGGGGAACGGAGGTTTCTCTCGCCCCGAGGCGTGGACGCGGCTGCGAAGGGCCCCGTCGGCGCCGGGGCGGGCGGGGGCCTCGGGGCGCGGGACTCAGGGTTGCCCAGGGGGAGGCCCCGGGGCACAGGACCCCGGACGCGGAAGGCTGAGGAGGCAGGCGAGGGTTGGAGCCCGGGCCTCGGGGCCCGCCCGGCCCCACCGGCCCGCGCCAGGGAGGGGAGCCCCAGGCGCTGAGGAGCGGGAGGCGTCGGCGTCGCGCGCGGCGGACTCGCGGGGGGCTCTCCGGCGGGGCGCGGGCGCGACCCCGCGGGGTCCCGGGCCAGGCGCGGGGGGCGGCCCCGCAGACGGGCTGCGCCCGAAGCGAGTTCGCCGGGCGTTTTCCGGCCGATTCTCACGAGCGTTCTGCCCAAACCGGGATCGGTTTGGGCAGAACGCTCGTGAGAATCGGCCGGCGTTGGGCAGCCCCGGGGACCGGCCTGGTCCCCGGGGCCGAGGGCCCTTTCTCGCTCGGGGCCCGGCGCGGCCCCCCGGAAAACGCGCCGAGAGGACGCGGACCCGCCGGCGGCCCCGGCGCCGGGGAGCCCTCCCGGAGCAACGTTGAGGGAGGGCCTGGGGCCGGGCGTCGGGCTCCGACTTTGGGGGCGGCCGGGGCGCCCCGGGCTGCGGCTTCCCCCTGCGGGGGAATGGAGGTTTCTCTCGCCCCGAGGCGTGGACGCGGCTGCGAAGGGCCCCGTCGGCGCCGGGGCGGGCGGGGGCCTCGGGGCGCGGGACTCAGGGTTGCCCAGGGGGAGGCCCCGGGGCACAGGACCCCGGACGCGGAAGGCTGAGGAGGCAGGCGAGGGTTGGAGCCCGGGCCTCGGGGCCCGCCCGGCCCCACCGGCCCGCGCCAGGTAGGGGAGCCCCGGGCGCTGAGGAGCGGGATGCGTCGGCTTCGCACGCGGCGGACTCGCGGGGGGCTGTCCGGCGGGGCGCGGGCGCGACCCCGCGGGGTCCCGGGCCAGGCGCGGGGGGCGGCCCCGCAGACGGGCTGCGCCCGAAGCGAGTTCGCCGGGCGTTTTCCGGCCGATTCTCACGAGCGTTCTGCCCAAACCGGGATCGGTTTGGGCAGAACGCTCGTGAGAATCGGCCGGCGTTGGGCAGCCCCGGGGACCGGCCTGGTCCCCGGGGCCGAGGGCCCTTTCTCGCTCGGGGCCCGGCGCGGCCCCCCGGAAAACGCGCCGAGAGGACGCGGACCCGCCGGCGGCCCCGGCGCCGGGGAGCCCTCCCGGAGCAGAGTTGAGGGAGGGCCTGGGGCCGGGCGTCGGGCTCCGACTTTGGGGGCGGCCGGGGCGCCCCGGGCTGCGGCTTCCCCCTGCGGGGGAACGGAGGTTTCTCTCGCCCCGAGGCGTGGACGCGGCTGCGAAGGGCCCCGTCGGCGCCGGGGCGGTCGGGGGCCTCGGGGCGCGGGACTCAGGGTTGCCCAGGGGGAGGCCCCGGGGCACAGGACCCCGGACGCGGAAGGCTGAGGAGGCAGGCGAGGGTTGGAGCCCGGGCCTCGGGGCCCGCCCGGCCCCACCGGCCCGCGCCAGGGAGGGGAGCCCCGGGCGCTGAGGAGCGGGAGGCGTCGGCGTCGCGCGCGGCGGACTCGCGGGGGGCTCTCCGGCGGGGCGCGGGCGCGACCCCGCGGGGTCCCGGGCCAGGCGCGGGGGGCGGCCCCGCAGACGGGCTGCGCCCGAAGCGAGTTCGCCGGGCGTTTTCCGGCCGATTCTCACGAGCGTTCTGCCCAAACCGGGATCGGTTTGGGCAGAACGCTCGTGAGAATCGGCCGGCGTTGGGCAGCCCCGGGGACCGGCCTGGTCCCCGGGGCCGAGGGCCCTTTCTCGCTCGGGGCCCGGCGCGGCACCCCGGAAAACGCGCCGAGAGGACGCGGACCCGCCGGCGGCCCCGGCGCCGGGGAGCCCTCCCGGAGCAGAGTTGAGGGAGGGCCTGGGGCCGGGCGTCGGGCTCCGACTTTGGGGGCGGCCGGGGCGCCCCGGGCTGCGGCTTCCCCCTGCGGGGGAACGGAGGTTTCTCTCGCCCCGAGGCGTGGACGCGGCTGCGAAGGGCCCCGTCGGCGCCGGGGCGGTCGGGGGCCTCGGGGCGCGGGACTCAGGGTTGCACAGGGGGAGGCCCCGGGGCACAGGACCCCGGACGCGGAAGGCTGAGGAGGCAGGCGAGGGTTGGAGCCCGGGCCTCGGGGCCCGCCCGGCCCCACCGGCCCGCGCCAGGGAGGGGAGCCCCGGGCGCTGAGGAGCGGGAGGCGTCGGCGTCGCGCGCGGCGGACTCGCGGGGGGCTTTCTGGCGGGGCGCGGGCGCGACCCCGCGGGGTCCCGGGCCAGGCGCGGGGGGCGGCCCCGCAGACGGGCTGCGCCCGAAGCGAGTTCGCCGGGCGTTTTCCGGCCGATTCTCACGAGCGTTCTGCCCAAACCGGGATCGGTTTGGGCAGAACGCTCGTGAGAATCGGCCGGCGTTGGGCAGCCCCGGGGACCGGCCTGGTCCCCGGGGCCGAGGGCCCTTTCTCGCTCGGGGCCCGGCGCGGCCCCCCGGAAAACGCGCCGAGAGGACGCGGACCCGCCGGCGGCCCCGGCGCCGGGGAGCCCTCCCGGAGCAGAGTTGAGGGAGGGCCTGGGGCCGGGCGTCGGGCTCCGACTTTGGGGGCGGCCGGGGCGCCCCGGGCTGCGGCTTCCCCCTGCGGGGGAACGGAGGTTTCTCTCGCCCCGAGGCGTGGACGCGGCTGCGAAGGGCCCCGTCGGCGCCGGGGCGGGCGGGGGCCTCGGGGCGCGGGACTCAGGGTTGCCCAGGGGGAGGCCCCGGGGCACAGGACCCCGGACGCGGAAGGCTGAGGAGGCAGGCGAGGGTTGGAGCCCGGGCCTCGGGGCCCGCCCGGCCCCACCGGCCCGCGCCAGGGAGGGGAGCCCCGGGCGCTGAGGAGCGGGAGGCGTCGGCGTCGCGCGCGGCGGACTCGCGGGGGGCTCTCCGGCGGGGCGCGGGCGCGACCCCGCGGGGTCCCGGGCCAGGCGCGGGGGGCGGCCCCGCAGACGGGCTGCGCCCGAAGCGAGTTCGCCGGGCGTTTTCCGGCCGATTCTCACGAGCGTTCTGCCCAAACCGGGATCGGTTTGGGCAGAACGCTCGTGAGAATCGGCCGGCGTTGGGCAGCCCCGGGGACCGGCCTGGTCCCCGGGGCCGAGGGCCCTTTCTCGCTCGGGGCCCGGCGCGGCCCCCCGGAAAACGCGCCGAGAGGCCGCGGACCCGCCGGCGGCCCCGGCGCCGGGGAGCCCTCCCGGAGCAGAGTTGAGGGAGGGCCTGGGGCCGGGCGTCGTGCTCCGACTTTGGGGGCGGCCGGGGCGCCCCGGGCTGCGGCTTCCCCCTGCGGGGGAACGGAGGTTTCTCTCGCCCCGAGGCGTGGACGCGGCTGCGAAGGGCACCGTCGGCGCCTGGGCGGTCGGGGGCCTCGGGGCGCGGGACTCAGGGTTGCCCAGGGGGAGGTCCCGGGGCACAGGACCCCGGACTCGGAAGGCTGAGGAGGCAGGCGAGGGTTGGAGCCCGGGCCTCGGGGCCCGCCCGGCCCCACCGGCCCGCGCCAGGGAGCGGAGCCCCGGGCGCTGAGGAGCGGGAGGCGTCGGCGTCGCGCGCGGCGGACTCGCGGGGGGCTTTCCGGCGGGGCGCGGGCGCGACCCCGCGGGGTCCCGGGCCAGGCGCGGGGGGCGGCCCCGCAGACGGGCTGCGCCCGAAGCGAGTTCGCCGGGCGTTTTCCGGCCGATTCTCACGAGCGTTCTGCCCAAACCGGGATCGGTTTGGGCAGAACGCTCGTGAGAATCGGCCGGCGTTGGGCAGCCCCGGGGACCGGCCTGGTCCCCGGGGCCGAGGGCCCTTTCTCGCTCGGGGCCCGGCGCGGCCCCCCGGAAAACGCGCCGAGAGGACGCGGACCCGCCGGCGGCCCCGGCGCCGGGGAGCCCTCCCGGAGCAGAGTTGAGGGAGGGCCTGGGGCCGGGCGTCGTGCTCCGACTTTGGGGGCGGCTGGGGCGCCCCGGGCTGCGGCTTCCCCCTGCGGGGGAACGGAGGTTTCTCTCGCCCCGAGGCGTGGACGCGGCTGCGAAGGGCACCGTCGGCGCCGGGGCGGTCGGCGGCCTCGGGGCGCGGGACTCAGGGTTGCCCAGGGGGAGGCCCCGGGGCACAGGACCCCGGACTCGGAAGGCTGAGGAGGCAGGCGAGGGTTGGAGCCCGGGCCTCGGGGCCCGCCTGGCCCCACCGGCCCGCGCCAGGGAGTGGAGCCCCGGGCGCTGAGGAGCGGGAGGCATCGGCGTCGCGCGCGGCGGACTCGCGGGGGGCTTTCCGGCGGGGCGCGGGCGCGACCCCGCGGGGTCCAGGGCCAGGCGCGGGGGGCGGCCCCAGAGACGGGCTGCGCCCGAAGCGAGTTCGCCGGGCGTTTTCCGGCCGATTCTCACGAGCGTTCTGCCCAAACCGGGATCGGTTTGGGCAGAACGCTCGTGAGAATCGGCCGGCGTTGGGAAGCCCCGGGGACCGGCCTGGTCCCCGGGGCCGAGGGCCCTTTCTCGCTCGGGGCCCGGCGCGGCCCCCCGGAAAACGCGCCGAGAGGACGCGGACCCGCCGGCGGCCCCGGCGCCGGGGAGCCCTCCCGGAGCAGAGTTGAGGGAGGGCCTGGGGCCGGGCGTCGTGCTCCGACTTTGGGGGCGGCTGGGGCGCCCCGGGCTGCGGCTTCCCCCTGCGGGGGAACGGAGGTTTCTCTCGCCCCGAGGCGTGGACGCGGCTGCGAAGGGCACCGTCGGCGCCGGGGCGGTCGGGGGCCTCGGGGCGCGGGACTCAGGGTTGCCCAGGGGGAGGCCCCGGGGCACAGGACCCCGGACTCGGAAGGCTGAGGAGGCAGGCGAGGGTTGGAGCCCGGGCCTCGGGGCCCGCCCGGCCCCACCGGCCCGCGCCAGGGAGGGGAGCCCCGGGCGCTGAGGAGCGGGAGGCGTCGGCGTCGCGCGCGGCGGACTCGCGGGGGGCTTTCCGGCGGGGCGCGGGCGCGACCCCGCGGGGTCCCGGGCCAGGCGCGGGGGGCGGCCCCGCAGACGGGCTGCGCCCGAAGCGAGTTCGCCGGGCGTTTTCCGGCCGATTCTCACGAGCGTTCTGCCCAAACCGGGATCGGTTTGGGCAGAACGCTCGTGAGAATCGGCCGGCGTTGGGCAGCCCCGGGGACCGGCCTGGTCCCCGGGGCCGAGGGCCCTTTCTCGCTCGGGGCCCGGCGCGGCCCCCCGGAAAACGCGCCGAGAGGACGCGGACCCGCCGGCGGCCCCTGCGCCGGGGAGCCCTCCCGGAGCAGAGTTGAGGGAGGGCCTGGGGCCGGGCGTCGTGCTCCGACTTTGGGGGCGGCTGGGGCGCCCCGGGCTGCGGCTTCCCCCTGCGGGGGAACGGAGGTTTCTCTCGCCCCGAGGCGTGGACGCGGCTGCGAAGGGCACCGTCGGCGCCGGGGCGGTCGGGGGCCTCGGGGCGCGGGACTCAGGGTTGCCCAGGGGGAGGCCCCGGGGCACAGGACCCCGGACTCGGAAGGCTGAGGAGGCAGGCGAGGGTTGGAGCCCGGGCCTCGGGGCCCGCCCGGCCCCACCGGCCCGCGCCAGGGAGGGGAGCCCCGGGCGCTGAGGAGCGGGAGGCGTCGGCGTCGCGCGCGGCGGACTCGCGGGGGGCTTTCCGGCGGGGCGCGGGCGCGACCCCGCGGGGTCCCGGGCAGGCGCGGGGGGCGGCCCCGCAGACGGGCTGCGCCTGAAGCGAGTTCGCCGGGCGTTTTCCGGCCGATTCTCACGAGCGTTCTGCCCAAACCGGGATCGGTTTGGGCAGAACGCTCGTGAGAATCGGCCGGCGTTGGGCAGCCCCGGGGACCGGCCTGGTCCCCGGGGCCGAGGGCCCTTTCTCGCTCGGGGCCCGGCGCGGCCCCCCGGAAAACGCGCCGAGAGGACGCGGACCCGCCGGCGGCCCCGGCGCCGGGGAGCCCTCCCGGAGCAGAGTTGAGGGAGGGCCTGGGGCCGGGCGTCGTGCTCCGACTTTGGGGGCGGCTGGGGCGCCCCGGGCTGCGGCTTCCCCATGCGGGGGAACGGAGGTTTCTCTCGCCCCGAGGCGTGGACGCGGCTGCGAAGGGCACCGTCGGCGCCGGGGCGGTCGACGGCCTCGGGGCGCGGGACTCAGGGTTGCCCAGGGGGAGGCCCCGGGGCACAGGACCCCGGACTCGGAAGGCTGAGGAGGCAGGCGAGGGTTGGAGCCCGGGCCTCGGGGCCCGCCTGGCCCCACCGGCCCGCGCCAGGGAGTGGAGCCCCGGGCGCTGAGGAGCGGGAGGCGTCGGCGTCGCGCGCGGCGGACTCGCGGGGGGCTTTCCGGCGGGGCGCGGGCGCGACCCCGCGGGGTCCAGGGCCAGGCGCGGGGGGCGGCCCCAGAGACGGGCTGCGCCCGAAGCGAGTTCGCCGGGCGTTTTCCGGCCGATTCTCACGAGCGTTCTGCCCAAACCGGGATCGGTTTGGGCAGAACGCTCGTGAGAATCGGCCGGCGTTGGGAAGACCCGGGGACCGGCCTGGTCCCCGGGGCCGAGGGCCCTTTCTCGCTCGGGGCCCGGCGCGGCCCCCCGGAAAACGCGCCGAGAGGACGCGGACCCGCCGGCGGCCCCGGCGCCGGGGAGCCCTCCCGGAGCAGAGTTGAGGGAGGGCCTGGGGCCGGGCGTCGTGCTCCGACTTTGGGGGCGGCTGGGGCGCCCCGGGCTGCGGCTTCCCCCTGCGGGGGAACGGAGGTTTCTCTCGCCCCGAGGCGTGGACGCGGCTGCGAAGGGCACCGTCGGCGCCGGGGCGGTCGGGGGCCTCGGGGCGCGGGACTCAGGGTTGCCCAGGGGGAGGCCCCGGGGCACAGGACCCCGGACTCGGAAGGCTGAGGAGGCAGGCGAGGGTTGGAGCCCGGGCCTCGGGGCCCGCCCGGCCCCACCGGCCCGCGCCAGGGAGGGGAGCCCCGGGCGCTGAGGAGCGGGAGGCGTCGGCGTCGCGCGCGGCGGACTCGCGGGGGGCTTTCCGGCGGGGCGCGGGCGCGACCCCGCGGGGTCCCGGGCCAGGCGCGGGGGGCGGCCCCGCAGACGGGCTGCGCCCGAAGCGAGTTCGCCGGGCGTTTTCCGGCCGATTCTCACGAGCGTTCTGCCCAAACCGGGATCGGTTTGGGCAGAACGCTCGTGAGAATCGGCCGGCGTTGGGCAGCCCCGGGGACCGGCCTGGTCCCCGGGGCCGAGGGCCCTTTCTCGCTCGGGGCCCGGCGCGGCCCCCCGGAAAACGCGCCGAGAGGACGCGGACCCGCCGGCGGCCCCGGCGCCGGGGAGCCCTCCCGGAGCAGAGTTGAGGGAGGGCCTGGGGCCGGGCGTCGTGCTCCGACTTTGGGGGCGGCTGGGGCGCCCCGGGCTGCGGCTTCCCCCTGCGGGGGAACGGAGGTTTCTCTCGCCCCGAGGCGTGGACGCGGCTGCGAAGGGCACCGTCGGCGCCTGGGCGGTCGGGGGCCTCGGGGCGCGGGACTCAGGGTTGCCCAGGGGGAGGCCCCGGGGCACAGGACCCCGGACTCGGAAGGCTGAGGAGGCAGGCGAGGGTTGGAGCCCGGGCCTCGGGGCCCGCCCGGCCCCACCGGCCCGCGCCAGGGAGGGGAGCCCCGGGCGCTGAGGAGCGGGAGGCGTCGGCGTCGCGCGCGGCGGACTCGCGGGGGGCTTTCCGGCGGGGCGCGGGCGCGACCCCGCGGGGTCCCGGGCCAGGCGCGGGGGGCTCCCCGCAGACGGGCTGCGCCTGAAGCGAGTTCGCCGGGCGTTTTCCGGCCGATTCTCACGAGCGTTCTGCCCAAACCGGGATCGGTTTGGGCAGAACGCTCGTGAGAATCGGCCGGCGTTGGGCAGCCCCGGGGACCGGCCTGGTCCCCGGGGCCGAGGGCCCTTTCTCGCTCGGGGCCCGGCGCGGCCCCCCGGAAAACGCGCCGAGAGGACGCGGACCCGCCGGCGGCCCCGGCGCCGGGGAGCCCTCCCGGAGCAGAGTTGAGGGAGGGCCTGGGGCCGGGCGTCGTGCTCCGACTTTGGGGGCGGCTGGGGCGCCCCGGGCTGCGGCTTCCCCCTGCGGGGGAACGGAGGTTTCTCTCGCCCCGAGGCGTGGACGCGGCTGCGAAGGGCACCGTCGGCGCCGGGGCGGTCGGCGGCCTCGGGGCGCGGGACTCAGGGTTGCCCAGGGGGAGGCCCCGGGGCACAGGACCCCGGACTCGGAAGGCTGAGGAGGCAGGCGAGGGTTGGAGCCCGGGCCTCGGGGCCCGCCTGGCCCCACCGGCCCGCGCCAGGGAGTGGAGCCCCGGGCGCTGAGGAGCGGGAGGCGTCGGCGTCGCGCGCGGCGGACTCGCGGGGGGCTTTCCGGCGGGGCGCGGGCGCGACACCGCGGGGTCCAGGGCCAGGCGCGGGGGGCGGCCCCAGAGACGGGCTGCGCCCGAAGCGAGTTCGCCGGGCGTTTTCCGGCCGATTCTCACGAGCGTTCTGCCCAAACCGGGATCGGTTTGGGCAGAACGCTCGTGAGAATCGGCCGGCGTTGGGCAGCCCCGGGGACCGGCCTGGTCCCCGGGGCCGAGGGCCCTTTCTCGCTCGGGGCCCGGCGCGGCCCCCCGGAAAACGCGCCGAGAGGACGCGGACCCGCCGGCGGCCCCGGCGCCGGGGAGCCCTCCCGGAGCAGAGTTGAGGGAGGGCCTGGGGCCGGGCGTCGTGCTCCGACTTTGGGGGCGGCTGGGGCGCCCCGGGCTGCGGCTTCCCCCTGCGGGGGAACGGAGCTTTCTCTCGCCCCGAGGCGTGGACGCGGCTGCGAAGGGCACCGTCGGCGCCGGGGCGGTCGGGGGCCTCGGGGCGCGGGACTCAGGGTTGCCCAGGGGGAGGCCCCGGGGCACAGGACCCCGGACTCGGAAGGCTGAGGAGGCAGGCGAGGGTTGGAGCCCGGGCCTCGGGGCCCGCCCGGCCCCACCGGCCCGCGCCAGGGAGGGGAGCCCCGGGCGCTGAGGAGCGGGAGGCGTCGGCGTCGCGTGCGGCGGACTCGCGGGGGGCTTTCCGGCGGGGCGCGTGCGCGACCCCGCGGGGTCCCGGGCCAGGCGCGGGGGGCGGCCCCGCAGACGGGCTGCGCCCGAAGCGAGTTCGCCGGGCGTTTTCCGGCCGATTCTCACGAGCGTTCTGCCCAAACCGGGATCGCTTTGGGCAGAACGCTCGTGAGAATCGGCCGGCGTTGGGCAGCCCCGGGGACCGGCCTGGTCCCCGGGGCCGAGGGCCCTTTCTCGCTCGGGGCCCGGCGCGGCCCCCCGGAAAACGCGCCGAGAGGACGCGGACCCGCCGGCGGCCCCGGCGCCGGGGAGCCCTCCCGGAGCAGAGTTGAGGGAGGGCCTGGGGCCGGGCGTCGTGCTCCGACTTTGGGGGCGGCTGGGGCGCCCCGGGCTGCGGCTTCCCCCTGCGGGGGAACGGAGGTTTCTCTCGCCCCGAGGCGTGGACGCGGCTGCGAAGGGCACCGTCGGCGCCTGGGCGGTCGGGGGCCTCGGGGCGCGGGACTCAGGGTTGCCCAGGGGGAGGCCCCGGGGCACAGGACCCCGGACTCGGAAGGCTGAGGAGGCAGGCGAGGGTTGGAGCCCGGGCCTCGGGGCCCGCCCGGCCCCACCGGCCCGCGCCAGGGAGGGGAGCCCCGGGCGCTGAGGAGCGGGAGGCGTCGGCGTCGCGCGCGGCGGACTCGCGGGGGCTTTCCGGCGGGGCGCGGGCGCGACCCCGCGGGGTCCCGGGCCAGGCGCGGGGGGCGGCCCCGCAGACGGGCTGCGCCCGAAGCGAGTTCGCCGGGCGTTTTCCGGCCGATTCTCACGAGCGTTCTGCCCAAACCGGGATCGGTTTGGGCAGAACGCTCGTGAGAATCGGCCGGCGTTGGGCAGCCCCGGGGACCGGCCTGGTCCCCGGGGCCGAGGGCCCTTTCTCGCTCGGGGCCCGGCGCGGCCCCCCGGAAAACGCGCCGAGAGGACGCGGACCCGCCGGCGGCCCCGGCGCCGGGGAGCACTCCCGGAGCAGAGTTGAGGGAGGGCCTGGGGCCGGGCGTCGTGCTCCGACTTTGGGGGCGGCTGGGGCGCCCCGGGCTGCGGCTTCCCCCTGCGGTTGAACGGAGGTTTCTCTCGCCCCGAGGCGTGGACGCGGCTGCGAAGGGCACCGTCGGCGCCGGGGCGGTCGGGGGCCTCGGGGCGCGGGACTCAGGGTTGCCCAGGGGGAGGCCCCGGGGCACAGGACCCCGGACTCGGAAGGCTGAGGAGGCAGGCGAGGGTTGGAGCCCGGGCCTCGGGGCCCGCCCGGCCCCACCGGCCCGCGCCAGGGAGGGGAGCCCCGGGCGCTGAGGAGCGGGAGGCGTCGGCGTCGCGCGCGGCGGACTCGCGGGGGGCTTTCCGGCGGGGCGCGGGCGCGACCCCGCGGGGTCCCGGGCCAGGCGCGGGAGGCGGCCCCGCAGACGGGCTGCGCCCGAAGCGAGTTCGCCGGGCGTTTTCCGGCCGATTCTCACGAGCGTTCTGCCCAAACCGGGATCGGTTTGGGCAGAACGCTCGTGAGAATCGGCCGGCGTTGGGCAGCCCCGGGGACCGGCCTGGTCCCCGGGGCCGAGGGCCCTTTCTCGCTCGGGGCCCGGCGCGGCCCCCCGGAAAACGCGCCGAGAGGACGCGGACCCGCCGGCGGCCCCGGCGCCGGGGAGCCCTCCCGGAGCAGAGTTGAGGGAGGGCCTGGGGCCGGGCGTCGTGCTCCGACTTTGGGGGCGGCTGGGGCGCCCCGGGCTGCGGCTTCCCCCTGCGGTTGAACGGAGGTTTCTCTCGCCCCGAGGCGTGGACGCGGCTGCGAAGGGCACCGTCGGCGCCGGGGCGGTCGGGGGCCTCGGGGCGCGGGACTCAGGGTTGCCCAGGGGGAGGCCCCGGGGCACAGGACCCCGGACTCGGAAGGCTGAGGAGGCAGGCGAGGGTTGGAGCCCGGGCCTCGGGGCCCGCCCGGCCCCACCGGCCCGCGCCAGGGAGGGGAGCCCCGGGCGCTGAGGAGCGGGAGGCGTCGGCGTCGCGCGCGGCGGACTCGCGGGGGGCTTTCCGGCGGGGCGCGGGCGCGACCCCGCGGGGTCCCGGGCCAGGCGCGGGGGGCGGCCCCGCAGACGGGCTGCGCCCGAAGCGAGTTCGCCGGGCGTTTTCCGGCCGATTCTCACGAGCGTTCTGCCCAAACCGGGATCGGTTTGGGCAGAACGCTCGTGAGAATCGGCCGGCGTTGGGCAGCCCCGGGGACCGGCCTGGTCCCCGGGGCCGAGGGCCCTTTCTCGCTCGGGGCCCGGCGCGGCCCCCCGGAAAACGCGCCGAGAGGACGCGGACCCGCCGGCGGCCCCGGCGCCGGGGAGCCCTCCCGGAGCAGAGTTGAGGGAGGGCCTGGGGCCGGGCGTCGTGCTCCGACTTTGGGGGCGGCTGGGGCGCCCCGGGCTGCGGCTTCCCCCTGCGGGGGAACGGAGGTTTCTCTCGCCCCGAGGCGTGGACGCGGCTGCGAAGGGCACCGCCGGTGCCGGGGCGGTCGGCGGCCTCGGGGCGCGGGACCCAGGGTTGCCCAGGGGGAGGCCCCGGGGCACAGGACCCCGGACTCGGAAGGCTGAGGAGGCAGGCGAGGGTTGGAGCCCGGGCCTCGGGGCCCGCCCGGCCCCGCCGGCCAGCGCCAGGGAGGGGAGCCCCGGGCGCTGAGGAGCGGGAGGCGTCGGCGTAGCGCGCGGCGGACTCGCGGGGGGCTTTGCGGCGGGGTGCGGGCGCGACCCCGCGGGGTCCCGGGCCAGGCGCGGGGGGCGGCCCCGCAGACGGGCTGCGCCCGAAGCGAGTTCGCCGGGCGTTTTCCGGCCGATTCTCACGAGCGTTCTGCCCAAACCGGGATCGGTTTGGGCAGAACGCTCGTGAGAATCGGCCGGCGTTGGGCAGCCCCGGGGACCGGCCTGGTCCCCGGGGCCGAGGGCCCTTTCTCGCTCGGGGCCCGGCGCGGCCCCCCGGAAAACGCGCCGAGAGGACGCGGACCCGCCGGCGGCCCCGGCGCCGGGGCGCACTCCCTGAGCAGAGTTGAGGGAGGGCCTGGGGCCGGGCGTCGTGCTCCGACTTTGGGGGCGGCTGGGGCGCCCCGGGCTGCGGCTTCCCCCTGCGGGGGAACGGAGGTTTCTCTCGCCCCGAGGCGTGGACGCGGCTGCGAAGGGCACCGCCGGCGCCGGGGCGGTCGGGGGCCTCGGGGCGCGGGACTCAGGGTTGCCCCGGGGGAGGCCCCGGGGCACAGGACCCCGGACTCGGAAGGCTGAGGAGGCAGGCGAGGGTTGGAGCCCGGGCCTCGGGGCCCGCCTGGCCCCACCGGCCAGCGCCAGGGAGGGGAGCCCCGGGCGCTGAGGAGCGCGAGGCGTCGGCGTCGCGCGCGGCGGACTCGCGGGGGGCTTTGCGGCGGGGTGCGGGCGCGACCCCGCGGGGTCCCGGGCCAGGCGCGGGGGGCGGCCCCGCAGACGGGCTGCGCCCGAAGCGAGTTCGCCGGGCGTTTTCCGGCCGATTCTCACGAGCGTTCTGCCCAAACCGGGATCGGTTTGGGCAGAACGCTCGTGAGAATCGGCCGGCGTTGGGCAGCCCCGGGGACCGGCCTGGTCCCCGGGGCCGAGGGCCCTTTCTCGCTCGGGGCCCGGCGCGGCCCCCCGGAAAACGCGCCGAGAGGACGCGGACCCGCCGGCGGTCCCGGCGCCGGGGAGCACTCCCGGAGCAGAGTTGAGGGAGGGCCTGTGGCCGGGCGTCGTGCTCCGACTTTGGGGGCGGCTGGGGCGCCCCGGGCTGCGGCTGCCCCCTGCGGGGGAACGGAGGTTTCTCTCGCCCCGAGGCGTGGACGCGGCTGCGATGGGCACCGCCGGTGCCGGGGCGGTCGGGGGCCTCGGGGCGCGGGACCCAGGGTTGCCCAGGGGGAGGCCCCGGGGCACAGGACCCCGGACTCGGAAGGCTGAGGAGGCAGGCGAGGGTTGGAGCCCGGGCCTCGGGGCCCGCCCGGCCCCACCGGCCCGCGCCAGGGAGGGGAGCCCCGGGCGCTGAGGAGCGCGAGGCGTCGGCGTCGCGCGCGGCGGACTCGCGGGGGGCTTTGCGGCGGGGTGCGGGCGCGACCCCGCGGGGTCCCGGGCCAGGCGCGGGGGGCGGCCCCGCAGACGGGCTGCGCCCGAAGCGAGTTCGCCGGGCGTTTTCCGGCCGATTCTCACGAGCGTTCTGCCCAAACCAGGATCGGTTTGGGCAGAACGCTCGTGAGAATCGGCCGGCGTTGGGCAGCCCCGGGGACCGGCCTGGTCCCCGGGGCCGAGGGCCCTTTCTCGCTCGGGGCCCGGCGCGGCCCCCCGGAAAACGCGCCGAGAGGACGCGGACCCGCCGGCGTTCCCGGCGCCGGGGAGCACTCCCGGAGCAGAGATGAGGGAGGGCCTGGGGCCTGGCGTCTTGCTCCGACTTTGGGGGCGGCTGGGGCGCCCCGGGCTGCGGCTGCCCCCTGCGGGGGAACGGAGGTTTCTCTCGCCCCGAGGCGTGGACGCGGCTGCGAAGGGCACCGCCGGTGCCGGGGCGGTCGGCGGCCTCGGGGCGCGGGACCCAGGGTTGCCCAGGGGGAGGCCCCGGGGCACAGGACCCCGGACTCGGAAGGCTGAGGAGGCAGGCGAGGGTTGGAGCCCGGGCCTCGGGGCCCGCCCGGCCCCACCGGCCAGCGCCAGGGAGGGGAGCCCCGGGCGCTGAGGAGCGCGAGGCTTCGGCGTCGCGCGCGGCGGACTCGCAGGGGGCATTGCGGCGGGGTGCGGGCGCGACCCCGCGGGGTCCCGGGCCAGGCGCGGGGGGCGGCCGCGCAGACGGGCTGCGCCCGAAGCGAGTTCGCTGGGCGTTTTCCGGCCGATTCTCACGAGCGTTCTGCCCAAACCGGGATCGGTTTGGGCAGAACGCTCGTGAGAATCGGCCGGCGTTGGGCAGCCACGGGGACCGGCCTGGTCCCCGGGGCCGAGGGCCCTTTCTCGCTCGGGGCCCGGCGCGGCCCCCCGGAAAACGCGCCGAGAGGACGCGGACCCGCTGGCGGTCCCGGCGCCGGGGAGCACTCCCGGAGCAGAGATGAGGGAGGGCCTGGGGCCGGGCGTCGTGCTCCGACTTTGGGGGCGGCTGGGGCGCCCCGGGCTGCGGCTGCCCCCTGCGGGTGAACGGAGGTTTCTCTCGCCCCGAGGCGTGGACGCGGCTGCGAAGGGCACCGCCGGTGCCGGGGCGGTCGGGGGCCTCGGGGCGCGGGACCCAGGGTTGCCCAGGGGGAGGCCCCGGGGCACAGGACCCCGGACTCGGAAGGCTGAGGAGGCAGGCGAGGGTTGGAGCCCGGGCCTCGGGGCCCGCCCGGCCCCACCGGCCAGCGCCAGGGAGGGGAGCCCCGGGCGCTGAGGAGCGGGAGGCGTCGGCGTCGCGCGCGGCGGACTCGCGGGGGGCTTTGCGGCGGGGTGCGGGCGCGACCCCGCGGGGTCCCGGGCCAGGCGCGGGGGGCGGCCCCGCAGACGGGCTGCGCCCGAAGCGAGTTCGCCGGGCGTTTTCCGGCCGATTCTCACGAGCGTTCTGCCCAAACCGGGATCGGTTTGGGCAGAACGCTCGTGAGAATCGGCCGGCGTTGGGCAGCCCCGGGGACCGGCCTGGTCCCCGGGGCCGAGGGCCCTTTCTCGCTCGGGGCCCGGCGCGGCCCCCCGGAAAACGCGCCGAGAGGACGCGGAACCGCCGGCGGCCCCGGCGCCGGGGAGCACTCCCGGAGCAGAGTTGAGGGAGGGCCTAAGGCCGGGCGTCGTGCTCCGACTTTGGGGGCGGCTGGGGCGCCCCGGGCTGCGGCTTCCCCCTGCGGGGGAACGGAGGTTTCTCTCGCCCCGAGGCGTGGACGCGGCTGTGAAGGGCACCGCCGGCGCCGGGGCGGTCGGGGGCCTCGGGGCGCGGGACTCAGGGTTGCCCAGGGGGAGGCCCCGGGGCACAGGACCCCGGACTCGGAAGGCTGAGGAGGCAGGCGAGGGTTGGAGCCCGGGCCTCGGGGCCCGCCCGGCCCCACCGGCCAGCGCCAGGGAGGGGAGCCCCGGGCGCTGAGGAGCGCGAGGCGTCGGCGTCGCGCGCGGCGGACTCGCGGGGGGCTTTGCGGTGGGGTGCGGGCGCGACCCCGCGGGGTCCCGGGCCAGGCGCGGGGGGCGGCCCCGCAGACGGGCTGCGCCCGAAGCGAGTTCGACGGGCGTTTTCCGGCCGATTCGCACGAGTGTTCTGCCCAAACCGATCCCGGTTTGGGCAGAACGCACGTGAGAATCGGCCGGCGTTGGGCAGCCCCGTGGACCGGCCTGTTCCCCGGGGCCGAGGGCCCTTTCTCGCTCGGGGCCCGGCGCGGCCCCCCGGAAAACGCGCCGAGAGGACGCGGACCCGCCGGCGGCCCCGGCGCCGGGGAGCACTCCCGGAGCAGAGTTGAGGGAGGGCCTGGGGCCGGGCGTCGTGCTCCGACTTTGGGGGCGGCTGGGGCGCCCCGGGCTGCGGCTTCCCCCTGCGGGGGAACGGAGGTTTCTCTCGCCCCGAGGCGTGGACGCGGCTGCGAAGGGCACCGCCGGCGCCGGGGCGGTCGGGGGCCTCGGGGCGCGGGACACAGGGTTGCCCAGGGGGAGGCCCCGGGGCACAGGACCCCGGACTCGGAAGGCTGAGGAGGCAGGCGAGGGTTGGAGCCCGGGCCTCGGGGCCCGCCCGGCCCCACGGGCCCGCGCCAGGGAGGGGAGCCCCGGGCGCTGAGGAGCGGGAGGCGTCGGCGTCGCGCGCGGCGGACTCGCGGGGGGCTTTGCGGCGGGGTGCGGGTGCGACCCCGCGGGGTCCCGGGCCAGGCGCGGGGGGCGGCCCCGCAGACGGGCTGCGCCCGAAGCGAGTTCGACGGGCGTTTTCCGGCCGATTCGCACGAGTGTTCTGCCCAAACCGATCCCGGTTTGGGCAGAACGCACGTGAGAATCGGCCGGCGTTGGGCAGCCCCGTGGACCGGCCTGTTCCCCGGGGCCGAGGGCCCTTTCTCGCTCGGGGCCCGGCGCGGCCCCCCGGAAAACGCGCCGAGAGGACGCGGACCCGCCGGCGGCCCCGGCGCCGGGGAGCACTCCCGGAGCAGAGTTGAGGGAGGGCCTGGGGCCGGGCGTCGTGCTCCGACTTTGGGGGCGGCTGGGGCGCCCCGGGCTGCGGCTTCCCCCTGCGGGTGAACGGAGGTTTCTCTCGCCCCGAGGCGTGGACGCGGCTGCGAAGGGCACCGCCGGCGCCGGGGCGGTCGGGGGCCTCGGGGCGCGGGACACAGGGTTGCCCAGGGGGAGGCCCCGGGGCACAGGACCCCGGACTCGGAAGGCTGAGGAGGCAGGCGAGGGTTGGAGCCCGGGCCTCGGGGCCCGCCCGGCCCCACCGGCCCGCGCCAGGGAGGGGAGCCCCGGGCGCTGAGGAGCGGGAGGCGTTGGCGTCGCGCGCGGCGGACTCGCGGGGGGCTTTGCAGCGGGGTGCGGGCGCGACCCCGCGGGGTCCCGGGCCAGGCGCGGGGGGCGGCCCCGCAGACGGGCTGCGCCCGAAGCGAGTTCGACGGGCGTTTTCCGGCCGATTCGCACGAGCGTTCTGCCCAAACCGATCCCGGTTTGGGCAGAACGCTCGTGAGAATCGGCCGGCGTTGGGCAGCCCCGTGGACCGGCCTGTTCCCCGGGGCCGAGGGCCCTTTCTCGCTCGGGGCCCGGCGCGGACCCCCGGAAAACGCGCCGAGAGGACGCGGACCCGCCGGCGGCCCCGGCGCCGGGGAGCACTCCCGGAGCAGAGTTGAGGGAGGGCCTGGGGCCGGGCGTCGTGCTCCGACTTTGGGGGCGGCTGGGGCGCCCCGGGCTGCGGCTTCCCCCTGCGGGGGAACGGAGGTTTCTCTCGCCCCGAGGCGTGGACGCGGCTGCGAAGGGCACCGCCGGCGCCGGGGCGGTCGGGGGCCTCGGGACGCGGGACTCAGGGTTGCCCAGGTGGAGGCCCCGGGGCACAGGACCCCGGACTCGGAAGGCTGAGGAGGCAGGCGAGGGTTGGAGCCCGGGCCTCGGGGCCCGCCCGGCCCCACCGGCCCGCGCCAGGGAGGGGAGCCCCGGGCGCTGAGGAGCGGGAGGCGTCGGCGTCGCGCGCGTCGGACTCGCGGGGGGCTTTGAGGCGGGGTGCGGGCGCGACCCCGCGGGGTCCCGGGCCAGGCGCGGGGGGCGGCCCCGCAGACGGGCTGCGCCCGAAGCGAGTTCGCCGGTCGTTTTCCGGCCGATTCTCACGAGCATTCTGCCCAAACCGGGATCGGTTTGAGCAGAACGCTCGTGAGAATCGGCCGGCGTTGGGCAGCCCCGGGGACCGGCCTGGTCCCCGTGGCCGAGGGCCCTTTCTCGCTCGGGGCCCGGCGCGGACCCCGGAAAACGCGCCGAGAGGACGCGGACACGCCGGCGGCCTCGGCGCCGGGGAGCACTCCCGGAGCAGAGTTGAGGGAGGGCCTGGGGCCGGGCGTCGTGCTCCGACTTTGGGGGCGGCTGGGGCGCCCCGGGCTGCGGCTTCCCCCTGCGGGGGAACGGAGGTTTCTCTCGCTCCGAGGCGTGGACGCGGCCGCGAAGGGCACCGCCGGCGCCGGGGCGGTCGGGGGCCTCGGGGCGCGGGACTCAGGGTTGCCCAGGGGGAGGCCCCGGGACACAGGACCCCGGACTCGGAAGGCTGAGGAGGCAGGCGAGGGTTGGAGCCCGGGCCTCG
The DNA here is from genome assembly GCF_963455335.1 of Martes martes. Taxonomy (NCBI): domain Eukaryota; kingdom Metazoa; phylum Chordata; class Mammalia; order Carnivora; family Mustelidae; genus Martes; species Martes martes. Next base: position 117,931 of record NW_027666487.1, read on the forward strand.
GGGCCCGCCCGGCCCCACCGGCCCGCGCCAGGGAGGGGAGCCCCGGGCGCTGAGGAGCGGGAGGCGTCGGCGTCGCGCGCGGCGGACTCGCGGGGGGCTTTGCAGCGGGGTGCGGGCGCGACCCCGCGGGGTCCCGGGCCAGGCGCGGGGGGCGGCCCCGCAGACGGGCTGCGCCCGAAGCGAGTTCGACGGGCGTTTTCCGGCCGATTCGCACGAGCGTTCTGCCCAAACCGATCCCGGTTTGGGCAGAACGCTCGTGAGAATCGGCCGGCGTTGGGCAGCCCCGTGGACCGGCCTGTTCCCCGGGGCCGAGGGCCCTTTCTCGCTCGGGGCCCGGCGCGGCCTCCCGGAAAACGCGCCGAAAGGACGCGGACCCGCCGGCGGCCCCGGCGCCGGGGAGCACTCCCGGAGCAGAGTTGAGGGAGGGCCTGGGGCCGGGCGTCGTGCTCCGACGTTGGGGGCGGCTGGGGCGCCCCGGGCTGCGGCTTCCCCCTGCGGGGGAACGGAGGTTTCTCTCGCCCCGAGGCGTGGACGCGGCTGCGAAGGGCACCGCCGGCGCCGGGGCGGTCGGGGGCCTCGGGACGCGGGACTCAGGGTTGCCCAGGTGGAGGCCCCGGGGCACAGGACCCCGGACTCGGAAGGCTGAGGAGGCAGGCGAGGGTTGGAGCCCGGGCCTCGGGGCCCGCCCGGCCCCACCGGCCCGCGCCAGGGAGGGGAGCCCCGGGCGCTGAGGCGCGGGAGGCGTCGGCGTCGCGCGCGTCGGACTCGCGGGGGGCTTTGAGGCGGGGTGCGGGCGCGACCCCGCGGGGTCCCGGGCCAGGCGCGGGGGGCGGCCCCGCAGACGGGCTGCGCCCGAAGCGAGTTCGCCGGGCATTTTCCGGCCGATTCTCACGAGCGTTCTGCCCAAACCGGGATCGGTTTGAGCAGAACGCTCGTGAGAATCGGCCGGCGTTGGGCAGCCCCGGGGACCGGCCTGGTCCCCGGGGCCGAGGGCCCTTTCTCGCTCGGGGCCCGGCGCAGCCCCCCGGAAAACGCGCCGAGAGGACGCGGACCCGCCGGCGGCCCCGGCGCCGGGGAGCACTCCCAGAGCAGAGTTGAGGGAGGGCCTGGGGCCGGGCGTCGTGCTCCGACTTTGGGGGCGGCTGGGGCGCCCCGGGCTGCGGCTTCCCCCTGCGGGGGAACGGAGGTTTCTCTCGCCCCGAGGCGTGGACGCGGCCGCGAAGGGCACCGCCGGCGCCGGGGCGGTCGGGGGCCTCGGGGCGCGGGACTCAGGGTTGCCCAGGGGGAGGCCCCGGGGCACAGGACCCCGGACTCGGAAGGCTGAGGAGGCAGGCGAGGGTTGGAGCCCGGGCCTCGGGGCCCGCCCGGCCCCACCGGCCCGCGCCAGGGAGGGGAGCCCCGGGCGCTGAGGAGCGGGAGGCGTCGGCGTCGCGCGCGGCGGACTCGCGGGGGGCTTTGCGGCGGGGTGCGGGCGCGACCCCGCGGGGTCCCGGGCCAGGCGCGGGGGGCGGCCCCGCAGACGGGCTGCGCCCGAAGCGAGTTCGACGGGCGTTTTCCGGCCGATTCGCACGAGTGTTCTGCCCAAACCGATCCCGGTTTGGGCAGAACGCACGTGAGAATCGGCCGGCGTTGGGCAGCCCCGTGGACCGGCCTGTTCCCCGGGGCCGAGGGCCCTTTCTCGCTCGGGGCCCGGCGCGGCCCCCCGGAAAACGCGCCGAGAGGACGCGGACCCGCCGGCGGCCCCGGCGCCGGGGAGCACTCCCGGAGCTGAGTTGAGGGAGGGCCTGGGGCCGGGCGTCGTGCTCCGACTTTGGGGGCGGCTGGGGCGCCCCGGGCTGCGGCTTCCCCCTGCGGGGGAACGGAGGTTTCTCTCGCCCCGAGGCGTGGACGCGGCTGCGAAGGGCACCGCCGGCGCCGGGGCGGTCGGGGGCCTCGGGGCGCGGGACTCAGGGTTGCCCAGGGGGAGGCCCCGGGGCACAGGACCCCGGACTCGGAAGGCTGAGGAGGCAGGCGAGGGTTGGAGCCCGGGCCTCGGGGCCCGCCCGGCCCCACCGGCCCGCGCCAGGGAGGGGAGCCCCGGGCGCTGAGGAGCGGGAGGCGTTGGCGTCGCGCGCGGCGGACTCGCGGGGGGCTTTGCAGCGGGGTGCGGGCGCGACCCCGCGGGGTCCCGGGCCAGGCGCGGGGGGCGGCCCCGCAGACGGGCTGCGCCCGAAGCGAGTTCGCCGGGCGTTTTCCGGCCGATTCTCACGAGCGTTCTGCCCAAACCGGGATCGGTTTGGGCAGAACGCTCGTGAGAATCGGCCGGCGTTGGGCAGCCCCGGGGAACGGCCTGGTCCCCGGGGTCGAGGGCCCTTTCTCGCTCGGGGCCCGGCCCGGCCCCCCGGAAAACGCGCCGAGAGGACGCGGACCCGCCGGCGGCCCCGGCGCCGGGGAGCACTCCCGGAGCAGAGTTGAGGGAGGGCCTGGGGCCGGGCGTCGTGCTCCGACTTTGGGGGCGGCTGGGGCGCCCCGGGCTGCGGCTTCCCCCTGCGGGGGAACGGAGGTTTCTCTCGCCCCGAGGCGTGGACGCGGCTGCGAAGGGCACCGCCGGCGCCGGGGCTGTCGGGGGCCTCGGGGCGCGGGACTCAGGGTTGCCCAGGGGGAGGCCCCGGGGCACAGGACCCCGGACTCGGAAGGCTGAGGAGGCAGGCGAGGGTTGGAGCCCGGGCCTCGGGGCCCGCCCGGCCCCACCGGCCCGCGCCAGGGAGGGGAGCCCCGGGCGCTGAGGAGCGGGAGGCGTCGGCGTCGCGCGCGTCGGACTCGCGGGGGGCTTTGAGGCGGGGTGCGGGCGCGACCCCGCGGGGTCCCGGGCCAGGCGCGGGGGGCGGCCCCGCAGACGGGCTGCGCCCGAAGCGAGTTCGCCGGGCGTTTTCCGGCCGATTCTCACGAGCGTTCTGCCCAAACCGGGATCGGTTTGGGCAGAACGCTCGTGAGAATCGGCCGGCGTTGGGCAGCCCCGGGGACCGGCCTGGTCCCCGGGGCCGAGGGCCCTTTCTCGCTCGGGGCCCGGCGCGGCCCCCCGGAAAACGCGCCGAGAGGACGCGCACCCGCCGGCGGCCCCCGCGCCGGGGAGCACTCCCGGAGCAGAGTTGAGGGAGGGCCTGGGGCCGGGCGTCGTGCTCCGACTTTGGGGGCGGCTGGGGCGCCCCGGGCTGCGGCTTCCCCCTGCGGGGGAACGGAGGTTTCTCTCGCCCCGAGGCGTGGACGCGGCCGCGAAGGGCACCGCCGGCGCCGGGGCGGTCGGGGGCCTCGGGGCACGGGACTCAGGGTTGCCCAGGGGGAGGCCCCGGGGCACAGGACCCCGGACTCGGAAGGCTGAGGAGGCAGGCGAGGGTTGGAGCCCGGGCCTCGGGGCCCGCCCGGCCCCACCGGCCCGCTCCAGGGAGGGGAGCCCCGGGCGCTGAGGAGCGGGAGGCGTCGGCGTCGCGCGCGGCGGACTCGCGGGGGGCTTTGCGGCGGGGTGCGGGCGCGACCCCGCGGGGTCCCGGGCCAGGCGCGGGGGGCGGCCCCGCAGACGGGCTGCGCCCGAAGCGAGTTCGACGGGCGTTTTCCGGCCGATTCGCACGAGTGTTCTGCCCAAACCGATCCCGGTTTGGGCAGAACGCACGTGAGAATCGGCCGGCGTTGGGCAGCCCCGGGGACCGGCCTGGTCCCCGGGGCCGAGGGCCCTTTCTCGCTCGGGGCCCGGCGCGGCCCCCCGGAAAACGCGCCGAGAGGACGCGGACCCGCCGGCGGCCCCGGCGCCGGGGAGCACTCCCGGAGCAGAGTTGAGGGAGGGCCTGGGGCCGGGCGTCGTGCTCCGACTTTGGGGGCGGCTGGGGCGCCCCGGGCTGCGGCTTCCCCCTGCGGTTGAACGGAGGTTTCTCTCGCCCCGAGGCGTGGACGCGGCTGCGAAGGGCACCGTCGGCGCCGGGGCGGTCGGGGGCCTCGGGGCGCGGGACTCAGGGTTGCCCAGGGGGAGGCCCCGGGGCACAGGACCCCGGACTCGGAAGGCTGAGGAGGCAGGCGAGGGTTGGAGCCCGGGCCTCGGGGCCCGCCCGGCCCCACCAGCCCGCGCCAGGGAGGGGAGCCCCGGGCGCTGAGGAGCGGGAGGCGTCGGCGTCGCGCGCGGCGGACTCGCGGGGGGCTTTCCGGCGGGGCGCGGGCGCGACCCCGCGGGGTCCCGGGCCAGGCGCGGGAGGCGGCCCCGCAGACGGGCTGCGCCCGAAGCGAGTTCGCCGGGCGTTTTCCGGCCGATTCTCACGAGCGTTCTGCCCAAACCGGGATCGGTTTGGGCAGAACGCTCGTGAGAATCGGCCGGCGTTGGGCAGCCCCGGGGACCGGCCTGGTCCCCGGGGCCGAGGGCCCTTTCTCGCTCGGGGCCCGGCGCGGCCCCCCGGAAAACGCGCCGAGAGGACGCGGACCCGCCGGCGGCCCCGGCGCCGGGGAGCCCTCCCGGAGCAGAGTTGAGGGAGGGCCTGGGGCCGGGCGTCGTGCTCCGACTTTGGGGGCGGCTGGGGCGCCCCGGGCTGCGGCTTCCCCCTGCGGTTGAACGGAGGTTTCTCTCGCCCCGAGGCGTGGACGCGGCTGCGAAGGGCACCGTCGGCGCCGGGGCGGTCGGGGGCCTCGGGGCGCGGGACTCAGGGTTGCCCAGGGGGAGGCCCCGGGGCACAGGACCCCGGACTCGGAAGGCTGAGGAGGCAGGCGAGGGTTGGAGCCCGGGCCTCGGGGCCCGCCCGGCCCCACCGGCCCGCTCCAGGGAGGGGAGCCCCGGGCGCTGAGGAGCGGGAGGCGTCGGCGTCGCGCGCGGCGGACTCGCGGGGGGCTTTGCGGCGGGGCGCGGGCGCGACCCCGCGGGGTCCCGGGCCAGGCGCGGGGGGCGGCCCCGCAGACGGGCTGCGCCCGAAGCGAGTTCGCCGGGCGTTTTCCGGCCGATTCTCACGAGCGTTCTGCCCAAACCGGGATCGGTTTGGGCAGAACGCTCGTGAGAATCGGCCGGCGTTGGGCAGCCCCGGGGACCGGCCTGGTCCCCGGGGCCGAGGGCCCTTTCTCGCTCGGGGCCCGGCGCGGCCCCCCGGAAAACGCGCCGAGAGGACGCGGACCCGCCGGCGGCCCCGGCGCCGGGGAGCCCTCCCGGAGCAGAGTTGAGGGAGGGCCTGGGGCCGGGCGTCGTGCTCCGACTTTGGGGGCGGCTGGGGCGCCCCGGGCTGCGGCTTCCCCCTGCGGGGGAACGGAGGTTTCTCTCGCCCCGAGGCGTGGACGCGGCTGCGAAGGGCACCGCCGGCGCCGGGGCGGTCGGGGGCCTCGGGGCGCGGGACACAGGGTTGCCCAGGGGGAGGCCCCGGGGCACAGGACCCCGGACTCGGAAGGCTGAGGAGGCAGGCGAGGGTTGGAGCCCGGGCCTCGGGGCCCGCCCGGCCCCACCGGCCCGCGCCAGGGAGGGGAGCCCCGGGCGCTGAGGAGCGGGAGGCGTCGGCGTCGCGCGCGTCGGACTCGCGGGGGGCTTTGAGGCGGGGTGCGGGCGCGACCCCGCGGGGTCCCGGGCCAGGCGCGGGGGGCGGCCCCGCAGACGGGCTGCGCCCGAAGCGAGTTCGCCGGTCGTTTTCCGGCCGATTCTCGCGAGCATTCTGCCCAAACCGGGATCGGTTTGAGCAGAACGCTCGTGAGAATCGGCCGGCGTTGGGCAGCCCCGGGGACCGGCCTGGTCCCCGTGGCCGAGGGCCCTTTCTCGCTCGGGGCCCGGCGCGGACCCCGGAAAACGCGCCGAGAGGACGCGGACACGCCGGCGGCCTCGGCGCCGGGGAGCACTCCCGGAGCAGAGTTGAGGGAGGGCCTGGGGCCGGGCGTCGTGCTCCGACTTTGGGGGCGGCTGGGGCGCCCCGGGCTGCGGCTTCCCCCTGCGGGGGAACGGAGGTTTCTCTCGCTCCGAGGCGTGGACGCGGCCGCGAAGGGCACCGCCGGCGCCGGGGCGGTCGGGGGCCTCGGGGCGCGGGACTCAGGGTTGCCCAGGGGGAGGCCCCGGGGCACAGGACCCCGGACTCGGAAGGCTGAGGAGGCAGGCGAGGGTTGGAGCCCGGGCCTCGGGGCCCGCCCGGCCCCACCGGCCCGCGCCAGGGAGGGGAGCCCCGGGCGCTGAGGAGCGGGAGGCGTCGGCGTCGCGCGCGGCGGACTCGCGGGGGGCTTTGCGGCGGGGTGCGGGCGCGACCCCGCGGGGTCCCGGGCCAGGCGCGGGGGGCGGCCCCGCAGACGGGCTGCGCCCGAAGCGAGTTCGACGGGCGTTTTCCGGCCGATTCGCACGAGCGTTCTGCCCAAACCGATCCCGGTTTGGGCAGAACGCTCGTGAGAATCGGCCGGCGTTGGGCAGCCCCGTGGACCGGCCTGTTCCCCGGGGCCGAGGGCCCTTTCTCGCTCGTGGCCCGGCGCGGACCCCCGGAAAACGCGCCGAGAGGACGCGGACCCGCCGGCGGCCCCGGCGCCGGGGAGCACTCCCGGAGCAGAGTTGAGGGAGGGCCTGGGGCCGGGCGTCGTGCTCCGACTTTGGGGGCGGCTGGGGCGCCCCGGGCTGCGGCTTCCCCCTGCGGGGGAACGGAGGTTTCTCTCGCCCCGAGGCGTGGACGCGGCTGCGAAGGGCACCGCCGGCGCCGGGGCGGTCGGGGGCCTCGGGACGCGGGACTCAGGGTTGCCCAGGTGGAGGCCCCGGGGCACAGGACCCCGGACTCGGAAGGCTGAGGAGGCAGGCGAGGGTTGGAGCCCGGGCCTCGGGGCCCGCCCGGCCCCACCGGCCCGCGCCAGGGAGGGGAGCCCCGGGCGCTGAGGAGCGGGAGGCGTCGGCGTCGCGCGCGGCGGACTCGCGGGGGGCTTTGAGGCGGGGTGCGGGCGCGACCCCGCGGGGTCCCGGGCCAGGCGCGGGGGGCGGCCCCGCAGACGGGCTGCGCCCGAAGCGAGTTCGCCGGTCGTTTTCCGGCCGATTCTCACGAGCATTCTGCCCAAACCGGGATCGGTTTGAGCAGAACGCTCGTGAGAATCGGCCGGCGTTGGGCAGCCCCGGGGACCGGCCTGGTCCCCGTGGCCGAGGGCCCTTTCTCGCTCGGGGCCCGGCGCGGACCCCGGAAAACGCGCCGAGAGGACGCGGACACGCCGGCGGCCTCGGCGCCGGGGAGCACTCCCGGAGCAGAGTTGAGGGAGGGCCTGGGGCCGGGCGTCGTGCTCCGACTTTGGGGGCGGCTGGGGCGCCCCGGGCTGCGGCTTCCCCCTGCGGGGGAACGGAGGTTTCTCTCGCTCCGAGGCGTGGACGCGGCTGCGAAGGGCACCGCCGGCGCCGGGGCGGTCGGGGGCCTCGGGGCGCGGGACTCAGGGTTGCCCAGGGGGAGGCCCCGGGGCACAGGACCCCGGACTCGGAAGGCTGAGGAGGCAGGCGAGGGTTGGAGCCCGGGCCTCGGGGCCCGCCCGGCCCCACCGGCCCGCGCCAGGGAGGGGAGCCCCGGGCGCTGAGGAGCGGGAGGCGTCGGCGTCGCGCGCGGCGGACTCGCGGGGGGCTTTGCAGCGGGGTGCGGGCGCGACCCCGCGGGGTCCTGGGCCAGGCGCGGGGGGCGGCCCCGCAGACGGGCTGCGCCCGAAGCGAGTTCGACGGGCGTTTTCCGGCCGATTCGCACGAGCGTTCTGCCCAAACCGATCCCGGTTTGGGCAGAACGCTCGTGAGAATCGGCCGGCGTTGGGCAGCCCCGTGGACCGGCCTGTTCCCCGGGGCCGAGGGCCCTTTCTCGCTCGGGGCCCGGCGCGGCCTCCCGGAAAACGCGCCGAGAGGACGCGGACCCGCCGGCGGCCCCGGCGCCGGGGAGCACTCCCGGAGCAGAGTTGAGGGAGGGCCTGGGGCCGGGCGTCGTGCTCCGACTTTGGGGGCGGCTGGGGCGCCCCGGGCTGCGGCTTCCCCCTGCGGGGGAACGGAGGTTTCTCTCGCCCCGAGGCGTGGACGCGGCTGCGAAGGGCACCGCCGGCGCCGGGGCGGTCGGGGGCCTCGGGACGCGGGACTCAGGGTTGCCCCGGTGGAGGACCCGGGGCACAGGACCCCGGACTCGGAAGGCTGAGGAGGCAGGCGAGGGTTGGAGCCCGGGCCTCGGGGCCCGCCCGGCCCCACCGGCCCGCGCCAGGGAGGGGAGCCCCGGGCGCTGAGGCGCGGGAGGCGTCGGCGTCGCGCGCGTCGGACTCGCGGGGGGCTTTGAGGCGGGGTGCGGGCGCGACCCCGCGGGGTCCCGGGCCAGGCGCGGGGGGCGGCCCCGCAGACGGGCTGCGCCCGAAGCGAGTTCGCCGGGCGTTTTCCGGCCGATTCTCACGAGCGTTCTGCCCAAACCGGGATCGGTTTGAGCAGAACGCTCGTGAGAATCGGCCGGCGTTGGGCAGCCCCGGGGACCGGCCTGGTCCCCGGGGCCGAGGGCCCTTTCTCGCTCGGGGCCCGGCGCGGCCCCCCGGAAAACGCGCCGAGAGGACGCGGACCCGCCGGCGGTCCCGGCGCCGGGGAGCACTCCAGGAGCAGAGTTGAGGGAGGGCCTGGGGCCGGGCGTCGTGCTCCGACTTTGGGGGCGGCTGGGGCGCCCCGGGCTGCGGCTTCCCCCTGCGGGGGAACGGAGGTTTCTCTCGCCCCGAGGCGTGGACGCGGCCGCGAAGGGCACCGCCGGCGCCGGGGCGGTCGGGGGCCTCGGGGCGCGGGACTCAGGGTTGCCCAGGGGGAGGCCCCGGGGCACAGGACCCCGGACTCGGAAGGCTGAGGAGGCAGGCGAGGGTTGGAGCCCGGGCCTCGGGGCCCGCCCGGCCCCACCGGCCCGCGCCAGGGAGGGGAGCCCCGGGCGCTGAGGAGCGGGAGGCGTCGGCGTCGCGCGCGGCGGACTCGCGGGGGGCTTTGCGGCGGGGTGCGGGCGCGACCCCGCGGGGTCCCGGGCCAGGCGCGGGGGGCGGCCCCGCAGACGGGCTGCGCCCGAAGCGAGTTCGACGAGCGTTTTCCGGCCGATTCGCACGAGTGTTCTGCCCAAACCGATCCCGGTTTGGGCAGAACGCACGTGAGAATCGGCCGGCGTTGGGCAGCCCCGTGGACCGGCCTGTTTCCCGGGGCCGAGGGCCCTTTCTCGCTCGGGGCCCGGCGCGGCCCCCCGGAAAACGCGCCGAGAGGACGCGGACCCGCCGGCGGCCCCGGCGCCGGGGAGCACTCCCGGAGCAGAGTTGAGGGAGGGCCTGGGGCCGGGCGTCGTGCTCCGACTTTGGGGGCGGCTGGGGCGCCCCGGGCTGCGGCTTCCCCCTGCGGGGGAACGGAGGTTTCTCTCGCCCCGAGGCGTGGACGCGGCTGCGAAGGGCACCGCCGGCGCCGGGGCGGTCGGGGGCCTCGGGGCGCGGGACTCAGGGTTGCCCAGGGGGAGGCCCCGGGGCACAGGACCCCGGACTCGGAAGGCTGAGGAGGCAGGCGAGGGTTGGAGCCCGGGCCTCGGGGCCCGCCCGGCCCCACCGGCCCGCGCCAGGGAGGGGAGCCCCGGGCGCTGAGGAGCGGGAGGCGTTGGCGTCGCGCGCGGCGGACTCGCGGGGGGCTTTGCAGCGGGGTGCGGGCGCGACCCCGCGGGGTCCCGGGCCAGGCGCGGGGGGCGGCCCCGCAGACGGGCTGCGCCCGAAGCGAGTTCGACGGGCGTTTTCCGGCCGATTCGCACGAGCGTTCTGCCCAAACCGATCACGGTTTGGGCAGAACACTCGTGAGAATCGGCCGGCGTTGGGCAGCCCCGTGGACCGGCCTGTTCCCCGGGGCCGAGGGCCCTTTCTCGCTCGGGGCCCGGCGCGGCCCCCCGGAAAACGCGCCGAGAGGACGCGGACCCGCCGGCGGCCCCGGCGCCGGGGAGCACTCCCGGAGCAGAGTTGAGGGAGGGCCTGGGGCCGGGCGTCGTGCTCCGACTTTGGGGGCGGCTGGGGCGCCCTGGGCTGCGGCTTCCCCCTGCGGGGGAACGGAGGTTTCTCTCGCCCCGAGGCGTGGACGCGGCTGCGAAGGGCACCGCCGGCGCCGGGGCGGTCGGGGGCCTCGGGACGCGGGACTCAGGGTTGCCCAGGTGGAGTCCCCGGGGCACAGGACCCCGGACTCGGAAGGCTGAGGAGGCAGGCGAGGGTTGGAGCCCGGGCCTCGGGGCCCGCCCGGCCCCACCGGCCCGCGCCAGGGAGGGGAGCCCCGGGCGCTGAGGAGCGGGAGGCGTCGGCGTCGCGCGCGGCGGACTCGCGGGGGGCTTTGCGGCGGGGTGCGGGCGCGACCCCGCGGGGTCCCGGGCCAGGCGCGGGGGGCGGCCCCGCAGACGGGCTGCGCCCGAAGCGAGTTCGACGGGCGTTTTCCGGCCGTTTCGCACGAGTGTTCTGCCCAAACCGATCCCGGTTTGGGCAGAACGCACGTGAGAATCGGCCGGCGTTGGGCAGCCCCGTGGACCGGCCTGTTCCCCGGGGCCGAGGGCCCTTTCTCGCTCGGGGCCCGGCGCGGCCCCCCGGAAAACGCGCCGAGAGGACGCGGACCCGCCGGCGGCCCCGGCGCCGGGGAGCACTCCCGGAGCAGAGTTGAGGGAGGGCCTGGGGCCGGGCGTCGTCTCCGACTTTGGGGGCGGCTGGGGCGCCCCGGGCTGCGGCTTCCCCCTGCGGGGGAACGGAGGTTTCTCTCGCCCCGAGGCGTGGACGCGGCTGCGAAGGGCACCGCCGGCGCCGGGGCGGTCGGGGGCCTCGGGACGCGGGACTCAGGGTTGCCCAGGTGGAGGCCCCGGGGCACAGGACCCCGGACTCGGAAGGCTGAGGAGGCAGGCGAGGGTTGGAGCCCGGGCCTCGGGGCCCGCCCGGCCCCACCGGCCCGCGCCAGGGAGGGGAGCCCCGGGCGCTGAGGAGCGGGAGGCGTCGGCGTCGCGCGCGTCGGACTCGCGGGGGGCTTTGAGGCGGGGTGCGGGCGCGACCCCGCGGGGTCCCGGGCCAGGCGCGGGGGGCGGCCCCGCAGACGGGCTGCGCCCGAAGCGAGTTCGCCGGGCGTTTTCCGGCCGATTCTCACGAGCGTTCTGCCCAAACCGGGATCGGTTTGAGCAGAACGCTCGTGAGAATCGGCCGGCGTTGGGCAGCCCCGGGGACCGGCCTGGTCCCCGGGGCCGAGGGCCCTTTCTCGCTCGGGGCCCGGCGCGGCCCCCCGGAAAACGCGCCGAGAGGACGCGGACCCGCCGGCGGCCCCGGCGCCGGGGAGCACTCCCAGAGCAGAGTTGAGGGAGGGCCTGGGGCCGGGCGTCGTGCTCCGACTTTGGGGGCGGCTGGGGCGCCCCGGGCTGCGGCTTCCCCCTGCGGGGGAACGGAGGTTTCTCTCGCCCCGAGGCGTGGACGCGGCTGCGAAGGGCACCGCCGGCGCCGGGGCGGTCGGGGGCCTCGGGGCGCGGGACTCAGGTTTGCCCAGGGGGAGGCCCCGGGGCACAGGACCCCGGACTCGGAAGGCTGAGGAGGCAGGCGAGGGTTGGAGCCCGGGCCTCGGGGCCCGCCTGGCACCACCGGCCCGCGCCAGGGAGGGGAGCCCCGGGCGCTGAGGAGCGCGAGGCGTCGGCGTCGCGCGCGGCGGACTCGCGGGGGGCTTTGCGGCGGGGTGCGGGCGCGACCCCGCGGGGTCCCGGGCCAGGCGCGGGGGGCGGCCCCGCAGACGGGCTGCGCCCGAAGCGAGTTCGCCGGGCGTTTTCCGGCCGATTCTCACGAGCGTTCTGCCCAAACCGGGATCGGTTTGGGCAGAACGCTCGTGAGAATCGGCCGGCGTTGGGCAGCCCCGGGGACCGGCCTGGTCCCCGGGGCCGAGGGCCCTTTCTCGCTCGGGGCCCGGCGCGGCCCCCCGGAAAACGCGCCGAGAGGACGCGCACCCGCCGGCGGCCCCCGCGCCGGGGAGCACTCCCGGAGCAGAGTTGAGGGAGGGCCTGGGGCCGGGCGTCGTGCTCCGACTTTGGGGGCGGCTGGGGCGCCCCGGGCTGCGGCTTCCCCCTGCGGGGGAACGGAGGTTTCTCTCGCTCCGAGGCGTGGACGCGGCCGCGAAGGGCACCGCCGGCGCCGGGGCGGTCGGGGGCCTCGGGGCGCGGGACTCAGGGTTGCCCAGGGGGAGGCCCCGGGGCACAGGACCCCGGACTCGGAAGGCTGAGGAGGCAGGCGAGGGTTGGAGCCCGGGCCTCGGGGCCCGCCCGGCCCCACCGGCCCGCGCCAGGGAGGGGAGCCCCGGGCGCTGAGGAGCGGGAGGCGTCGGCGTCGCGCGCGGCGGACTCGCGGGGGGCTTTGCGGCGGGGTGCGGGCGCGACCCCGCGGGGTCCCGGGCCAGGCGCGGGGGGCGGCCCCGCAGACGGGCTGCGCCCGAAGCGAGTTCGACGGGCGTTTTCCGGCCGATTCGCACGAGTGTTCTGCCCAAACCGATCCCGGTTTGGGCAGAAAGCACGTGAGAATCGGCCGGCGTTGGGCAGCCCCGTGGACCGGCCTGTTCCCCGGGGCCGAGGGCCCTTTCTCGCTCGGGGCCCGGCGCGGCCCCCCGGAAAACGCGCCGAGAGGACGCGGACCCGCCGGCGGCCCCGGCGCCGGGGAGCACTCCCGGAGCAGAGTTGAGGGAGGGCCTGGGGCCGGGCGTCGTGCTCCGACTTTGGGGGCGGCTGGGGCGCCCCGGGCTGCGGCTTCCCCCTGCGGGGGAACGGAGGTTTCTCTCGCCCCGAGGCGTGGACGCGGCTGTGAAGGGCACCGCCGGCGCCGGGGCGGTCGGGGGCCTCGGGGCGCGGGACACAGGGTTGCCCAGGGGGAGGCCCCGGGGCACAGGACCCCGGACTCGGAAGGCTGAGGAGGCAGGCGAGGGTTGGAGCCCGGGCCTCGGGGCCCGCCCGGCCCCACCGGCCCGCGCCAGGGAGGGGAGCCCCGGGCGCTGAGGAGCGGGAGGCGTTGGCGTCGCGCGCGGCGGACTCGCGGGGGGCTTTGCAGCGGGGTGCGGGCACGACCCCGCGGGGTCCCGGGCCAGGCGCGGGGGGCGGCCCCGCAGACGGGCTGTGCCCGAAGCGAGTTCGACGGGCGTTTTCCGGCCGATTCGCACGAGCGTTCTGCCCAAACCGATCCCGGTTTGGGCAGAACGCTCGTGAGAATCGGCCGGCGTTGGGCAGCCCCGTGGACCGGCCTGTTCCCCGGGGCCGAGGGCCCTTTCTCGCTCGGGGCCCGGCGCGGCCCCCCGGAAAACGCGCCGAGAGGACGCGGACCCGCCGGCGGCCCCGGCGCCGGGGAGCACTCCCGGAGCAGAGTTGAGGGAGGGCCTGGGGCCGGGCGTCGTGCTCCGACTTTGGGGGCGGCTGGGGCGCCCCGGGCTGCGGCTTCCCCCTGCGGGGGAACGGAGGTTTCTCTCGCCCCGAGGCGTGGACGCGGCTGCGAAGGGCACCGCCGGCGCCGGGGCGGTCGGGGGCCTCGGGACGCGGGACTCAGGGTTGCCCAGGTGGAGGCCCCGGGGCACAGGACCCCGGACTCGGAAGGCTGAGGAGGCAGGCGAGGGTTGGAGCCCGGGCCTCGGGGCCCGCCCGGCCCCACCGGCCCGCGCCAGGGAGGGGAGCCCCGGGCGCTGAGGAGCGGGAGGCGTCGGCGTCGCGCGCGTCGGACTCGCGGGGGGCTTTGAGGCGGGGTGCGGGCGCGACCCCGCGGGGTCCCGGGCCAGGCGCGGGGGGCGGCCCCGCAGACGGGCTGCGCCCGAAGCGAGTTCGCCGGGCGTTTTCCGGCCGATTCTCACGAGCGTTCTGCCCAAACCGGGATCGGTTTGAGCAGAACGCTCGTGAGAATCGGCCGGCGTTGGGCAGCCCCGTGGACCGGCCTGTTCCCCGGGGCCGAGGGCCCTTTCTCGCTCGGGGCCCGGCGCGGCCCCCCGGAAAACGCGCCGAGAGGACGCGGACCCCCCGGCGGCCCCGGCGCCGGGGAGCACTCCCGGAGCAGAGTTGAGGGAGGGCCTGGGGCCGGGCGTCGTGCTCCGACTTTGGGGGCGGCTGGGGCGCCCCGGGCTGCGGCTTCCCCCTGCGGGGGAACGGAGGTTTCTCTCGCCCCGAGGCGTGGACGCGGCTGCGAAGGGCACCGCCGGCGCCGGGGCGGTCGGGGGCCTCGGGACGCGGGACTCAGGGTTGCCCAGGTGGAGGCCCCGGGGCACAGGACCCCGGACTCGGAAGGCTGAGGAGGCAGGCGAGGGTTGGAGCCCGGGCCTCGGGGCCCGCCCGGCCCCACCGGCCAGCGCCAGGGAGGGGAGCCCCGGGCGCTGAGGAGCGCGAGGCGTCGGCGTCGCGCGCGTCGGACTCGCGGGGGGCTTTGAGGCGGGGTGCGGGCGCGACCCCGCGGGGTCCCGGGCCAGGCGCGGGGGGCGGCCCCGCAGACGGGCTGCGCCCGAAGCGAGTTCGCCGGGCGTTTTCCGGCCGATTCTCACGAGCGTTCTGCCCAAACCGGGATCGGTTTGAGCAGAACGCTCGTGAGAATCGGCCGGCGTTGGGCAGCCCCGGGGACCGGCCTGGTCCCCGGGGCCGAGGGCCCTTTCTCGCTCGGGGCCCGGCGCGGCCCCCCGGAAAACGCGCCGAGAGGACGCGGACCCGCCGGCGGCCCCGGCGCCGGGGAGCACTCCCAGAGCAGAGTTGAGGGAGGGCCTGGGGCCGGGCGTCGTGCTCCGACTTTGGGGGCGGCTGGGGCGCCCCGGGCTGCGGCTTCCCCCTGCGGGGGAACGGAGGTTTCTCTCGCCCCGAGGCGTGGACGCGGCTGCGAAGGGCACCGCCGGCGCCGGGGCAGTCGGGGGCCTCGGGGCGCGGGACTCAGGGTTGCCCAGGGGGAGGACCCGGGGCACAGGACCCCGGACTCGGAAGGCTGAGGAGGCAGGCGAGGGTTGGAGCCCGGGCCTCGGGGCCCGCCTGGCACCACCGGCCCGCGCCAAGGAGGGGAGCCCCGGGCGCTGAGGAGCGCGAGGCGTCGGCGTCGCGCGCGGCGGACTCGCGGGGGGCTTTGCGGCGGGGTGCGGGCGCGACCCCGCGGGGTCCCGGGCCAGGCGCGGGGGGCGGCCCCGCAGACGGGCTGCGCCCGAAGCGAGTTCGCCGGGCGTTTTCCGGCCGATTCTCACGAGCGTTCTGCCCAAACCGGGATCGGTTTGGGCAGAACGCTCGTGAGAATCGGCCGGCGTTGGGCAGCCCCGGGGACCGGCCTGGTCCCCGGGGCCGAGGGCCCTTTCTCGCTCGGGGCCCGGCGCGGCCCCCCGGAAAACGCGCCGAGAGGACGCGCACCCGCCGGCGGCCCCCGCGCCGGGGAGCACTCCCGGAGCAGAGTTGAGGGAGGGCCTGGGGCCGGGCGTCGTGCTCCGACTTTGGGGGCGGCTGGGGCGCCCCGGGCTGCGGCTTCCCCCTGCGGGGGAACGGAGGTTTCTCTCGCTCCGAGGCGTGGACGCGGCCGCGAAGGGCACCGCCGGCGCCGGGGCGGTCGGGGGCCTCGGGGCGCGGGACTCAGGGTTGCCCAGGGGGAGGCCCCGGGGCACAGGACCCCGGACTCGGAAGGCTGAGGAGGCAGGCGAGGGTTGGAGCCCGGGCCTCGGGGCCCGCCCGGCCCCACCGGCCCGCGCCAGGGAGGGGAGCCCCGGGCGCTGAGGAGCGGGAGGCGTCGGCGTCGCGCGCGGCGGACTCGCGGGGGGCTTTGCGGCGGGGTGCGGGCGCGACCCCGCGGGGTCCCGGGCCAGGCTCGGGGGGCGGCCCCGCAGACGGGCTGCGCCCGAAGCGAGTTCGCCGGGCGTTTTCCGGCCGATTCTCACGAGCGTTCTGCCCAAACCGGGATCGGTTTGGGCAGAACGCTCGTGAGAATCGGCCGGCGTTGGGCAGCCCCGGGGACCGGCCTGGTCCCCGGGGCCGAGGGCCCTTTCTCGCTCGGGGCCCGGCGCGGCCCCCCGGAAAACGCGCCGAGAGGACGCGGACCCGCCGGCGGCCCCGGCGCCGGGGCGCACTCCCTGAGCAGAGTTGAGGGAGGGCCTGGGGCCGGGCGTCGTGCTCCGACTTTGGGGGCGGCTGGGGCGCCCCGGGCTGCGGCTTCCCCCTGCGGGGGAACGGAGGTTTCTCTCGCCCCGAGGCGTGGACGCGGCTGCGAAGGGCACCGCCGGCGCCGGGGCGGTCGGGGGCCTCGGGGCGCGGGACTCAGGGTTGCCCAGGGGGAGGCCCCGGGGCACAGGACCCCGGACTCGGAAGGCTGAGGAGGCAGGCGAGGGTTGGAGCCCGGGCCTCGGGGCCCGCCCGGCCCCACCGGCCCGCGCCAGGGAGGGGAGCCCCGGGCGCTGAGGAGCGCGAGGCTTCGGCGTCGCGCGCGGCGGACTCGCAGGGGGCATTGCGGCGGGGTGCGGGCGCGACCCCGCGGGGTCCCGGGCCAGGCGCGGGGGGCGGCCCCGCAGACGGGCTGCGCCCGAAGCGAGTTCGCTGGGCGTTTTCCGGCCGATTCTCACGAGCGTTCTGCCCAAACCGGGATCGGTTTGGGCAGAACGCTCGTGAGAATCGGCCGGCGTTGGGCAGCCCCGGGGACCGGCCTGGTCCCCGGGGCCGAGGGCCCTTTCTCGCTCGGGGCCCGGCGCGGCCCCCCGGAAAACGCGCCGAGAGGACGCGGACCCGCTGGCGGTCCCGGCGCCGGGGAGCACTCCCGGAGCAGAGATGAGGGAGGGCCTGGGGCCGGGCGTCGTGCTCCGACTTTGGGGGCGGCTGGGGCGCCCCGGGCTGCGGCTGCCCCCTGCGGGTGAACGGAGGTTTCTCTCGCCCCGAGGCGTGGACGCGGCTGCGAAGGGCACCGCCGGTGCCGGGGCGGTCGGGGGCCTCGGGGCGCGGGACCCAGGGTTGCCCAGGGGGAGGCCCCGGGGCACAGGACCCCGGACTCGGAAGCCTGAGGAGGCAGGCGAGGGTTGGAGCCCGGGCCTCGGGGCCCGCCCGGCCCCACCGGCCAGCGCCAGGGAGGGGAGCCCCGGGCGCTGAGGAGCGCGAGGCGTCGGCGTCGCGCGCGGCGGACTCGCGGGGGGCTTTGCGGCGGGGTGCGGGCGCGACCCCGCGTGGTCCCGGGCCAGGCGCGGGGGGCGGCCCCGCAGACGGGCTGCGCCCGAAGCGAGTTCGCCGGGCGTTTTCCGGCCGATTCTCACGAGCGTTCTGCCCAAACCGGGATCGGTTTGGGCAGAACGCACGTGAGAATCGGCCGGCGTTGGGCAGCCCCGTGGACCGGCCTGTTCCCCGGGGCCGAGGGCCCTTTCTCGCTCCTGGCCCGGCGCGGCCCCCCGGAAAACGCGCCGAGAGGACGCGGACCCGCCGGCGGCCCCGGCGCCGGGGAGCACTCCCGGAGCAGAGTTGAGGGAGGGCCTGGGGCCGGGCGTCGTGCTCCGACTTTGGGGGCGGCTGGGGCGCCCCGGGCTGCGGCTTCCCCCTGCGGGGGAACGGAGGTTTCTCTCGCCCCGAGGCGTGGACGCGGCTGTGAAGGGCACCGCCGGCGCCGGGGCGGTCGGGGGCCTCGGGGCGCGGGACACAGGGTTGCCCAGGGGGAGGCCCCGGGGCACAGGACCCCGGACTCGGAAGGCTGAGGAGGCAGGCGAGGGTTGGAGCCCGGGCCTCGGGGCCCGCCCGGCCCCACCGGCCCGCGCCAGGGAGGGGAGCCCCGGGCGCTGAGGAGCGGGAGGCGTTGGCGTCGCGCGCGGCGGACTCGCGGGGGGCTTTGCAGCGGGGTGCGGGCACGACCCCGCGGGGTCCCGGGCCAGGCGCGGGGGGCGGCCCCGCAGACGGGCTGTGCCCGAAGCGAGTTCGACGGGCGTTTTCCGGCCGATTTGCACGAGCGTTCTGCCCAAACCGATCCCGGTTTGGGCAGAACGCTCGTGAGAATCGGCCGGCGTTGGGCAGCCCCGTGGACCGGCCTGTTCCCCGGGGCCGAGGGCCCTTTCTCGCTCGGGGCCCGGCCCGGCCCCCCGGAAAACGCGCCGAGAGGACGCGGACCCGCCGGCGGCCCCGGCGCCGGGGAGCACTCCCGGAGCAGAGTTGAGGGAGGGCCTGGGGCCGGGCGTCGTGCTCCGACTTTGGGGGCGGCTGGGGCGCCCCGGGCTGCGGCTTCCCCCTGCGGGGGAACGGAGGTTTCTCTCGCCCCGAGGCGTGGACGCGGCTGCGAAGGGCACCGCCGGCGCCGGGGCGGTCGGGGGCCTCGGGACGCGGGACTCAGGGTTGCCCAGGTGGAGGCCCCGGGGCACAGGACCCCGGACTCGGAAGGCTGAGGAGGCAGGCGAGGGTTGGAGCCCGGGCCTCGGGGCCCGCCCGGCCCCACCGGCCCGCGCCAGGGAGGGGAGCCCCGGGCGCTGAGGAGCGGGAGGCGTCGGCGTCGCGCGCGTCGGACTCGCGGGGGGCTTTGAGGCGGGGTGCGGGCGCGACCCCGCGGGGTCCCGGGCCAGGCGCGGGGGGCGGCCCCGCAGACGGGCTGCACCCGAAGCGAGTTCGCCGGGCGTTTTCCGGCCGATTCTCACGAGCGTTCTGCCCAAACCGGGATCGGTTTGAGCAGAACGCTCGTGAGAATCGGCCGGCGTTGGGCAGCCCCGTGGACCGGCCTGTTCCCCGGGGCCGAGGGCCCTTTCTCGCTCGGGGCCCGGCGCGGCCCCCCGGAAAACGCGCCGAGAGGACGCGGACCCCCCGGCGGCCCCGGCGCCGGGGAGCACTCCCGGAGCAGAGTTGAGGGAGGGCCTGGGGCCGGGCGTCGTGCTCCGACTTTGGGGGCGGCTGGGGCGCCCCGGGCTGCGGCTTCCCCCTGCGGGGGAACGGAGGTTTCTCTCGCCCCGAGGCGTGGACGCGGCTGCGAAGGGCACCGCCGGCGCCGGGGCGGTCGGGGGCCTCGGGACGCGGGACTCAGGGTTGCCCAGGTGGAGGCCCCGGGGCACAGGACCCCGGACTCGGAAGGCTGAGGAGGCAGGCGAGGGTTGGAGCCCGGGCCTCGGGGCCCGCCCGGCCCCACCGGCCAGCGCCAGGGAGGGGAGCCCCGTTCGCTGAGGAGCGCGAGGCGTCGGCGTCGCGCGCGTCGGACTCGCGGGGGGCTTTGAGGCGGGGTGCGGGCGCGACCCCGCGGGGTCCCGGGCCAGGCGCGGGGGGCGGCCCCGCAGACGGGCTGCGCCCGAAGCGAGTTCGCCGGGCGTTTTCCGGCCGATTCTCACGAGCGTTCTGCCCAAACCGGGATCGGTTTGAGCAGAACGCTCGTGAGAATCGGCCGGCGTTGGGCAGCCCCGGGGACCGGCCTGGTCCCCGGGGCCGAGGGCCCTTTCTCGCTCGGGGCCCGGCGCGGCCCCCCGGAAAACGCGCCGAGAGGACGCGGACCCGCCGGCGGCCCCGGCGCCGGGGAGCACTCCCAGAGCAGAGTTGAGGGAGGGCCTGGGGCCGGGCGTCGTGCTCCGACTTTGGGGGCGGCTGGGGCGCCCCGGGCTGCGGCTTCCCCCTGCGGGGGAACGGAGGTTTCTCTCGCCCCGAGGCGTGGACGCGGCTGCGAAGGGCACCGCCGGCGCCGGGGCAGTCGGGGGCCTCGGGGCGCGGGACTCAGGGTTGCCCAGGGGGAGGACCCGGGGCACAGGACCCCGGACTCGGAAGGCTGAGGAGGCAGGCGAGGGTTGGAGCCCGGGCCTCGGGGCCCGCCTGGCACCACCGGCCCGCGCCAAGGAGGGGAGCCCCGGGCGCTGAGGAGCGCGAGGCGTCGGCGTCGCGCGCGGCGGACTCGCGGGGGGCTTTGCGGCGGGGTGCAGGCGCGACCCCGCGGGGTCCCGGGCCAGGCGCGGGGGGCGGCCCCGCAGACGGGCTGCGCCCGAAGCGACTTCGCCGGGCGTTTTCCGGCCGATTCTCACGAGCGTTCTGCCCAAACCGGGATCGGTTTGGGCAGAACGCTCGTGAGAATCGGCCGGCGTTGGGCAGCCCCGGGGACCGGCCTGGTCCCCGGGGCCGAGGGCCCTTTCTCGCTCGGGGCCCGGCGCGGCCCCCCGGAAAACGCGCCGAGAGGACGCGCACCCGCCGGCGGCCCCCGCGCCGGGGAGCACTCCCGGAGCAGAGTTGAGGGAGGGCCTGGGGCCGGGCGTCGTGCTCCGACTTTGGGGGCGGCTGGGGCGCCCCGGGCTGCGGCTTCCCCCTGCGGGGGAACGGAGGTTTCTCTCGCTCCGAGGCGTGGACGCGGCCGCGAAGGGCACCGCCGGCGCCGGGGCGGTCGGGGGCCTCGGGGCGCGGGACTCAGGGTTGCCCAGGGGGAGGCCCCGGGGCACAGGACCCCGGACTCGGAAGGCTGAGGAGGCAGGCGAGGGTTGGAGCCCGGGCCTCGGGGCCCGCCCGGCCCCACCGGCCCGCGCCAGGGAGGGGAGCCCCGGGCGCTGAGGAGCGGGAGACGTCGGCGTCGCGCGCGGCGGACTCGCGGGGGGCTTTGCGGCGGGGTGCGGGCGCGACCCCGCGGGGTCCCGGGCCAGGCTCGGGGGGCGGCCCCGCAGACGGGCTGCGCCCGAAGCGAGTTCGCCGGGCGTTTTCCGGCCGATTCTCACGAGCGTTCTGCCCAAACCGGGATCGGTTTGGGCAGAACGCTCGTGAGAATCGGCCGGCGTTGGGCAGCCCCGGGGACCGGCCTGGTCCCCGGGGCCGAGGGCCCTTTCTCGCTCGGGGCCCGGCGCGGACCCCGGAAAACGCGCCGAGAGGACGCGGACACGCCGGCGGCCTCGGCGCCGGGGAGCACTCCCGGAGCAGAGTTGAGGGAGGGCCTGGGGCCGGGCGTCGTGCTCCGACTTTGGGGGCGGCTGGGGCGCCCCGGGCTGCGGCTTCCCCCTGCGGGGGAACGGAGGTTTCTCTCGCTCCGAGGCGTGGACGCGGCCGCGAAGGGCACCGCCGGCGCCGGGGCGGTCGGGGGCCTCGGGGCGCGGGACTCAGGGTTGCCCAGGGGGAGGCCCCGGGACACAGGACCCCGGACTCGGAAGGCTGAGGAGGCAGGCGAGGGTTGGAGCCCGGGCCTCGGGGCCCGCCCGGCCCCACCGGCCCGCGCCAGGGAGGGGAGCCCCGGGCGCTGAGGAGCGGGAGGCGTCGGCGTCGCGCGCGGCGGACTCGCGGGGGGCTTTGCAGCGGGGTGCGGGCGCGACCCCGCGGGGTCCCGGGCCAGGCGCGGGGGGCGGCCCCGCAGACGGGCTGCGCCCGAAGCGAGTTCGACGGGCGTTTTCCGGCCGATTCGCACGAGCGTTCTGCCCAAACCGATCCCGGTTTGGGCAGAACGCTCGTGAGAATCGGCCGGCGTTGGGCAGCCCCGTGGACCGGCCTGTTCCCCGGGGCCGAGGGCCCTTTCTCGCTCGGGGCCCGGCGCGGCCTCCCGGAAAACGCGCCGAGAGGACGCGGACCCGCCGGCGGCCCCGGCGCCGGGGAGCACTCCCGGAGCAGAGTTGAGGGAGGGCCTGGGGCCGGGCGTCGTGCTCCGACGTTGGGGGCGGCTGGGGCGCCCCGGGCTGCGGCTTCCCCCTGCGGGGGAACGGAGGTTTCTCTCGCCCCGAGGCGTGGACGCGGCTGCGAAGGGCACCGCCGGCGCCGGGGCGGTCGGGGGCCTCGGGACGCGGGACTCAGGGTTGCCCAGGTGGAGGCCCCGGGGCACAGGACCCCGGACTCGGAAGGCTGAGGAGGCAGGCGAGGGTTGGAGCCCGGGCCTCGGGGCCCGCCCGGCCCCACCGGCCCGCGCCAGGGAGGGGAGCCCCGGGCGCTGAGGCGCGGGAGGCGTCGGCGTCGCGCGCGTCGGACTCGCGGGGGGCTTTGAGGCGGGGTGCGGGCGCGACCCCGCGGGGTCCCGGGCCAGGCGCGGGGGGCGGCCCCGCAGACGGGCTGCGCCCGAAGCGAGTTCGCCGGGCGTTTTCCGGCCGATTCTCACGAGCGTTCTGCCCAAACCGGGATCGGTTTGAGCAGAACGCTCGTGAGAATCGGCCGGCATTGGGCAGCCCCGGGGACCGGCCTGGTCCCCGGGGCCGAGGGCCCTTTCTCGCTCGGGGCCCGGCGCGGCCCCCCGGAAAACGCGCCGAGAGGACGCGGACCCGCCGGC
This sequence comes from Martes martes, assembly GCF_963455335.1. Classification (NCBI taxonomy): domain Eukaryota; kingdom Metazoa; phylum Chordata; class Mammalia; order Carnivora; family Mustelidae; genus Martes; species Martes martes. The sequence continues at coordinate 140,005 of NW_027666487.1, forward strand.
GGCCCCGGCGCCGGGGAGCACTCCCAGAGCAGAGTTGAGGGAGGGCCTGGGGCCGGGCGTCGTGCTCCGACTTTGGGGGCGGCTGGGGCGCCCCGGGCTGCGGCTTCCCCCTGCGGGGGAACGGAGGTTTCTCTCGCCCCGAGGCGTGGACGCGGCCGCGAAGGGCACCGCCGGCGCCGGGGCGGTCGGGGGCCTCGGGGCGCGGGACTCAGGGTTGCCCAGGGGGAGGCCCCGGGGCACAGGACCCCGGACTCGGAAGGCTGAGGAGGCAGGCGAGGGTTGGAGCCCGGGCCTCGGGGCCCGCCCGGCCCCACCGGCCCGCGCCAGGGAGGGGAGCCCCGGGCGCTGAGGAGCGGGAGGCGTCGGCGTCGCGCGCGGCGGACTCGCGGGGGGCTTTGCGGCGGGGTGCGGGCGCGACCCCGCGGGGTCCCGGGCCAGGCGCGGGGGGCGGCCCCGCAGACGGGCTGCGCCCGAAGCGAGTTCGACGGGCGTTTTCCGGCCGATTCGCACGAGTGTTCTGCCCAAACCGATCCCGGTTTGGGCAGAACGCACGTGAGAATCGGCCGGCGTTGGGCAGCCCCGTGGACCGGCCTGTTCCCCGGGGCCGAGGGCCCTTTCTCGCTCGGGGCCCGGCGCGGCCCCCCGGAAAACGCGCCGAGAGGACGCGGACCCGCCGGCGGCCCGGGCGCCGGGGAGCACTCCCGGAGCAGAGTTGAGGGAGGGCCTGGGGCCGGGCGTCGTGCTCCGACTTTGGGGGCGGCTGGGGCGCCCCGGGCTGCGGCTTCCCCCTGCGGGGGAACGGAGGTTTCTCTCGCCCCGAGGCGTGGACGCGGCTGCGAAGGGCACCGCCGGCGCCGGGGCGGTCGGGGGCCTCGGGGCGCGGGACTCAGGGTTGCCCAGGGGGAGGCCCCGGGGCACAGGACCCCGGACTCGGAAGGCTGAGGAGGCAGGCGAGGGTTGGAGCCCGGGCCTCGGGGCCCGCCCGGCCCCACCGGCCCGCGCCAGGGAGGGGAGCCCCGGGCGCTGAGGAGCGGGAGGCGTTGGCGTCGCGCGCGGCGGACTCGCGGGGGGCTTTGCAGCGGGGTGCGGGCGCGACCCCGCGGGGTCCCGGGCCAGGCGCGGGGGGCGGCCCCGCAGACGGGCTGCGCCCGAAGCGAGTTCGCCGGGCGTTTTCCGGCCGATTCTCACGAGCGTTCTGCCCAAACCGGGATCGGTTTGGGCAGAACGCTCGTGAGAATCGGCCGGCGTTGGGCAGCCCCGGGGAACGGCCTGGTCCCCGGGGTCGAGGGCCCTTTCTCGCTCGGGGCCCGGCCCGGCCCCCCGGAAAACGCGCCGAGAGGACGCGGACCCGCCGGCGGCCCCGGCGCCGGGGAGCACTCCCGGAGCAGAGTTGAGGGAGGGCCTGGGGCCGGGCGTCGTGCTCCGACGTTGGGGGCGGCTGGGGCGCCCCGGGCTGCGGCTTCCCCCTGCGGGGGAACGGAGGTTTCTCTCGCCCCGAGGCGTGGACGCGGCTGCGAAGGGCACCGCCGGCGCCGGGGCGGTCGGGGGCCTCGGGACGCGGGACTCAGGGTTGCCCAGGTGGAGGCCCCGGGGCACAGGACCCCGGACTCAGAAGGCTGAGGAGGCAGGCGAGGGTTGGAGCCCGGGCCTCGGGGCCCGCCCGGCCCCACCGGCCCGCGCCAGGGAGGGGAGCCCCGGGCGCTGAGGCGCGGGAGGCGTCGGCGTCGCGCGCGTCGGACTCGCGGGGGGCTTTGAGGCGGGGTGCGGGCGCGACCCCGCGGGGTCCCGGGCCAGGCGCGGGGGGCGGCCCCGCAGACGGGCTGCGCCCGAAGCGAGTTCGCCGGGCGTTTTCCGGCCGATTCTCACGAGCGTTCTGCCCAAACCGGGATCGGTTTGAGCAGAACGCTCGTGAGAATCGGCCGGCGTTGGGCAGCCCCGGGGACCGGCCTGGTCCCCGGGGCCGAGGGCCCTTTCTCGCTCGGGGCCCGGCGCGGCCCCCCGGAAAACGCGCCGAGAGGACGCGGACCCGCCGGCGGCCCCGGCGCCGGGGAGCACTCCCAGAGCAGAGTTGAGGGAGGGCCTGGGGCCGGGCGTCGTGCTCCGACTTTGGGGGCGGCTGGGGCGCCCCGGGCTGCGGCTTCCCCCTGCGGGGGAACGGAGGTTTCTCTCGCCCCGAGGCGTGGACGCGGCCGCGAAGGGCACCGCCGGCGCCGGGGCGGTCGGGGGCCTCGGGGCGCGGGACTCAGGGTTGCCCAGGGGGAGGCCCCGGGGCACAGGACCCCGGACTCGGAAGGCTGAGGAGGCAGGCGAGGGTTGGAGCCCGGGCCTCGGGGCCCGCCCGGCCCCACCGGCCCGCGCCAGGGAGGGGAGCCCCGGGCGCTGAGGAGCGGGAGGCGTCGGCGTCGCGCGCGGCGGACTCGCGAGGGGCTTTGCGGCGGGGTGCGGGCGCGACCCCGCGGGGTCCCGGGCCAGGCGCGGGGGGCGGCCCCGCAGACGGGCTGCGCCCGAAGCGAGTTCGACGGGCGTTTTCCGGCCGATTCGCACGAGTGTTCTGCCCAAACCGATCCCGGTTTGGGCAGAACGCACGTGAGAATCGGCCGGCGTTGGGCAGCCCCGTGGACCGGCCTGTTCCCCGGGGCCGAGGGCCCTTTCTCGCTCGGGGCCCGGCGCGGCCCCCCGGAAAACGCGCCGAGAGGACGCGGACCCGCCGGCGGCCCGGGCGCCGGGGAGCACTCCCGGAGCAGAGTTGAGGGAGGGCCTGGGGCCGGGCGTCGTGCTCCGACTTTGGGGGCGGCTGGGGCGCCCCGGGCTGCGGCTTCCCCCTGCGGGGGAACGGAGGTTTCTCTCGCCCCGAGGCGTGGACGCGGCTGCGAAGGGCACCGCCGGCGCCGGGGCGGTCGGGGGCCTCGGGGCGCGGGACTCAGGGTTGCCCAGGGGGAGGCCCCGGGGCACAGGACCCCGGACTCGGAAGGCTGAGGAGGCAGGCGAGGGTTGGAGCCCGGGCCTCGGGGCCCGCCCGGCCCCACCGGCCCGCGCCAGGGAGGGGAGCCCCGGGCGCTGAGGAGCGGGAGGCGTTGGCGTCGCGCGCGGCGGACTCGCGGGGGGCTTTGCAGCGGGGTGCGGGCGCGACCCCGCGGGGTCCCGGGCCAGGCGCGGGGGGCGGCCCCGCAGACGGGCTGCGCCCGAAGCGAGTTCGCCGGGCGTTTTCCGGCCGATTCTCACGAGCGTTCTGCCCAAACCGGGATCGGTTTGGGCAGAACGCTCGTGAGAATCGGCCGGCGTTGGGCAGCCCCGGGGAACGGCCTGGTCCCCGGGGTCGAGGGCCCTTTCTCGCTCGGGGCCCGGCCCGGCCCCCCGGAAAACGCGCCGAGAGGACGCGGACCCGCCGGCGGCCCCGGCGCCGGGGAGCACTCCCGGAGCAGAGTTGAGGGAGGGCCTGGGGCCGGGCGTCGTGCTCCGACTTTGGGGGCGGCTGGGGCGCCCCGGGCTGCGGCTTCCCCCTGCGGGGGAACGGAGGTTTCTCTCGCCCCGAGGCGTGGACGCGGCTGCGAAGGGCACCGCCGGCGCCGGGGCTGTCGGGGGCCTCGGGGCGCGGGACTCAGGGTTGCCCAGGGGGAGGCCCCGGGGCACAGGACCCCGGACTCGGAAGGCTGAGGAGGCAGGCGAGGGTTGAAGCCCGGGCCTCGGGGCCCGCCCGGCCCCACCGGCCCGCGCCAGGGAGGGGAGCCCCGGGCGCTGAGGAGCGGGAGGCGTCGGCGTCGCGCGCGTCGGACTCGCGGGGGGCTTTGAGGCGGGGTGCGGGCGCGACCCCGCGGGGTCCCGGGCCAGGCGCGGGGGGCGGCCCCGCAGACGGGCTGCGCCCGAAGCGAGTTCGCCGGGCGTTTTCCGGCCGATTCTCACGAGCGTTCTGCCCAAACCGGGATCGGTTTGGGCAGAACGCTCGTGAGAATCGGCCGGCGTTGGGCAGCCCCGGGGACCGGCCTGGTCCCCGGGGCCGAGGGCCCTTTCTCGCTCGGGGCCCGGCGCGGCCCCCCGGAAAACGCGCCGAGAGGACGCGCACCCGCCGGCGGCCCCCGCGCCGGGGAGCACTCCCGGAGCAGAGTTGAGGGAGGGCCTGGGGCCGGGCGTCGTGCTCCGACTTTGGGGGCGGCTGGGGCGCCCCGGGCTGCGGCTTCCCCCTGCGGGGGAACTGAGGTTTCTCTCGCTCCGAGGCGTGGACGCGGCCGCGAAGGGCACCGCCGGCGCCGGGGCGGTCGGGGGCCTCGGGGCGCGGGACTCAGGGTTGCCCAGGGGGAGGCCCCGGGGCACAGGACCCCGGACTCGGAAGGCTGAGGAGGCAGGCGAGGGTTGGAGCCCGGGCCTCGGGGCCCGCCCGGCCCCACCGGCCCGCGCCAGGGAGGGGAGCCCCGGGCGCTGAGGAGCGGGAGGCGTCGGCGTCGCGCGCGGCGGACTCGCGGGGGGCTTTGCGGCGGGGTGCGGGCGCGACCCCGCGGGGTCCCGGGCCAGGCGCGGGGGGCGGCCCCGCAGACGAGCTGCGCCCGAAGCGAGTTCGACGGGCGTTTTCCGGCCGATTCGCACGAGTGTTCTGCCCAAACCGATCCCGGTTTGGGCAGAACGCACGTGAGAATCGGCCGGCGTTGGGCAGCCCCGTGGACCGGCCTGTTCCCCGGGGCCGAGGGCCCTTTCTCGCTCGGGGCCCGGCGCGGCCCCCCGGAAAACGCGCCGAGAGGACGCGGACCCGCCGGCGGCCCCGGCGCCGGGGAGCACTCCCGGAGCAGAGTTGAGGGAGGGCCTGGGGCCGGGCGTCGTGCTCCGACTTTGGGGGCGGCTGGGGCGCCCCGGGCTGCGGCTTCCCCCTGCGGGGGAACGGAGGTTTCTCTCGCCCAGAGGCGTGGACGCGGCTGCGAAGGGCACCGCCGGCGCCGGGGCGGTCGGGGGCCTCGGGGCGCGGGACACAGGGTTGCCCAGGGGGAGGCCCCGGGGCACAGGACCCCGGACTCGGAAGGCTGAGGAGGCAGGCGAGGGTTGGAGCCCGGGCCTCGGGGCCCGCCCGGCCCCACCGGCCCGCGCCAGGGAGGGGAGCCCCGGGCGCTGAGGAGCGGGAGGCGTCGGCGTCGCGCGCGGCGGACTCGCGGGGGGCTTTGCGGCGGGGTGCGGGCGCGACCCCGCGGGGTCCCGGGCCAGGCGCGGGGGGCGGCCCCGCAGACGGGCTGCGCCCGAAGCGAGTTCGACGGGCGTTTTCCGGCCGATTCGCACGAGTGTTCTGCCCAAACCGATCCCGGTTTGGGCAGAACGCACGTGAGAATCGGCCGGCGTTGGGCAGCCCCGGGGACCGGCCTGTTCCCCGGGGCCGAGGGCCCTTTCTCGCTCGGGGCCCGGCGCGGCCCCCCGGAAAACGCGCCGAGAGGACGCGGACCCGCCGGCGGCCCCGGCGCCGGGGAGCACTCCCGGAGCAGAGTTGAGGGAGGGCCTGGGGCCGGGCGTCGTGCTCCGACTTTGGGGGCGGCTGGGGCGCCCCGGGCTGCGGCTTCCCCCTGCGGGGGAACGGAGGTTTCTCTCGCCCCGAGGCGTGGACGCGGCTGCGAAGGGCACCGCCGGCGCCGGGGCGGTCGGGTGCCTCGGGGCGCGGGACACAGGGTTGCCCAGGGGGAGGCCCCGGGGCACAGGACCCCGGACTCGGAAGGCTGAGGAGGCAGGCGAGGGTTGGAGCCCGGGCCTCGGGGCCCGCCCGGCCCCACCGGCCCGCGCCAGGGAGGGGAGCCCCGGGCGCTGAGGAGCGGGAGGCGTCGGCGTCGCGCGCGTCGGACTCGCGGGGGGCTTTGAGGCGGGGTGCGGGCGCGACCCCGCGGGGTCCCGGGCCAGGCGCGGGGGGCGGCCCCGCAGACGGGCTGCGCCCGAAGCGAGTTCGCCGGTCGTTTTCCGGCCGATTCTCGCGAGCATTCTGCCCAAACCGGGATCGGTTTGAGCAGAACGCTCGTGAGAATCGGCCGGCGTTGGGCAGCCCCGGGGACCGGCCTGGTCCCCGTGGCCGAGGGCCCTTTCTCGCTCGGGGCCCGGCGCGGACCCCGGAAAACGCGCCGAGAGGACGCGGACACGCCGGCGGCCTCGGCGCCGGGGAGCACTCCCGGAGCAGAGTTGAGGGAGGGCCTGGGGCCGGGCATCGTGCTCCGACTTTGGGGGCGGCTGGGGCGCCCCGGGCTGCGGCTTCCCCCTGCGGGGGAACGGAGGTTTCTCTCGCTCCGAGGCGTGGACGCGGCCGCGAAGGGCACCGCCGGCGCCGGGGCGGTCGGGGGCCTCGGGGCGCGGGACTCAGGGTTGCCCAGGGGGAGGCCCCGGGGCACAGGACCCCGGACTCGGAAGGCTGAGGAGGCAGGCGAGGGTTGGAGCCCGGGCCTCGGGGCCCGCCCGGCCCCACCGGCCCGCGCCAGGGAGGGGAGCCCTGGGCGCTGAGGAGCGGGAGGCGTCGGCGTCGCGCGCGGCGGACTCGCGGGGGGCTTTGCGGCGGGGTGCGGGCGCGACCCCGCGGGGTCCCGGGCCAGGCGCGGGGGGCGGCCCCGCAGACGGGCTGCGCCCGAAGCGAGTTCGACGGGCGTTTTCCGGCCGATTCGCACGAGCGTTCTGCCCAAACCGATCCCGGTTTGGGCAGAACGCTCGTGAGAATCGGCCGGCGTTGGGCAGCCCCGTGGACCGGCCTGTTCCCCGGGGCCGAGGGCCCTTTCTCGCTCGTGGCCCGGCGCGGACCCCCGGAAAACGCGCCGAGAGGACGCGGACCCGCCGGCGGCCCCGGCGCCGGGGAGCACTCCCGGAGCAGAGTTGAGGGAGGGCCTGGGGCCGGGCGTCGTGCTCCGACTTTGGGGGCGGCTGGGGCGCCCCGGGCTGCGGCTTCCCCCTGCGGGGGAACGGAGGTTTCTCTCGCCCCGAGGCGTGGACGCGGCTGCGAAGGGCACCGCCGGCGCCGGGGCGGTCGGGGGCCTCGGGACGCGGGACTCAGGGTTGCCCAGGTGGAGGCCCCGGGGCACAGGACCCCGGACTCGGAAGGCTGAGGAGGCAGGCGAGGGTTGGAGCCCGGGCCTCGGGGCCCGCCCGGCCCCACCGGCCCGCGCCAGGGAGGGGAGCCCCGGGCGCTGAGGAGCGGGAGGCGTCGGCGTCGCGCGCGGCGGACTCGCGGGGGGCTTTGAGGCGGGGTGCGGGCGCGACCCCGCGGGGTCCCGGGCCAGGCGCGGGGGGCGGCCCCGCAGACGGGCTGCGCCCGAAGCGAGTTCGCCGGTCGTTTTCCGGCCGATTCTCACGAGCATTCTGCCCAAACCGGGATCGGTTTGAGCAGAACACTCGTGAGAATCGGCCGGCGTTGGGCAGCCCCGGGGACCGGCCTGGTCCCCGTGGCCGAGGGCCCTTTCTCGCTCGGGGCCCGGCGCGGACCCCGGAAAACGCGCCGGGAGGACGCGGACACGCCGGCGGCCTCGGCGCCGGGGAGCACTCCCGGAGCAGAGTTGAGGGAGGGCCTGGGGCCGGGCGTCGTGCTCCGACTTTGGGGGCGGCTGGGGCGCCCCGGGCTGCGGCTTCCCCCTGCGGGGGAACGGAGGTTTCTCTCGCCCCGAGGCGTGGACGCGGCCGCGAAGGGCACCGCCGGCGCCGGGGCGGTCGGGGGCCTCGGGACGCGGGACTCAGGGTTGCCCCGGTGGAGGACCCGGGGCACAGGACCCCGGACTCGGAAGGCTGAGGAGGCAGGCGAGGGTTGGAGCCCGGGCCTCGGGGCCCGCCCGGCCCCACCGGCCCGCGCCAGGGAGGGGAGCCCCGGGCGCTGAGGAGCGGGAGGCGTCGGCGTCGCGCGCGGCGGACTCGCGGGGGGCTTTGCAGCGGGGTGCGGGCGCGACCCCGCGGGGTCCTGGGCCAGGCGCGGGGGGCGGCCCCGCAGACGGGCTGCGCCCGAAGCGAGTTCGACGGGCGTTTTCCGGCCGATTCGCACGAGCGTTCTGCCCAAACCGATCCCGGTTTGGGCAGAACGCTCGTGAGAATCGGCCGGCGTTGGGCAGCCCCGTGGACCGGCCTGTTCCCCGGGGCCGAGGGCCCTTTCTCGCTCGGGGCCCGGCGCGGCCTCCCGGAAAACGCGCCGAGAGGACGCGGACCCGCCGGCGGCCCCGGCGCCGGGGAGCACTCCCGGAGCAGAGTTGAGGGAGGGCCTGGGGCCGGGCGTCGTGCTCCGACTTTGGGGGCGGCTGGGGCGCCCCGGGCTGCGGCTTCCCCCTGCGGGGGAACGGAGGTTTCTCTCGCCCCGAGGCGTGGACGCGGCCGCGAAGGGCACCGCCGGCGCCGGGGCGGTCGGGGGCCTCGGGACGCGGGACTCAGGGTTGCCCCGGTGGAGGACCCGGGGCACAGGACCCCGGACTCGGAAGGCTGAGGAGGCAGGCGAGGGTTGGAGCCCGGGCCTCGGGGCCCGCCCGGCCCTACCGGCCGGCGCCAGGGAGGGGAGCCCCGGGCGCTGAGGCGCGGGAGGCGTCGGCGTCGCGCGCGTCGGACTCGCGGGGGGCTTTGAGGCGGGGTGCGGGCGCGACCCCGCGGGGTCCCGGGCCAGGCGCGGGGGGCGGCCCCGCAGACGGGCTGCGCCCGAAGCGAGTTCGCCGGGCGTTTTCCGGCCGATTCTCACGAGCGTTCTGCCCAAACCGGGATCGGTTTGAGCAGAACGCTCGTGAGAATCGGCCGGCGTTGGGCAGCCCCGGGGACCGGCCTGGTCCCCGGGGCCGAGGGCCCTTTCTCGCTCGGGGCCCGGCGCGGCCCCCCGGAAAACGCGCCGAGAGGACGCGGACCCGCCGGCGGTCCCGGCGCCGGGGAGCACTCCAGGAGCAGAGTTGAGGGAGGGCCTGGGGCCGGGCGTCGTGCTCCGACTTTGGGGGCGGCTGGGGCGCCCCGGGCTGCGGCTTCCCCCTGCGGGGGAACGGAGGTTTCTCTCGCCCCGAGGCGTGGACGCGGCCGCGAAGGGCACCGCCGGCGCCGGGGCGGTCGGGGGCCTCGGGGCGCGGGACTCAGGGTTGCCCAGGGGGAGGCCCCGGGGCACAGGACCCCGGACTCGGAAGGCTGAGGAGGCAGGCGAGGGTTGGAGCCCGGGCCTCGGGGCCCGCCCGGCCCCACCGGCCCGCGCCAGGGAGGGGAGCCCCGGGCGCTGAGGAGCGGGAGGCGTCGGCGTCGCGCGCGGCGGACTCGCGGGGGGCTTTGCGGCGGGGTGCGGGCGCGACCCCGCGGGGTCCCGGGCCAGGCGCGGGGGGCGGCCCCGCAGACGGGCTGCGCCCGAAGCGAGTTCGACGGGCGTTTTCCGGCCGATTCGCACGAGTGTTCTGCCCAAACCGATCCCGGTTTGGGCAGAACGCACGTGAGAATCGGCCGGCGTTGGGCAGCCCCGTGGACCGGCCTGTTTCCCGGGGCCGAGGGCCCTTTCTCGCTCGGGGCCCGGCGCGGCCCCCCGGAAAACGCGCCGAGAGGACGCGGACCCGCCGGCGGCCCCGGCGCCGGGGAGCACTCCCGGAGCAGAGTTGAGGGAGGGCCTGGGGCCGGGCGTCGTGCTCCGACTTTGGGGGCGGCTGGGGCGCCCCGGGCTGCGGCTTCCCCCTGCGGGGAAACGGAGGTTTCTCTCGCCCCGAGGCGTGGACGCGGCTGCGAAGGGCACCGCCGGCGCCGGGGCGGTCGGGGGCCTCGGGGCGCGGGACTCAGGGTTGCCCAGGGGGAGGCCCCGGGGCACAGGACCCCGGACTCGGAAGGCTGAGGAGGCAGGCGAGGGTTGGAGCCCGGGCCTCGGGGCCCGCCCGGCCCCACCGGCCCGCGCCAGGGAGGGGAGCCCCGGGCGCTGAGGAGCGGGAGGCGTTGGCGTCGCGCGCGGCGGACTCGCGGGGGGCTTTGCAGCGGGGTGCGGGCGCGACCCCGCGGGGTCCCGGGCCAGGCGCGGGGGGCGGCACCGCAGACGGGCTGCGCCCGAAGCGAGTTCGACGGGCGTTTTCCGGCCGATTCGCACGAGCGTTCTGCCCAAACCGATCCCGGTTTGGGCAGAACGCTCGTGAGAATCGGCCGGCGTTGGGCAGCCCCGTGGACCGGCCTGTTCCCCGGGGCCGAGGGCCCTTTCTCGCTCGGGGCCCGGCGCGGCCCCCCGGAAAACGCGCCGAGAGGACGCGGACCCGCCGGCGGCCCCGGCGCCGGGGAGCACTCCCGGAGCAGAGTTGAGGGAGGGCCTGGGGCCGGGCGTCGTGCTCCGACTTTGGGGGCGGCTGGGGCGCCCTGGGCTGCGGCTTCCCCCTGCGGGGGAACGGAGGTTTCTCTCGCCCCGAGGCGTGGACGCGGCTGCGAAGGGCACCGCCGGCGCCGGGGCGGTCGGGGGCCTCGGGACGCGGGACTCAGGGTTGCCCAGGTGGAGGCCCCGGGGCACAGGACCCCGGACTCGGAAGGCTGAGGAGGCAGGCGAGGGTTGGAGCCCGGGCCTCGGGGCCCGCCCGGCCCCACCGGCCCGCGCCAGGGAGGGGAGCCCCGGGCGCTGAGGAGCGGGAGGCGTCGGCGTCGCGCGCGGCGGACTCGCGGGGGGCTTTGCGGCGGGGTGCGGGCGCGACCCCGCGGGGTCCCGGGCCAGGCGCGGGGGGCGGCCCCGCAGACGGGCTGCGCCCGAAGCGAGTTCGACGGGCGTTTTCCGGCCGATTCGCACGAGTGTTCTGCCCAAACCGATCCCGGTTTGGGCAGAACGCACGTGAGAATCGGCCGGCGTTGGGCAGCCCCGTGGACCGGCCTGTTCCCCGGGGCCGAGGGCCCTTTCTCGCTCGGGGCCCGGCGCGGCCCCCCGGAAAACGCGCCGAGAGGACGCGGACCCGCCGGCGGCCCCGGCGCCGGGGAGCACTCCCGGAGCAGAGTTGAGGGAGGGCCTGGGGCCGGGCGTCGTGCTCCGACTTTGGGGGCGGCTGGGGCGCCCCGGGCTGCGGCTTCCCCCTGCGGGGGAACGGAGGTTTCTCTCGCCCCGAGGCGTGGACGCGGCTGTGAAGGGCACCGCCGGCGCCGGGGCGGTCGGGGGCCTCGGGGCGCGGGACACAGGGTTGCCCAGGGGGAGGCCCCGGGGCACAGGACCCCGGACTCGGAAGGCTGAGGAGGCAGGCGAGGGTTGGAGCCCGGGCCTCGGGGCCCGCCCGGCCCCACCGGCCCGCGCCAGGGAGGGGAGCCCCGGGCGCTGAGGAGCGGGAGGCGTTGGCGTCGCGCGCGGCGGACTCGCGGGGGGCTTTGCAGCGGGGTGCGGGCACGACCCCGCGGGGTCCCGGGCCAGGCGCGGGGGGCGGCCCCGCAGACGGGCTGTGCCCGAAGCGAGTTCGACGGGCGTTTTCCGGCCGATTCGCACGAGCGTTCTGCCCAAACCGATCCCGGTTTGGGCAGAACGCTCGTGAGAATCGGCCGGCGTTGGGCAGCCCCGTGGACCGGCCTGTTCCCCGGGGCCGAGGGCCCTTTCTCGCTCGGGGCCCGGCGCGGCCCCCCGGAAAACGTGCCCAGAGGACGCGGACCCGCCGGCGGCCCCGGCGCCGGGGAGCACTCCCGGAGCAGAGTTGAGGGAGGGCCTGGGGCCGGGCGTCGTGCTCCGACTTTGGGGGCGGCTGGGGCGCCCCGGGCTGCGGCTTCCCCCTGCGGGGGAACGGAGGTTTCTCTCGCCCCGAGGCGTGGACGCGGCTGCGAAGGGCACCGCCGGCGCCGGGGCGGTCAGGGGCCTCGGGACGCGGGACTCAGGGTTGCCCAGGTGGAGGCCCCGGGGCACAGGACCCCGGACTCGGAAGGCTGAGGAGGCAGGCGAGGGTTGGAGCCCGGGCCTCGGGGCCCGCCCGGCCCCACCGGCCCGCGCCAGGGAGGGGAGCCCCGGGCGCTGAGGAGCGGGAGGCGTCGGCGTCGCGCGCGTCGGACTCGCGGGGGGCTTTGAGGCGGGGTGCGGGCGCGACCCCGCGGGGTCCCGGGCCAGGCGCGGGGGGCGGCCCCGCAGACGGGCTGCGCCCGAAGCGAGTTCGCCGGGCGTTTTCCGGCCGATTCTCACGAGCGTTCTGCCCAAACCGGGATCGGTTTGAGCAGAACGCTCGTGAGAATCGGCCGGCGTTGGGCAGCCCCGTGGACCGGCCTGTTCCCCGGGGCCGAGGGCCCTTTCTCGCTCGGGGCCCGGCGCGGCCCCCCGGAAAACGCGCCGAGAGGACGCGGACCCCCCGGCGGCCCCGGCGCCGGGGAGCACTCCCGGAGCAGAGTTGAGGGAGGGCCTGGGGCCGGGCGTCGTGCTCCGACTTTGGGGGCGGCTGGGGCGCCCCGGGCTGCGGCTTCCCCCTGCGGGGGAACGGAGGTTTCTCTCGCCCCGAGGCGTGGACGCGGCTGCGAAGGGCACCGCCGGCGCCGGGGCGGTCGGGGGCCTCGGGACGCGGGACTCAGGGTTGCCCAGGTGGAGGCCCCGGGGCACAGGACCCCGGACTCGGAAGGCTGAGGAGGCAGGCGAGGGTTGGAGCCCGGGCCTCGGGGCCCGCCCGGCCCCACCGGCCAGCGCCAGGGAGGGGAGCCCCGGGCGCTGAGGAGCGCGAGGCGTCGGCGTCGCGCGCGTCGGACTCGCGGGGGGCTTTGAGGCGGGGTGCGGGCGCGACCCCGCGGGGTCCCGGGCCAGGCGCGGGGGGCGGCCCCGCAGACGGGCTGCGCCCGAAGCGAGTTCGCCGGGCGTTTTCCGGCCGATTCTCACGAGCGTTCTGCCCAAACCGGGATCGGTTTGAGCAGAACGCTCGTGAGAATCGGCCGGCGTTGGGCAGCCCCGGGGACCGGCCTGGTCCCCGGGGCCGAGGGCCCTTTCTCGCTCGGGGCCCGGCGCGGCCCCCCGGAAAACGCGCCGAGAGGACGCGGACCCGCCGGCGGCCCCGGCGCCGGGGAGCACTCCCAGAGCAGAGTTGAGGGAGGGCCTGGGGCCGGGCGTCGTGCTCCGACTTTGGGGGCGGCTGGGGCGCCCCGGGCTGCGGCTTCCCCCTGCGGGGGAACGGAGGTTTCTCTCGCCCCGAGGCGTGGACGCGGCTGCGAAGGGCACCGCCGGCGCCGGGGCAGTCGGGGGCCTCGGGGCGCGGGACTCAGGGTTGCCCAGGGGGAGGACCCGGGGCACAGGACCCCGGACTCGGAAGGCTGAGGAGGCAGGCGAGGGTTGGAGCCCGGGCCTCGGGGCCCGCCTGGCACCACCGGCCCGCGCCAGGGAGGGGAGCCCCGGGCGCTGAGGAGCGCGAGGCGTCGGCGTCGCGCGCGGCGGACTCGCGGGGGGCTTTGCGGCGGGGTGCGGGCGCGACCCCGCGGGGTCCCGGGCCAGGCGCGGGGGGCGGCCCCGCAGACGGGCTGCGCCCGAAGCGAGTTCGCCGGGCGTTTTCCGGCCGATTCTCACGAGCGTTCTGCCCAAACCGGGATCGGTTTGGGCAGAACGCTCGTGAGAATCGGCCGGCGTTGGGCAGCCCCGGGGACCGGCCTGGTCCCCGGGGCCGAGGGCCCTTTCTCGCTCGGGGCCCGGCGCGGCCCCCCGGAAAACGCGCCGAGAGGACGCGCACCCGCCGGCGGCCCCCGCGCCGGGGAGCACTCCCGGAGCAGAGTTGAGGGAGGGCCTGGGGCCGGGCGTCGTGCTCCGACTTTGGGGGCGGCTGGGGCGCCCCGGGCTGCGGCTTCCCCCTGCGGGGGAACGGAGGTTTCTCTCGCTCCGAGGCGTGGACGCGGCCGCGAAGGGCACCGCCGGCGCCGGGGCGGTCGGGGGCCTCGGGGCGCGGGACTCAGGGTTGCCCAGGGGGAGGCCCCGGGGCACAGGACCCCGGACTCGGAAGGCTGAGGAGGCAGGCGAGGGTTGGAGCCCGGGCCTCGGGGCCCGCCCGGCCCCACCGGCCCGCGCCAGGGAGGGGAGCCCCGGGCGCTGAGGAGCGGGAGGCGTCGGCGTCGCGCGCGGCGGACTCGCGGGGGGCTTTGCGGCGGGGTGCGGGCGCGACCCCGCGGGGTCCCGGGCCAGGCGCGGGGGGCGGCCCCGCAGACGGGCTGCGCCCGAAGCGAGTTCGACGGGCGTTTTCCGGCCGATTCGCACGAGTGTTCTGCCCAAACCGATCCCGGTTTGGGCAGAACGCACGTGAGAATCGGCCGGCGTTGGGCAGCCCCGTGGACCGGCCTGTTCCCCGGGGCCGAGGGCCCTTTCTCGCTCGGGGCCCGGCGCGGCCCCCCGGAAAACGCGCCGAGAGGACGCGGACCCGCCGGCGGCCCCGGCGCCGGGGAGCACTCCCGGAGCAGAGTTGAGGGAGGGCCTGGGGCCGGGCGTCGTGCTCCGACTTTGGGGGCGGCTGGGGCGCCCCGGGCTGCGGCTTCCCCCTGCGGGGGAACGGAGGTTTCTCTCGCCCCGAGGCGTGGACGCGGCTGCGAAGGGCACCGCCGGCGCCGGGGCGGTCGGGGGCCTCGGGGCGCGGGACTCAGGGTTGCCCAGGGGGAGGCCCCGGGGCACAGGACCCCGGACTCGGAAGGCTGAGGAGGCAGGCGAGGGTTGGAGCCCGGGCCTCGGGGCCCGCCCGGCCCCACCGGCCCGCGCCAGGGAGGGGAGCCCCGGGCGCTGAGGAGCGGGAGGCGTTGGCGTCGCGCGCGGCGGACTCGCGGGGGGCTTTGCAGCGGGGTGCGGGCGCGACCCCGCGGGGTCCCGGGCCAGGCGCGGGGGGCGGCCCCGCAGACGGGCTGCGCCCGAAGCGAGTTCGCCGGGCGTTTTCCGGCCGATTCTCACGAGCGTTCTGCCCAAACCGGGATCGGTTTGAGCAGAACGCTCGTGAGAATCGGCCGGCGTTGGGCAGCCCCGGGGACCGTCCTGGTCCCCGGGGCCGAGGGCCCTTTCTCGCTCGGGGCCCGGCGCGGCCCCCCGGAAAACGCGCCGAGAGGACGCGGACCCGCCGGCGGCCCCGGCGCCGGGGAGCACTCCCGGAGCAGAGTTGAGGGAGGGCCTGGGGCCGGGCGTCGTGCTCCGACTTTGGGGGCGGCTGGGGCGCCCCGGGCTGCGGCTTCCCCCTGCGGGGGAACGGAGGTTTCTCTCGCTCCGAGGCGTGGACGCGGCCGCGAAGGGCACCGCCGGCGCCGGGGCGGTCGGGGGCCTCGGGGCGCGGGACTCAGGGTTGCCCAGGGGGAGGCCCCGGGGCACAGGACCCCGGACTCGGAAGGCTGAGGAGGCAGGCGAGGGTTGGAGCCCGGGCCTCGGGGCCCGCCCGGCCCCACCGGCCCGCGCCAGGGAGGGGAGCCCCGGGCGCTGAGGAGCGGGAGGCGTCGGCGTCGCGCGCGGCGGACTCGCGGGGGGCTTTGCGGCGGGGTGCGGGCGCGACCCCGCGGGGTCCCGGGCCAGGCGCGGGGGGCGGCCCCGCAGACGGGCTGCGCCCGAAGCGAGTTCGACGGGCGTTTTCCGGCCGATTCGCACGAGCGTTCTGCCCAAACCGATCCCGGTTTGGGCAGAACGCACGTGAGAATCGGCCGGCGTTGGGCAGCCCCGTGGACCGGCCTGTTCCCCGGGGCCGAGGGCCCTTTCTCGCTCGGGGCCCGGCGCGGCCCCCCGGAAAACGCGCCGAGAGGACGCGGACCCGCCGGCGGCCCCGGCGCCGGGGAGCACTCCCGGAGCAGAGTTGAGGGAGGGCCTGGGACCGGGCGTCGTGCTCCGACTTTGGGGGCGGCTGGGGCGCCCCGGGCTGCGGCTTCCCCCTGCGGGGGAACGGAGGTTTCTCTCGCCCCGAGGCGTGGACGCGGCTGCGAAGGGCACCGCCGGCGCCGGGGCGGTCGGGGGCCTCGGGGCGCGGGACACAGGGTTGCCCAGGGGGAGGCCCCGGGGCACAGGACCCCGGACTCGGAAGGCTGAGGAGGCAGGGGAGGGTTGGAGCCCGGGCCTCGGGGCCCGCCCGGCCCCACCGGCCCGCGCCAGGGAGGGGAGCCCCGGGCGCTGAGGAGCGGGAGGCGTCGGCGTCGCGCGCGTCGGACTCGCGGGGGGCTTTGAGGCGGGGTGCGGGCGCGACCCCGCGGGGTCCCGGGCCAGGCGCGGGGGGCGGCCCCGCAGACGGGCTGCGCCCGAAGCGAGTTCGCCGGGCGTTTTCCGGCCGATTCTCACGAGCGTTCTGCCCAAACCGGGATCGGTTTGAGCAGAACGCTCGTGAGAATCGGCCGGCGTTGGGCAGCCCCGGGGACCGGCCTGGTCCCCGGGGCCGAGGGCCCTTTCTCGCTCGGGGCCCGGCGCGGCCCCCCGGAAAACGCGCCGAGAGGACGCGCACCCCCCGGCGGCCCCCGCGCCGGGGAGCACTCCCGGAGCAGAGTTGAGGGAGGGCCTGGGGCCGGGCGTCGTGCTCCGACTTTGGGGGCGGCTGGGGCGCCCCGGGCTGCGGCTTCCCCCTGCGGGGGAACGGAGGTTTCTCTCGCTCCGAGGCGTGGACGCGGCCGCGAAGGGCACCGCCGGCGCCGGGGCGGTCGGGGGCCTCGGGGCGCGGGACTCAGGGTTGCCCAGGGGGAGGCCCCGGGGCACAGGACCCCGGACTCGGAAGGCTGAGGAGGCAGGCGAGGGTTGGAGCCCGGGCCTCGGGGCCCGCCCGGCCCCACCGGCCCGCGCCAGGGAGGGGAGCCCCGGGCGCTGAGGAGCGGGAGGCGTCGGCGTCGCGCGCGGCGGACTCGCGGGGGGCTTTGCGGCGGGGTGCGGGCGCGACCCCGCGGGGTCCCGGGCCAGGCGCGGGGGGCGGCCCCGCAGACGGGCTGCGCCCGAAGCGAGTTCGACGGGCGTTTTCCGGCCGATTCGCACGAGTGTTCTGCCCAAACCGATCCCGGTTTGGGCAGAACGCACGTGAGAATCGGCCGGCGTTGGGCAGCCCCGTGGACCGGCCTGTTCCCCGGGGCCGAGGGCCCTTTCTCGCTCGGGGCCCGGCGCGGCCCCCCGGAAAACGCGCCGAGAGGACGCGGACCCGCCGGCGGCCCCGGCGCCGGGGAGCACTCCCGGAGCAGAGTTGAGGGAGGGCCTGGGGCCGGGCGTCGTGCTCCGACTTTGGGGGCGGCTGGGGCGCCCCGGGCTGTGGCTTCCCCCTGCGGGGGAACGGAGGTTTCTCTCGCCCCGAGGCGTGGACGCGGCTGCGAAGGGCACCGCCGGCGCCGGGGCGGTCGGGGGCCTCGGGGCGCGGGACTCAGGGTTGCCCAGGGGGAGGCCCCGGGGCACAGGACCCCGGACTCGGAAGGCTGAGGAGGCAGGCGAGGGTTGGAGCCCGGGCCTCGGGGCCCGCCTGGCACCACCGGCCCGCGCCAGGGAGGGGAGCCCCGGGCGCTGAGGAGCGCGAGGCGTCGGCGTCGCGCGCGGCGGACTCGCGGGGGGCTTTGCGGCGGGGTGCGGGCGCGACCCCGCGGGGTCCCGGGCCAGGCGCGGGGGGCGGCCCCGCAGACGGGCTGCGCCCGAAGCGAGTTCGCCGGGCGTTTTCCGGCCGATTCTCACGAGCGTTCTGCCCAAACCGGGATCGGTTTGGGCAGAACGCTCGTGAGAATCGGCCGGCGTTGGGCAGCCCCGGGGACCGGCCTGGTCCCCGGGGCCGAGGGCCCTTTCTCGCTCGGGGCCCGGCGCGGCCCCCCGGAAAACGCGCCGAGAGGACGCGCACCCGCCGGCGGCCCCCGCGCCGGGGAGCACTCCCGGAGCAGAGTTGAGGGAGGGCCTGGGGCCGGGCGTCGTGCTCCGACTTTGGGGGCGGCTGGGGCGCCCCGGGCTGCGGCTTCCCCCTGCGGGGGAACGGAGGTTTCTCTCGCCCCGAGGCGTGGACGCGGCTGTGAAGGGCACCGCCGGCGCCGGGGCGGTCGGGGGCCTCGGGGCGCGGGACACAGGGTTGCCCAGGGGGAGGCCCCGGGGCACAGGACCCCGGACTCGGAAGGCTGAGGAGGCAGGCGAGGGTTGGAGCCCGGGCCTCGGGGCCCGCCCGGCCCCACCGGCCCGCGCCAGGGAGGGGAGCCCCGGGCGCTGAGGAGCGGGAGGCGTTGGCGTCGCGCGCGGCGGACTCGCGGGGGGCTTTGCAGCGGGGTGCGGGCACGACCCCGCGGGGTCCCGGGCCAGGCGCGGGGGGCGGCCCCGCAGACGGGCTGTGCCCGAAGCGAGTTCGACGGGCGTTTTCCGGCCGATTCGCACGAGCGTTCTGCCCAAACCGATCCCGGTTTGGGCAGAACGCTCGTGAGAATCGGCCGGCGTTGGGCAGCCCCGTGGACCGGCCTGTTCCCCGGGGCCGAGGGCCCTTTCTCGCTCGGGGCCCGGCGCGGCCCCCCGGAAAACGTGCCGAGAGGACGCGGACCCGCCGGCGGCCCCGGCGCCGGGGAGCACTCCCGGAGCAGAGTTGAGGGAGGGCCTGGGGCCGGGCGTCGTGCTCCGACTTTGGGGGCGGCTGGGGCGCCCCGGGCTGCGGCTTCCCCCTGCGGGGGAACGGAGGTTTCTCTCGCCCCGAGGCGTGGACGCGGCTGCGAAGGGCACCGCCGGCGCCGGGGCGGTCGGGGGCCTCGGGACGCGGGACTCAGGGTTGCCCAGGTGGAGGCCCCGGGGCACAGGACCCCGGACTCGGAAGGCTGAGGAGGCAGGCGAGGGTTGGAGCCCGGGCCTCGGGGCCCGCCCGGCCCCACCGGCCCGCGCCAGGGAGGGGAGCCCCGGGCGCTGAGGAGCGGGAGGCGTCGGCGTCGCGCGCGTCGGACTCGCGGGGGGCTTTGAGGCGGGGTGCGGGCGCGACCCCGCGGGGTCCCGGGCCAGGCGCGGGGGGCGGCCCCGCAGACGGGCTGCGCCCGAAGCGAGTTCGCCGGGCGTTTTCCGGCCGATTCTCACGAGCGTTCTGCCCAAACCGGGATCGGTTTGAGCAGAACGCTCGTGAGAATCGGCCGGCGTTGGGCAGCCCCGGGGACCGGCCTGGTCCCCGGGGCCGAGGGCCCTTTCTCGCTCGGGGCCCGGCGCGGCCCCCCGGAAAACGCGCCGAGAGGACGCGGACCCCCCGGCGGCCCCGGCGCCGGGGAGCACTCCCGGAGCAGAGTTGAGGGAGGGCCTGGGGCCGGGCGTCGTGCTCCGACTTTGGGGGCGGCTGGGGCGCCCCGGGCTGCGGCTTCCCCCTGCGGGGGAACGGAGGTTTCTCTCGCCCCGAGGCGTGGACGCGGCTGCGAAGGGCACCGCCGGCGCCGGGGCGGTCGGGGGCCTCGGGACGCGGGACTCAGGGTTGCCCAGGTGGAGGCCCCGGGGCACAGGACCCCGGACTCGGAAGGCTGAGGAGGCAGGCGAGGGTTGGAGCCCGGGCCTCGGGGCCCGCCCGGCCCCACCGGCCAGCGCCAGGGAGGGGAGCCCCGGGCGCTGAGGAGCGCGAGGCGTCGGCGTCGCGCGCGTCGGACTCGCGGGGGGCTTTGAGGCGGGGTGCGGGCGCGACCCCGCGGGGTCCCGGGCCAGGCGCGGGGGGCGGCCCCGCAGACGGGCTGCGCCCGAAGCGAGTTCGCCGGGCGTTTTCCGGCCGATTCTCACGAGCGTTCTGCCCAAACCGGGATCGGTTTGAGCAGAACGCTCGTGAGAATCGGCCGGCGTTGGGCAGCCCCGGGGACCGGCCTGGTCCCCGGGGCCGAGGGCCCTTTCTCGCTCGGGGCCCGGCGCGGCCCCCCGGAAAACGCGCCGAGAGGACGCGGACCCGCCGGCGGCCCCGGCGCCGGGGAGCACTCCCAGAGCAGAGTTGAGGGAGGGCCTGGGGCCGGGCGTCGTGCTCCGACTTTGGGGGCGGCTGGGGCGCCCCGGGCTGCGGCTTCCCCCTGCGGGGGAACGGAGGTTTCTCTCGCCCCGAGGCGTGGACGCGGCTGCGAAGGGCACCGCCGGCGCCGGGGCAGTCGGGGGCCTCGGGGCGCGGGACTCAGGGTTGCCCAGGGGGAGGACCCGGGGCACAGGACCCCGGACTCGGAAGGCTGAGGAGGCAGGCGAGGGTTGGAGCCCGGGCCTCGGGGCCCGCCTGGCACCACCGGCCCGCGCCAGGGAGGGGAGCCCCGGGCGCTGAGGAGCGCGAGGCGTCGGCGTCGCGCGCGGCGGACTCGCGGGGGGCTTTGCGGCGGGGTGCGGGCGCGACCCCGCGGGGTCCCGGGCCAGGCGCGGGGGGCGGCCCCGCAGACGGGCTGCGCCCGAAGCGAGTTCGCCGGGCGTTTTCCGGCCGATTCTCACGAGCGTTCTGCCCAAACCGGGATCGGTTTGGGCAGAACGCTCGTGAGAATCGGCCGGCGTTGGGCAGCCCCGGGGACCGGCCTGGTCCCCGGGGCCGAGGGCCCTTTCTCGCTCGGGGCCCGGCGCGGCCCCCCGGAAAACGCGCCGAGAGGACGCGCACCCGCCGGCGGCCCCCGCGCCGGGGAGCACTCCCGGAGCAGAGTTGAGGGAGGGCCTGGGGCCGGGCGTCGTGCTCCGACTTTGGGGGCGGCTGGGGCGCCCCGGGCTGCGGCTTCCCCCTGCGGGGGAACGGAGGTTTCTCTCGCTCCGAGGCGTGGACGCGGCCGCGAAGGGCACCGCCGGCGCCGGGGCGGTCGGGGGCCTCGGGGCGCGGGACTCAGGGTTGCCCAGGGGGAGGCCCCGGGGCACAGGACCCCGGACTCGGAAGGCTGAGGAGGCAGGCGAGGGTTGGAGCCCGGGCCTCGGGGCCCGCCCGGCCCCACCGGCCCGCGCCAGGGAGGGGAGCCCCGGGCGCTGAGGAGCGGGAGGCGTCGGCGTCGCGCGCGGCGGACTCGCGGGGGGCTTTGCGGCGGGGTGCGGGCGCGACCCCGCGGGGTCCCGGGCCAGGCGCGGGGGGCGGCCCCGCAGACGGGCTGCGCCCGAAGCGAGTTCGACGGGCGTTTTCCGGCCGATTCGCACGAGTGTTCTGCCCAAACCGATCCCGGTTTGGGCAGAACGCACGTGAGAATCGGCCGGCGTTGGGCAGCCCCGTGGACCGGCCTGTTCCCCGGGGCCGAGGGCCCTTTCTCGCTCGGGGCCCGGCGCGGCCCCCCGGAAAACGCGCCGAGAGGACGCGGACCCGCCGGCGGCCCCGGCGCCGGGGAGCACTCCCGGAGCAGAGTTGAGGGAGGGCCTGGGGCCGGGCGTCGTGCTCCGACTTTGGGGGCGGCTGGGGCGCCCCGGGCTGCGGCTTCCCCCTGCGGGGGAACGGAGGTTTCTCTCGCCCCGAGGCGTGGACGCGGCTGCGAAGGGCACCGCCGGCGCCGGGGCGGTCGGGGGCCTCGGGGCGCGGGACTCAGGGTTGCCCAGGGGGAGGCCCCGGGGCACAGGACCCCGGACTCGGAAGGCTGAGGAGGCAGGCGAGGGTTGGAGCCCGGGCCTCGGGGCCCGCCCGGCCCCACCGGCCCGCGCCAGGGAGGGGAGCCCCGGGCGCTGAGGAGCGGGAGGCGTTGGCGTCGCGCGCGGCGGACTCGCGGGGGGCTTTGCAGCGGGGTGCGGGCGCGACCCCGCGGGGTCCCGGGCCAGGCGCGGGGGGCGGCCCCGCAGACGGGCTGCGCCCGAAGCGAGTTCGCCGGGCGTTTTCCGGCCGATTCTCACGAGCGTTCTGCCCAAACCGGGATCGGTTTGAGCAGAACGCTCGTGAGAATCGGCCGGCGTTGGGCAGCCCCGGGGACCGTCCTGGTCCCCGGGGCCGAGGGCCCTTTCTCGCTCGGGGCCCGGCGCGGCCCCCCGGAAAACGCGCCGAGAGGACGCGGACCCGCCGGCGGCCCCGGCGCCGGGGAGCACTCCCGGAGCAGAGTTGAGGGAGGGCCTGGGGCCGGGCGTCGTGCTCCGACTTTGGGGGCGGCTGGGGCGCCCCGGGCTGCGGCTTCCCCCTGCGGGGGAACGGAGGTTTCTCTCGCTCCGAGGCGTGGACGCGGCCGCGAAGGGCACCGCCGGCGCCGGGGCGGTCGGGGGCCTCGGGGCGCGGGACTCAGGGTTGCCCAGGGGGAGGCCCCGGGGCACAGGACCCCGGACTCGGAAGGCTGAGGAGGCAGGCGAGGGTTGGAGCCCGGGCCTCGGGGCCCGCCCGGCCCCACCGGCCCGCGCCAGGGAGGGGAGCCCCGGGCGCTGAGGAGCGGGAGGCGTCGGCGTCGCGCGCGGCGGACTCGCGGGGGGCTTTGCGGCGGGGTGCGGGCGCGACCCCGCGGGGTCCCGGGCCAGGCGCGGGGGGCGGCCCCGCAGACGGGCTGCGCCCGAAGCGAGTTCGACGGGCGTTTTCCGGCCGATTCGCACGAGCGTTCTGCCCAAACCGATCCCGGTTTGGGCAGAACGCACGTGAGAATCGGCCGGCGTTGGGCAGCCCCGTGGACCGGCCTGTTCCCCGGGGCCGAGGGCCCTTTCTCGCTCGGGGCCCGGCGCGGCCCCCCGGAAAACGCGCCGAGAGGACGCGGACCCGCCGGCGGCCCCGGCGCCGGGGAGCACTCCCGGAGCAGAGTTGAGGGAGGGCCTGGGACCGGGCGTCGTGCTCCGACTTTGGGGGCGGCTGGGGCGCCCCGGGCTGCGGCTTCCCCCTGCGGGGGAACGGAGGTTTCTCTCGCCCCGAGGCGTGGACGCGGCTGCGAAGGGCACCGCCGGCGCCGGGGCGGTCGGGGGCCTCGGGGCGCGGGACACAGGGTTGCCCAGGGGGAGGCCCCGGGGCACAGGACCCCGGACTCGGAAGGCTGAGGAGGCAGGGGAGGGTTGGAGCCCGGGCCTCGGGGCCCGCCCGGCCCCACCGGCCCGCGCCAGGGAGGGGAGCCCCGGGCGCTGAGGAGCGGGAGGCGTCGGCGTCGCGCGCGTCGGACTCGCGGGGGGCTTTGAGGCGGGGTGCGGGCGCGACCCCGCGGGGTCCCGGGCCAGGCGCGGGGGGCGGCCCCGCAGACGGGCTGCGCCCGAAGCGAGTTCGCCGGGCGTTTTCCGGCCGATTCTCACGAGCGTTCTGCCCAAACCGGGATCGGTTTGAGCAGAACGCTCGTGAGAATCGGCCGGCGTTGGGCAGCCCCGGGGACCGGCCTGGTCCCCGGGGCCGAGGGCCCTTTCTCGCTCGGGGCCCGGCGCGGCCCCCCGGAAAACGCGCCGAGAGGACGCGCACCCGCCGGCGGCCCCCGCGCCGGGGAGCACTCCCGGAGCAGAGTTGAGGGAGGGCCTGGGGCCGGGCGTCGTGCTCCGACTTTGGGGGCGGCTGGGGCGCCCCGGGCTGCGGCTTCCCCCTGCGGGGGAACGGAGGTTTCTCTCGCTCCGAGGCGTGGACGCGGCCGCGAAGGGCACCGCCGGCGCCGGGGCGGTCGGGGGCCTCGGGGCGCGGGACTCAGGGTTGCCCAGGGGGAGGCCCCGGGGCACAGGACCCCGGACTCGGAAGGCTGAGGAGGCAGGCGAGGGTTGGAGCCCGGGCCTCGGGGCCCGCCCGGCCCCACCGGCCCGCGCCAGGGAGGGGAGCCCCGGGCGCTGAGGAGCGGGAGGCGTCGGCGTCGCGCGCGGCGGACTCGCGGGGGGCTTTGCGGCGGGGTGCGGGCGCGACCCCGCGGGGTCCCGGGCCAGGCGCGGGGGGCGGCCCCGCAGACGGGCTGCGCCCGAAGCGAGTTCGACGGGCGTTTTCCGGCCGATTCGCACGAGTGTTCTGCCCAAACCGATCCCGGTTTGGGCAGAACGCACGTGAGAATCGGCCGGCGTTGGGCAGCCCCGTGGACCGGCCTGTTCCCCGGGGCCGAGGGCCCTTTCTCGCTCGGGGCCCGGCGCGGCCCCCCGGAAAACGCGCCGAGAGGACGCGGACCCGCCGGCGGCCCCGGCGCCGGGGAGCACTCCCGGAGCAGAGTTGAGGGAGGGCCTGGGGCCGGGCGTCGTGCTCCGACTTTGGGGGCGGCTGGGGCGCCCCGGGCTGTGGCTTCCCCCTGCGGGGGAACGGAGGTTTCTCTCGCCCCGAGGCGTGGACGCGGCTGCGAAGGGCACCGCCGGCGCCGGGGCGGTCGGGGGCCTCGGGGCGCGGGACTCAGGGTTGCCCAGGGGGAGGCCCCGGGGCACAGGACCCCGGACTCGGAAGGCTGAGGAGGCAGGCGAGGGTTGGAGCCCGGGCCTCGGGGCCCGCCTGGCACCACCGGCCCGCGCCAGGGAGGGGAGCCCCGGGCGCTGAGGAGCGCGAGGCGTCGGCGTCGCGCGCGGCGGACTCGCGGGGGGCTTTGCGGCGGGGTGCGGGCGCGACCCCGCGGGGTCCCGGGCCAGGCGCGGGGGGCGGCCCCGCAGACGGGCTGCGCCCGAAGCGAGTTCGCCGGGCGTTTTCCGGCCGATTCTCACGAGCGTTCTGCCCAAACCGGGATCGGTTTGGGCAGAACGCTCGTGAGAATCGGCCGGCGTTGGGCAGCCCCGGGGACCGGCCTGGTCCCCGGGGCCGAGGGCCCTTTCTCGCTCGGGGCCCGGCGCGGCCCCCCGGAAAACGCGCCGAGAGGACGCGCACCCGCCGGCGGCCCCCGCGCCGGGGAGCACTCCCGGAGCAGAGTTGAGGGAGGGCCTGGGGCCGGGCGTCGTGCTCCGACTTTGGGGGCGGCTGGGGCGCCCCGGGCTGCGGCTTCCCCCTGCGGGGGAACGGAGGTTTCTCTCGCTCCGAGGCGTGGACGCGGCCGCGAAGGGCACCGCCGGCGCCGGGGCGGTCGGGGGCCTCGGGGCGCGGGACTCAGGGTTGCCCAGGGGGAGGCCCCGGGGCACAGGACCCCGGACTCGGAAGGCTGAGGAGGCAGGCGAGGGTTGGAGCCCGGGCCTCGGGGCCCGCCCGGCCCCACCGGCCCGCGCCAGGGAGGGGAGCCCCGGGCGCTGAGGAGCGGGAGGCGTCGGCGTCGCGCGCGGCGGACTCGCGGGGGGCTTTGCGGCGGGGTGCGGGCGCGACCCCGCGGGGTCCCGGGCCAGGCGCGGGGGGCGGCCCCGCAGACGGGCTGCGCCCGAAGCGAGTTCGACGGGCGTTTTCCGGCCGATTCGCACGAGTGTTCTGCCCAAACCGATCCCGGTTTGGGCAGAACGCACGTGAGAATCGGCCGGCGTTGGGCAGCCCCGTGGACCGGCCTGTTCCCCGGGGCCGAGGGCCCTTTCTCGCTCGGGGCCCGGCGCGGCCCCCCGGAAAACGCGCCGAGAGGACGCGGACCCGCCGGCGGCCCCGGCGCCGGGGAGCACTCCCGGAGCAGAGTTGAGGGAGGGCCTGGGGCCGGGCGTCGTGCTCCGACTTTGGGGGCGGCTGGGGCGCCCCGGGCTGCGGCTTCCCCCTGCGGGGGAACGGAGGTTTCTCTCGCCCCGAGGCGTGGACGCGGCTGCGAAGGGCACCGCCGGCGCCGGGGCGGTCGGGGGCCTCGGGACGCGGGACTCAGGGTTGCCCAGGTGGAGGCCCCGGGGCACAGGACCCCGGACTCGGAAGGCTGAGGAGGCAGGCGAGGGTTGGAGCCCGGGCCTCGGGGCCCGCCCGGCCCCACAGGCCCGCGCCAGGGAGGGGAGCCCTGGGCGCTGAGGAGCGGGAGGCGTTGGCGTCGCGCACGGCGGACTCGCGGGGGGCTTTGCAGCGGGGTGCGGGCGCGACCCCGCGGGGTCCCGGGCCAGGCGCGGGGGGCGGCCCCGCAGACGGGCTGCGCCCGAAGCGAGTTCGACGGGCGTTTTCCGGCCGATTCGCACGAGCGTTCTGCCCAAACCGATCCCGGTTTGGGCAGAACGCTCGTGAGAATCGGCCGGCGTTGGGCAGCCCCGTGGACCGGCCTGTTCCCCGGGGCCGAGGGCCCTTTCTCGCTCGGGGCCCGGCGCGGCCCCCCGGAAAACGCGCCGAGAGGACGCGGACCCGCCGGCGGCCCCGGCGCCGGGGAGCACTCCCGGAGCAGAGTTGAGGGAGGGCCTGGGGCCGGGCGTCGTGCTCCGACTTTGGGGGCGGCTGGGGCGCCCCGGGCTGCGGCTTCCCCCTGCGGGGGAACGGAGGTTTCTCTCGCCCCGAGGCGTGGACGCGGCTGCGAAGGGCACCGCCGGCGCCGGGGCGGTCGGGGGCCTCGGGGCGCGGGACTCAGGGTTGCCCAGGGGGAGGACCCGGGGCACAGGACCCCGGACTCGGAAGGCTGAGGAGGCAGGCGAGGGTTGGAGCCCGGGCCTCGGGGCCCGCCTGGCACCACCGGCCCGCGCCAGGGAGGGGAGCCCCGGGCGCTGAGGAGCGCGAGGCGTCGGCGTCGCGCGCGGCGGACTCGCGGGGGGCTTTGCGGCGGGGTGCGGGCGCGACCCCGCGGGGTCCCGGGCCAGGCGCGGGGGGCGGCCCCGCAGACGGGCTGCGCCCGAAGCGAGTTCGCCGGGCGTTTTCCGGCCGATTCTCACGAGCGTTCTGCCCAAACCGGGATCGGTTTGGGCAGAACGCTCGTGAGAATCGGCCGGCGTTGGGCAGCCCCGGGGACCGGCCTGGTCCCCGGGGCCGAGGGCCCTTTCTCGCTCGGGGCCCGGCGCGGCCCCCCGGAAAACGCGCCGAGAGGACGCGCACCCGCCGGCGGCCCCCGCGCCGGGGAGCACTCCCGGAGCAGAGTTGAGGGAGGGCCTGGGGCCGGGCGTCGTGCTCCGACTTTGGGGGCGGCTGGGGCGCCCCGGGCTGCGGCTTCCCCCTGCGGGGGAACGGAGGTTTCTCTCGCCCCGAGGCGTGGACGCGGCTGCGAAGGGCACCGCCGGCGCCGGGGCGGTCGGGGGCCTCGGGGCGCGGGACTCAGGGTTGCCCAGGGGGAGGCCCCGGGGCACAGGACCCCGGACTCGGAAGGCTGAGGAGGCAGGCGAGGGTTGGAGCCCGGGCCTCGGGGCCCGCCTGGCACCACCGGCCCGCGCCAGGGAGGGGAGCCCCGGGCGCTGAGGAGCGCGAGGCGTCGGCGTCGCGCGCGGCGGACTCGCGGGGGGCTTTGCGGCGGGGTGCGGGCGCGACCCCGCGGGGTCCCGGGCCAGGCGCGGGGGGCGGCCCCGCAGACGGGCTGCGCCCGAAGCGAGTTCGCCGGGCGTTTTCCGGCCGATTCTCACGAGCGTTCTGCCCAAACCGGGATCGGTTTGGGCAGAACGCTCGTGAGAATCGGCCGGCGTTGGGCAGCCCCGGGGACCGGCCTGGTCCCCGGGGCCGAGGGCCCTTTCTCGCTCGGGGCCCGGCGCGGCCCCCCGGAAAACGCGCCGAGAGGACGCGCACCCGCCGGCGGCCCCCGCGCCGGGGAGCACTCCCGGAGCAGAGTTGAGGGAGGGCCTGGGGCCGGGCGTCGTGCTCCGACTTTGGGGGCGGCTGGGGCGCCCCGGGCTGCGGCTTCCCCCTGCGGGGGAACGGAGGTTTCTCTCGCTCCGAGGCGTGGACGCGGCCGCGAAGGGCACCGCCGGCGCCGGGGCGGTCGGGGGCCTCGGGGCGCGGGACTCAGGGTTGCCCAGGGGGAGGCCCCGGGGCACAGGACCCCGGACTCGGAAGGCTGAGGAGGCAGGCGAGGGTTGGAGCCCGGGCCTCGGGGCCCGCCCGGCCCCACCGGCCCGCGCCAGGGAGGGGAGCCCCGGGCGCTGAGGAGCGGGAGGCGTCGGCGTCGCGCGCGGCGGACTCGCGGGGGGCTTTGCGGCGGGGTGCGGGCGCGACCCCGCGGGGTCCCGGGCCAGGCGCGGGGGGCGGCCCCG
Organism: Martes martes; assembly: GCF_963455335.1. Classification (NCBI taxonomy): domain Eukaryota; kingdom Metazoa; phylum Chordata; class Mammalia; order Carnivora; family Mustelidae; genus Martes; species Martes martes. Next base: position 167,579 of record NW_027666487.1, read on the forward strand.
CAGACGGGCTGCGCCCGAAGCGAGTTCGACGGGCGTTTTCCGGCCGATTCGCACGAGTGTTCTGCCCAAACCGATCCCGGTTTGGGCAGAACGCACGTGAGAATCGGCCGGCGTTGGGCAGCCCCGTGGACCGGCCTGTTCCCCGGGGCCGAGGGCCCTTTCTCGCTCGGGGCCCGGCGCGGCCCCCCGGAAAACGCGCCGAGAGGACGCGGACCCGCCGGCGGCCCCGGCGCCGGGGAGCCCTCCCGGAGCAGAGTTGAGGGAGGGCCTGGGGCCGGGCGTCGTGCTCCGACTTTGGGGGCGGCTGGGGCGCCCCGGGCTGCGGCTTCCCCCTGCGGGGGAACGGAGGTTTCTCTCGCCCCGAGGCGTGGACGCGGCTGCGAAGGGCACCGCCGGCGCCGGGGCGGTCGGGGGCCTCGGGGCGCGGGACTCAGGGTTGCCCAGGGGGAGGCCCCGGGGCACAGGACCCCGGACTCGGAAGGCTGAGGAGGCAGGCGAGGGTTGGAGCCCGGGCCTCGGGGCCCGCCCGGCCCCACCGGCCCGCGCCAGGGAGGGGAGCCCCGGGCGCTGAGGAGCGGGAGGCGTTGGCGTCGCGCGCGGCGGACTCGCGGGGGGCTTTGCAGCGGGGTGCGGGCGCGACCCCGCGGGGTCCCGGGCCAGGCGCGGGGGGCGGCCCCGCAGACGGGCTGCGCCCGAAGCGAGTTCGACGGGCGTTTTCCGGCCGATTCGCACGAGCGTTCTGCCCAAACCGATCCCGGTTTGGGCAGAACGCTCGTGAGAATCGGCCGGCGTTGGGCAGCCCCGTGGACCGGCCTGTTCCCCGGGGCCGAGGGCCCTTTCTCGCTCGGGGCCCGGCGCGGCCCCCCGGAAAACGCGCCGAGAGGACGCGGACCCGCCGGCGGCCCCGGCGCCGGGGAGCACTCCCGGAGCAGAGTTGAGGGAGGGCCTGGGGCCGGGCGTCGTGCTCCGACTTTGGGGGCGGCTGGGGCGCCCCGGGCTGCGGCTTCCCCCTGCGGGGGAACGGAGGTTTCTCTCGCCCCGAGGCGTGGACGCGGCTGCGAAGGGCACCGCCGGCGCCGGGGCGGTCGGGGGCCTCGGGACGCGGGACTCAGGGTTGCCCAGGTGGAGGCCCCGGGGCACAGGACCCCGGACTCGGAAGGCTGAGGAGGCAGGCGAGGGTTGGAGCCCGGGCCTCGGGGCCCGCCCGGCCCCACAGGCCCGCGCCAGGGAGGGGAGCCCTGGGCGCTGAGGAGCGGGAGGCGTTGGCGTCGCGCACGGCGGACTCGCGGGGGGCTTTGCAGCGGGGTGCGGGCGCGACCCCGCGGGGTCCCGGGCCAGGCGCGGGGGGCGGCCCCGCAGACGGGCTGCGCCCGAAGCGAGTTCGACGGGCGTTTTCCGGCCGATTCGCACGAGCGTTCTGCCCAAACCGATCCCGGTTTGGGCAGAACGCTCGTGAGAATCGGCCGGCGTTGGGCAGCCCCGTGGACCGGCCTGTTCCCCGGGGCCGAGGGCCCTTTCTCGCTCGGGGCCCGGCGCGGCCCCCCGGAAAACGCGCCGAGAGGACGCGGACCCGCCGGCGGCCCCGGCGCCGGGGAGCACTCCCGGAGCAGAGTTGAGGGAGGGCCTGGGGCCGGGCGTCGTGCTCCGACTTTGGGGGCGGCTGGGGCGCCCCGGGCTGCGGCTTCCCCCTGCGGGGGAACGGAGGTTTCTCTCGCCCCGAGGCGTGGACGCGGCTGCGAAGGGCACCGCCGGCGCCGGGGCAGTCGGGGGCCTCGGGGCGCGGGACTCAGGGTTGCCCAGGGGGAGGACCCGGGGCACAGGACCCCGGACTCGGAAGGCTGAGGAGGCAGGCGAGGGTTGGAGCCCGGGCCTCGGGGCCCGCCTGGCACCACCGGCCCGCGCCAGGGAGGGGAGCCCCGGGCGCTGAGGAGCGCGAGGCGTCGGCGTCGCGCGCGGCGGACTCGCGGGGGGCTTTGCGGCGGGGTGCGGGCGCGACCCCGCGGGGTCCCGGGCCAGGCGCGGGGGGCGGCCCCGCAGACGGGCTGCGCCCGAAGCGAGTTCGCCGGGCGTTTTCCGGCCGATTCTCACGAGCGTTCTGCCCAAACCGGGATCGGTTTGGGCAGAACGCTCGTGAGAATCGGCCGGCGTTGGGCAGCCCCGGGGACCGGCCTGGTCCCCGGGGCCGAGGGCCCTTTCTCGCTCGGGGCCCGGCGCGGCCCCCCGGAAAACGCGCCGAGAGGACGCGCACCCGCCGGCGGCCCCCGCGCCGGGGAGCACTCCCGGAGCAGAGTTGAGGGAGGGCCTGGGGCCGGGCGTCGTGCTCCGACTTTGGGGGCGGCTGGGGCGCCCCGGGCTGCGGCTTCCCCCTGCGGGGGAACGGAGGTTTCTCTCGCTCCGAGGCGTGGACGCGGCCGCGAAGGGCACCGCCGGCGCCGGGGCGGTCGGGGGCCTCGGGGCGCGGGACTCAGGGTTGCCCAGGGGGAGGCCCCGGGGCACAGGACCCCGGACTCGGAAGGCTGAGGAGGCAGGCGAGGGTTGGAGCCCGGGCCTCGGGGCCCGCCCGGCCCCACCGGCCCGCGCCAGGGAGGGGAGCCCCGGGCGCTGAGGAGCGGGAGGCGTCGGCGTCGCGCGCGGCGGACTCGCGGGGGGCTTTGCGGCGGGGTGCGGGCGCGACCCCGCGGGGTCCCGGGCCAGGCGCGGGGGGCGGCCCCGCAGACGGGCTGCGCCCGAAGCGAGTTCGACGGGCGTTTTCCGGCCGATTCGCACGAGTGTTCTGCCCAAACCGATCCCGGTTTGGGCAGAACGCACGTGAGAATCGGCCGGCGTTGGGCAGCCCCGTGGACCGGCCTGTTCCCCGGGGCCGAGGGCCCTTTCTCGCTCGGGGCCCGGCGCGGCCCCCCGGAAAACGCGCCGAGAGGACGCGGACCCGCCGGCGGCCCCGGCGCCGGGGAGCACTCCCGGAGCAGAGTTGAGGGAGGGCCTGGGGCCGGGCGTCGTGCTCCGACTTTGGGGGCGGCTGGGGCGCCCCGGGCTGCGGCTTCCCCCTGCGGGGGAACGGAGGTTTCTCTCGCCCCGAGGCGTGGACGCGGCTGCGAAGGGCACCGCCGGCGCCGGGGCGGTCGGGGGCCTCGGGGCGCGGGACTCAGGGTTGCCCAGGGGGAGGCCCCGGGGCACAGGACCCCGGACTCGGAAGGCTGAGGAGGCAGGCGAGGGTTGGAGCCCGGGCCTCGGGGCCCGCCCGGCCCCACCGGCCCGCGCCAGGGAGGGGAGCCCCGGGCGCTGAGGAGCGGGAGGCGTTGGCGTCGCGCGCGGCGGACTCGCGGGGGGCTTTGCAGCGGGGTGCGGGCGCGACCCCGCGGGGTCCCGGGCCAGGCGCGGGGGGCGGCCCCGCAGACGGGCTGCGCCCGAAGCGAGTTCGACGGGCGTTTTCCGGCCGATTCGCACGAGCGTTCTGCCCAAACCGATCCCGGTTTGGGCAGAACGCTCGTGAGAATCGGCCGGCGTTGGGCAGCCCCGTGGACCGGCCTGTTCCCCGGGGCCGAGGGCCCTTTCTCGCTCGGGGCCCGGCGCGTCCCCCCGGAAAACGCGCCGAGAGGACGCGGACCCGCCGGCGGCCCCGGCGCCGGGGAGCACTCCCGGAGCAGAGTTGAGGGAGGGCCTGGGGCCGGGCGTCGTGCTCCGACTTTGGGGGCGGCTGGGGCGCCCCGGGCTGCGGCTTCCCCCTGCGGGGGAACGGAGGTTTCTCTCGCCCCGAGGCGTGGACGCGGCTGCGAAGGGCACCGCCGGCGCCGGGGCGGTCGGGGGCCTCGGGACGCGGGACTCAGGGTTGCCCAGGTGGAGGCCCCGGGGCACAGGACCCCGGACTCGGAAGGCTGAGGAGGCAGGCGAGGGTTGGAGCCCGGGCCTCGGGGCCCGCCCGGCCCCACCGGCCCGCGCCAGGGAGGGGAGCCCCGGGCGCTGAGGAGCGGGAGGCGTCGGCGTCGCGCGCGTCGGACTCGCGGGGGGCTTTGAGGCGGGGTGCGGGCGCGACCCCGCGGGGTCCCGGGCCAGGCGCGGGGGGCGGCCCCGCAGACGGGCTGCGCCCGAAGCGAGTTCGCCGGGCGTTTTCCGGCCGATTCTCACGAGCGTTCTGCCCAAACCGGGATCGGTTTGAGCAGAACGCTCGTGAGAATCGGCCGGCGTTGGGCAGCCCCGGGGACCGTCCTGGTCCCCGGGGCCGAGGGCCCTTTCTCGCTCGGGGCCCGGCGCGGCCCCCCGGAAAACGCGCCGAGAGGACGCGGACCCGCCGGCGGCCCCGGCGCCGGGGAGCACTCCCGGAGCAGAGTTGAGGGAGGGCCTGGGGCCGGGCGTCGTGCTCCGACTTTGGGGGCGGCTGGGGCGCCCCGGGCTGCGGCTTCCCCCTGCGGGGGAACGGAGGTTTCTCTCGCCCCGAGGCGTGGACGCGGCCGCGAAGGGCACCGCCGGCGCCGGGGCGGTCGGGGGCCTCGGGGCGCGGGACTCAGGGTTGCCCAGGGGGAGGCCCCGGGGCACAGGACCCCGGACTCGGAAGGCTGAGGAGGCAGGCGAGGGTTGGAGCCCGGGCCTCGGGGCCCGCCCGGCCCCACCGGCCCGCGCCAGGGAGGGGAGCCCCGGGCGCTGAGGAGCGGGAGGCGTCGGCGTCACGCGCGGCGGACTCGCGGGGGGCTTTGCGGCGGGGTGCGGGCGCGACCCCGCGGGGTCCCGGGCCAGGCGCGGGGGGCGGCCCCGCAGACGGGCTGCGCCCGAAGCGAGTTCGACGGGCGTTTTCCGGCCGATTCGCACGAGCGTTCTGCCCAAACCGATCCCGGTTTGGGCAGAACGCACGTGAGAATCGGCCGGCGTTGGGCAGCCCCGTGGACCGGCCTGTTCCCCGGGGCCGAGGGCCCTTTCTCGCTCGGGGCCCGGCGCGGCCCCCCGGAAAACGCGCCGAGAGGACGCGGACCCGCCGGCGGCCCCGGCGCCGGGGAGCACTCCCGGAGCAGAGTTGAGGGAGGGCCTGGGACCGGGCGTCGTGCTCCGACTTTGGGGGCGGCTGGGGCGCCCCGGGCTGCGGCTTCCCCCTGCGGGGGAACGGAGGTTTCTCTCGCCCCGAGGCGTGGACGCGGCTGCGAAGGGCACCGCCGGCGCCGGGGCGGTCGGGGGCCTCGGGGCGCGGGACACAGGGTTGCCCAGGGGGAGGCCCCGGGGCACAAGACCCCGGACTCGGAAGGCTGAGGAGGCAGGCGAGGGTTGGAGCCCGGGCCTCGGGGCCCGCCCGGCCCCACCGGCCCGCGCCAGGGAGGGGAGCCCCGGGCGCTGAGGAGCGGGAGGCGTCGGCGTCGCGCGCGTCGGACTCGCGGGGGGCTTTGAGGCGGGGTGCGGGCGCGACCCCGCGGGGTCCCGGGCCAGGCGCGGGGGGCGGCCCCGCAGACGGGCTGCGCCCGAAGCGAGTTCGCCGGGCGTTTTCCGGCCGATTCTCACGAGCGTTCTGCCCAAACCAGGATCGGTTTGAGCAGAACGCTCGTGAGAATCGGCCGGCGTTGGGCAGCCCCGGGGACCGGCCTGGTCCCCGGGGCCGAGGGCCCTTTCTCGCTCGGGGCCCGGCGCGGCCCCCCGGAAAACGCGCCGAGAGGACGCGGACCCGCCGGCGGCCCCGGCGCCGGGGAGCACTCCCAGAGCAGAGTTGAGGGAGGGCCTGGGGCCGGGCGTCGTGCTCCGACTTTGGGGGCGGCTGGGGCGCCCCGGGCTGCGGCTTCCCCCTGCGGGGGAACGGAGGTTTCTCTCGCCCCGAGGCGTGGACGCGGCTGCGAAGGGCACCGCCGGCGCCGGGGCGGTCGGGGGCCTCGGGGCGCGGGACTCAGGGTTGCCCAGGGGGAGGCCCCGGGGCACAGGACCCCGGACTCGGAAGGCTGAGGAGGCAGGCGAGGGTTGGAGCCCGGGCCTCGGGGCCCGCCTGGCACCACCGGCCCGCGCCAGGGAGGGGAGCCCCGGGCGCTGAGGAGCGCGAGGCGTCGGCGTCGCGCGCGGCGGACTCGCGGGGGGCTTTGCGGCGGGGTGCGGGCGCGACCCCGCGGGGTCCCGGGCCAGGCGCGGGGGGCGGCCCCGCAGACGGGCTGCGCCCGAAGCGAGTTCGCCGGGCGTTTTCCGGCCGATTCTCACGAGCGTTCTGCCCAAACCGGGATCGGTTTGGGCAGAACGCTCGTGAGAATCGGCCGGCGTTGGGCAGCCCCGGGGACCGGCCTGGTCCCCGGGGCCGAGGGCCCTTTCTCGCTCGGGGCCCGGCGCGGCCCCCCGGAAAACGCGCCGAGAGGACGCGCACCCGCCGGCGGCCCCCGCGCCGGGGAGCACTCCCGGAGCAGAGTTGAGGGAGGGCCTGGGGCCGGGCGTCGTGCTCCGACTTTGGGGGCGGCTGGGGCGCCCCGGGCTGCGGCTTCCCCCTGCGGGGGAACGGAGGTTTCTCTCGCTCCGAGGCGTGGACGCGGCCGCGAAGGGCACCGCCGGCGCCGGGGCGGTCGGGGGCCTCGGGGCGCGGGACTCAGGGTTGCCCAGGGGGAGGCCCCGGGGCACAGGACCCCGGACTCGGAAGGCTGAGGAGGCAGGCGAGGGTTGGAGCCCGGGCCTCGGGGCCCGCCCGGCCCCACCGGCCCGCGCCAGGGAGGGGAGCCCCGGGCGCTGAGGAGCGGGAGGCGTCGGCGTCGCGCGCGGCGGACTCGCGGGGGGCTTTGAGGCGGGGTGCGGGCGCGACCCCGCGGGGTCCCGGGCCAGGCGCGGGGGGCGGCCCCGCAGACGGGCTGCGCCCGAAGCGAGTTCGACGGGCGTTTTCCGGCCGATTCGCACGAGTGTTCTGCCCAAACCGATCCCGGTTTGGGCAGAACGCACGTGAGAATCGGCCGGCGTTGGGCAGCCCCGTGGACCGGCCTGTTCCCCGGGGCCGAGGGCCCTTTCTCGCTCGGGGCCCGGCGCGGCCCCCCGGAAAACGCGCCGAGAGGACGCGGACCCGCCGGCGGCCCCGGCGCCGGGGAGCACTCCCGGAGCAGAGTTGAGGGAGGGCCTGGGGCCGGGCGTCGTGCTCCGACTTTGGGGGCGGCTGGGGCGCCCCGGGCTGCGGCTTCCCCCTGCGGGGGAACGGAGGTTTCTCTCGCCCCGAGGCGTGGACGCGGCTGCGAAGGGCACCGCCGGCGCCGGGGCGGTCGGGGGCCTCGGGGCGCGGGACTCAGGGTTGCCCAGGGGGAGGCCCCGGGGCACAGGACCCCGGACTCGGAAGGCTGAGGAGGCAGGCGAGGGTTGGAGCCCGGGCCTCGGGGCCCGCCCGGCCCCACCGGCCCGCGCCAGGGAGGGGAGCCCTGGGCGCTGAGGAGCGGGAGGCGTTGGCGTCGCGCACGGCGGACTCGCGGGGGGCTTTGCAGCGGGGTGCGGGCGCGACCCCGCGGGGTCCCGGGCCAGGCGCGGGGGGCGGCCCCGCAGACGGGCTGCGCCCGAAGCGAGTTCGACGGGCGTTTTCCGGCCGATTCGCACGAGCGTTCTGCCCAAACCGATCCCGGTTTGGGCAGAACGCTCGTGAGAATCGGCCGGCGTTGGGCAGCCCCGTGGACCGGCCTGTTCCCCGGGGCCGAGGGCCCTTTCTCGCTCGGGGCCCGGCGCGGCCCCCCGGAAAACGCGCCGAGAGGACGCGGACCCGCCGGCGGCCCCGGCGCCGGGGAGCACTCCCGGAGCAGAGTTGAGGGAGGGCCTGGGGCCGGGCGTCGTGCTCCGACTTTGGGGGCGGCTGGGGCGCCCCGGGCTGCGGCTTCCCCCTGCGGGGGAACGGAGGTTTCTCTCGCCCCGAGGCGTGGACGCGGCTGCGAAGGGCACCGCCGGCGCCGGGGCGGTCGGGGGCCTCGGGACGCGGGACTCAGGGTTGCCCAGGTGGAGGCCCCGGGGCACAGGACCCCGGACTCGGAAGGCTGAGGAGGCAGGCGAGGGTTGGAGCCCGGGCCTCGGGGCCCGACCGGCCCCACCGGCCCGCGCCAGGGAGGGGAGCCCCGGGCGCTGAGGAGCGGGAGGCGTCGGCGTCGCGCGCGTCGGACTCGTGGGGGGCTTTGAGGCGGGGTGCGGGCGCGACCCCGCGGGGTCCCGGGCCAGGCGCGGGGGGCGGCCCCGCAGACGGGCTGCGCCCGAAGCGAGTTCGCCGGGCGTTTTCCGGCCGATTCTCACGAGCGTTCTGCCCAAACCGGGATCGGTTTGAGCAGAACGCTCGTGAGAATCGGCCGGCGTTGGGCAGCCCCGGGGACCGGCCTGGTCCCCGGGGCCGAGGGCCCTTTCTCGCTCGGGGCCCGGCGCGGCCCCCCGGAAAACGCGCCGAGAGGACGCGGACCCGCCGGCGGCCCCGGCGCCGGGGAGCACTCCCGGAGCAGAGTTGAGGGAGGGCCTGGGGCCGGGCGTCGTGCTCCGACTTTGGGGGCGGCTGGGGCGCCCCGGGCTGCGGCTTCCCCCTGCGGGGGAACGGAGGTTTCTCTCGCCCCGAGGCGTGGACGCGGCTGCGAAGGGCACCGCCGGCGCCGGGGCGGTCGGGGGCCTCGGGGCGCGGGACTCAGGGTTGCCCAGGGGGAGGCCCCGGGGCACAGGACCCCGGACTCGGAAGGCTGAGGAGGCAGGCGAGGGTTGGAGCCCGGGCCTCGGGGCCCGCCCGGCCCCACCGGCCCGCGCCAGGGAGGGGAGCCCTGGGCGCTGAGGAGCGGGAGGCGTTGGCGTCGCGCACGGCGGACTCGCGGGGGGCTTTGCAGCGGGGTGCGGGCGCGACCCCGCGGGGTCCCGGGCCAGGCGCGGGGGGCGGCCCCGCAGACGGGCTGCGCCCGAAGCGAGTTCGACGGGCGTTTTCCGGCCGATTCGCACGAGCGTTCTGCCCAAACCGATCCCGGTTTGGGCAGAACGCTCGTGAGAATCGGCCGGCGTTGGGCAGCCCCGTGGACCGGCCTGTTCCCCGGGGCCGAGGGCCCTTTCTCGCTCGGGGCCCGGCGCGGCCCCCCGGAAAACGCGCCGAGAGGACGCGGACCCGCCGGCGGCCCCGGCGCCGGGGAGCACTCCCGGAGCAGAGTTGAGGGAGGGCCTGGGGCCGGGCGTCGTGCTCCGACTTTGGGGGCGGCTGGGGCGCCCCGGGCTGCGGCTTCCCCCTGCGGGGGAACGGAGGTTTCTCTCGCCCCGAGGCGTGGACGCGGCTGCGAAGGGCACCGCCGGCGCCGGGGCGGTCGGGGGCCTCGGGACGCGGGACTCAGGGTTGCCCAGGTGGAGGCCCCGGGGCACAGGACCCCGGACTCGGAAGGCTGAGGAGGCAGGCGAGGGTTGGAGCCCGGGCCTCGGGGCCCGCCCGGCCCCACAGGCCCGCGCCAGGGAGGGGAGCCCTGGGCGCTGAGGAGCGGGAGGCGTTGGCGTCGCGCACGGCGGACTCGCGGGGGGCTTTGCAGCGGGGTGCGGGCGCGACCCCGCGGGGTCCCGGGCCAGGCGCGGGGGGCGGCCCCGCAGACGGGCTGCGCCCGAAGCGAGTTCGACGGGCGTTTTCCGGCCGATTCGCACGAGCGTTCTGCCCAAACCGATCCCGGTTTGGGCAGAACGCTCGTGAGAATCGGCCGGCGTTGGGCAGCCCCGTGGACCGGCCTGTTCCCCGGGGCCGAGGGCCCTTTCTCGCTCGGGGCCCGGCGCGGCCCCCCGGAAAACGCGCCGAGAGGACGCGGACCCGCCGGCGGCCCCGGCGCCGGGGAGCACTCCCGGAGCAGAGTTGAGGGAGGGCCTGGGGCCGGGCGTCGTGCTCCGACTTTGGGGGCGGCTGGGGCGCCCCGGGCTGCGGCTTCCCCCTGCGGGGGAACGGAGGTTTCTCTCGCCCCGAGGCGTGGACGCGGCTGCGAAGGGCACCGCCGGCGCCGGGGCAGTCGGGGGCCTCGGGGCGCGGGACTCAGGGTTGCCCAGGGGGAGGACCCGGGGCACAGGACCCCGGACTCGGAAGGCTGAGGAGGCAGGCGAGGGTTGGAGCCCGGGCCTCGGGGCCCGCCTGGCACCACCGGCCCGCGCCAGGGAGGGGAGCCCCGGGCGCTGAGGAGCGCGAGGCGTCGGCGTCGCGCGCGGCGGACTCGCGGGGGGCTTTGCGGCGGGGTGCGGGCGCGACCCCGCGGGGTCCCGGGCCAGGCGCGGGGGGCGGCCCCGCAGACGGGCTGCGCCCGAAGCGAGTTCGCCGGGCGTTTTCCGGCCGATTCTCACGAGCGTTCTGCCCAAACCGGGATCGGTTTGGGCAGAACGCTCGTGAGAATCGGCCGGCGTTGGGCAGCCCCGGGGACCGGCCTGGTCCCCGGGGCCGAGGGCCCTTTCTCGCTCGGGGCCCGGCGCGGCCCCCCGGAAAACGCGCCGAGAGGACGCGCACCCGCCGGCGGCCCCCGCGCCGGGGAGCACTCCCGGAGCAGAGTTGAGGGAGGGCCTGGGGCCGGGCGTCGTGCTCCGACTTTGGGGGCGGCTGGGGCGCCCCGGGCTGCGGCTTCCCCCTGCGGGGGAACGGAGGTTTCTCTCGCTCCGAGGCGTGGACGCGGCCGCGAAGGGCACCGCCGGCGCCGGGGCGGTCGGGGGCCTCGGGGCGCGGGACTCAGGGTTGCCCAGGGGGAGGCCCCGGGGCACAGGACCCCGGACTCGGAAGGCTGAGGAGGCAGGCGAGGGTTGGAGCCCGGGCCTCGGGGCCCGCCCGGCCCCACCGGCCCGCGCCAGGGAGGGGAGCCCCGGGCGCTGAGGAGCGGGAGGCGTCGGCGTCGCGCGCGGCGGACTCGCGGGGGGCTTTGCGGCGGGGTGCGGGCGCGACCCCGCGGGGTCCCGGGCCAGGCGCGGGGGGCGGCCCCGCAGACGGGCTGCGCCCGAAGCGAGTTCGACGGGCGTTTTCCGGCCGATTCGCACGAGTGTTCTGCCCAAACCGATCCCGGTTTGGGCAGAACGCACGTGAGAATCGGCCGGCGTTGGGCAGCCCCGTGGACCGGCCTGTTCCCCGGGGCCGAGGGCCCTTTCTCGCTCGGGGCCCGGCGCGGCCCCCCGGAAAACGCGCCGAGAGGACGCGGACCCGCCGGCGGCCCCGGCGCCGGGGAGCACTCCCGGAGCAGAGTTGAGGGAGGGCCTGGGGCCGGGCGTCGTGCTCCGACTTTGGGGGCGGCTGGGGCGCCCCGGGCTGCGGCTTCCCCCTGCGGGGGAACGGAGGTTTCTCTCGCCCCGAGGCGTGGACGCGGCTGCGAAGGGCACCGCCGGCGCCGGGGCGGTCGGGGGCCTCGGGGCGCGGGACTCAGGGTTGCCCAGGGGGAGGCCCCGGGGCACAGGACCCCGGACTCGGAAGGCTGAGGAGGCAGGCGAGGGTTGGAGCCCGGGCCTCGGGGCCCGCCCGGCCCCACCGGCCCGCGCCAGGGAGGGGAGCCCCGGGCGCTGAGGAGCGGGAGGCGTTGGCGTCGCGCGCGGCGGACTCGCGGGGGGCTTTGCAGCGGGGTGCGGGCGCGACCCCGCGGGGTCCCGGGCCAGGCGCGGGGGGCGGCCCCGCAGACGGGCTGCGCCCGAAGCGAGTTCGACGGGCGTTTTCCGGCCGATTCGCACGAGCGTTCTGCCCAAACCGATCCCGGTTTGGGCAGAACGCTCGTGAGAATCGGCCGGCGTTGGGCAGCCCCGTGGACCGGCCTGTTCCCCGGGGCCGAGGGCCCTTTCTCGCTCGGGGCCCGGCGCGGCCCCCCGGAAAACGCGCCGAGAGGACGCGGACCCGCCGGCGGCCCCGGCGCCGGGGAGCACTCCCGGAGCAGAGTTGAGGGAGGGCCTGGGGCCGGGCGTCGTGCTCCGACTTTGGGGGCGGCTGGGGCGCCCCGGGCTGCGGCTTCCCCCTGCGGGGGAACGGAGGTTTCTCTCGCCCCGAGGCGTGGACGCGGCTGCGAAGGGCACCGCCGGCGCCGGGGCGGTCGGGGGCCTCGGGACGCGGGACTCAGGGTTGCCCAGGTGGAGGCCCCGGGGCACAGGACCCCGGACTCGGAAGGCTGAGGAGGCAGGCGAGGGTTGGAGCCCGGGCCTCGGGGCCCGCCCGGCCCCACCGGCCCGCGCCAGGGAGGGGAGCCCCGGGCGCTGAGGAGCGGGAGGCGTCGGCGTCGCGCGCGTCGGACTCGCGGGGGGCTTTGAGGCGGGGTGCGGGCGCGACCCCGCGGGGTCCCGGGCCAGGCGCGGGGGGCGGCCCCGCAGACGGGCTGCGCCCGAAGCGAGTTCGCCGGGCGTTTTCCGGCCGATTCTCACGAGCGTTCTGCCCAAACCGGGATCGGTTTGAGCAGAACGCTCGTGAGAATCGGCCGGCGTTGGGCAGCCCCGGGGACCGTCCTGGTCCCCGGGGCCGAGGGCCCTTTCTCGCTCGGGGCCCGGCGCGGCCCCCCGGAAAACGCGCCGAGAGGACGCGGACCCGCCGGCGGCCCCGGCGCCGGGGAGCACTCCCGGAGCAGAGTTGAGGGAGGGCCTGGGGCCGGGCGTCGTGCTCCGACTTTGGGGGCGGCTGGGGCGCCCCGGGCTGCGGCTTCCCCCTGCGGGGGAACGGAGGTTTCTCTCGCTCCGAGGCGTGGACGCGGCCGCGAAGGGCACCGCCGGCGCCGGGGCGGTCGGGGGCCTCGGGGCGCGGGACTCAGGGTTGCCCAGGGGGAGGCCCCGGGGCACAGGACCCCGGACTCGGAAGGCTGAGGAGGCAGGCGAGGGTTGGAGCCCGGGCCTCGGGGCCCGCCCGGCCCCACCGGCCCGCGCCAGGGAGGGGAGCCCCGGGCGCTGAGGAGCGGGAGGCGTCGGCGTCACGCGCGGCGGACTCGCGGGGGGCTTTGCGGCGGGGTGCGGGCGCGACCCCGCGGGGTCCCGGGCCAGGCGCGGGGGGCGGCCCCGCAGACGGGCTGCGCCCGAAGCGAGTTCGACGGGCGTTTTCCGGCCGATTCGCACGAGCGTTCTGCCCAAACCGATCCCGGTTTGGGCAGAACGCACGTGAGAATCGGCCGGCGTTGGGCAGCCCCGTGGACCGGCCTGTTCCCCGGGGCCGAGGGCCCTTTCTCGCTCGGGGCCCGGCGCGGCCCCCCGGAAAACGCGCCGAGAGGACGCGGACCCGCCGGCGGCCCCGGCGCCGGGGAGCACTCCCGGAGCAGAGTTGAGGGAGGGCCTGGGACCGGGCGTCGTGCTCCGACTTTGGGGGCGGCTGGGGCGCCCCGGGCTGCGGCTTCCCCCTGCGGGGGAACGGAGGTTTCTCTCGCCCCGAGGCGTGGACGCGGCTGCGAAGGGCACCGCCGGCGCCGGGGCGGTCGGGGGCCTCGGGGCGCGGGACACAGGGTTGCCCAGGGGGAGGCCCCGGGGCACAAGACCCCGGACTCGGAAGGCTGAGGAGGCAGGCGAGGGTTGGAGCCCGGGCCTCGGGGCCCGCCCGGCCCCACCGGCCCGCGCCAGGGAGGGGAGCCCCGGGCGCTGAGGAGCGGGAGGCGTCGGCGTCGCGCGCGTCGGACTCGCGGGGGGCTTTGAGGCGGGGTGCGGGCGCGACCCCGCGGGGTCCCGGGCCAGGCGCGGGGGGCGGCCCCGCAGACGGGCTGCGCCCGAAGCGAGTTCGCCGGGCGTTTTCCGGCCGATTCTCACGAGCGTTCTGCCCAAACCAGGATCGGTTTGAGCAGAACGCTCGTGAGAATCGGCCGGCGTTGGGCAGCCCCGGGGACCGGCCTGGTCCCCGGGGCCGAGGGCCCTTTCTCGCTCGGGGCCCGGCGCGGCCCCCCGGAAAACGCGCCGAGAGGACGCGGACCCGCCGGCGGCCCCGGCGCCGGGGAGCACTCCCAGAGCAGAGTTGAGGGAGGGCCTGGGGCCGGGCGTCGTGCTCCGACTTTGGGGGCGGCTGGGGCGCCCCGGGCTGCGGCTTCCCCCTGCGGGGGAACGGAGGTTTCTCTCGCCCCGAGGCGTGGACGCGGCTGCGAAGGGCACCGCCGGCGCCGGGGCGGTCGGGGGCCTCGGGGCGCGGGACTCAGGGTTGCCCAGGGGGAGGCCCCGGGGCACAGGACCCCGGACTCGGAAGGCTGAGGAGGCAGGCGAGGGTTGGAGCCCGGGCCTCGGGGCCCGCCTGGCACCACCGGCCCGCGCCAGGGAGGGGAGCCCCGGGCGCTGAGGAGCGCGAGGCGTCGGCGTCGCGCGCGGCGGACTCGCGGGGGGCTTTGCGGCGGGGTGCGGGCGCGACCCCGCGGGGTCCCGGGCCAGGCGCGGGGGGCGGCCCCGCAGACGGGCTGCGCCCGAAGCGAGTTCGCCGGGCGTTTTCCGGCCGATTCTCACGAGCGTTCTGCCCAAACCGGGATCGGTTTGGGCAGAACGCTCGTGAGAATCGGCCGGCGTTGGGCAGCCCCGGGGACCGGCCTGGTCCCCGGGGCCGAGGGCCCTTTCTCGCTCGGGGCCCGGCGCGGCCCCCCGGAAAACGCGCCGAGAGGACGCGCACCCGCCGGCGGCCCCCGCGCCGGGGAGCACTCCCGGAGCAGAGTTGAGGGAGGGCCTGGGGCCGGGCGTCGTGCTCCGACTTTGGGGGCGGCTGGGGCGCCCCGGGCTGCGGCTTCCCCCTGCGGGGGAACGGAGGTTTCTCTCGCTCCGAGGCGTGGACGCGGCCGCGAAGGGCACCGCCGGCGCCGGGGCGGTCGGGGGCCTCGGGGCGCGGGACTCAGGGTTGCCCAGGGGGAGGCCCCGGGGCACAGGACCCCGGACTCGGAAGGCTGAGGAGGCAGGCGAGGGTTGGAGCCCGGGCCTCGGGGCCCGCCCGGCCCCACCGGCCCGCGCCAGGGAGGGGAGCCCCGGGCGCTGAGGAGCGGGAGGCGTCGGCGTCGCGCGCGGCGGACTCGCGGGGGGCTTTGCGGCGGGGTGCGGGCGCGACCCCGCGGGGTCCCGGGCCAGGCGCGGGGGGCGGCCCCGCAGACGGGCTGCGCCCGAAGCGAGTTCGACGGGCGTTTTCCGGCCGATTCGCACGAGTGTTCTGCCCAAACCGATCCCGGTTTGGGCAGAACGCACGTGAGAATCGGCCGGCGTTGGGCAGCCCCGTGGACCGGCCTGTTCCCCGGGGCCGAGGGCCCTTTCTCGCTCGGGGCCCGGCGCGGCCCCCCGGAAAACGCGCCGAGAGGACGCGGACCCGCCGGCGGCCCCGGCGCCGGGGAGCACTCCCGGAGCAGAGTTGAGGGAGGGCCTGGGGCCGGGCGTCGTGCTCCGACTTTGGGGGCGGCTGGGGCGCCCCGGGCTGCGGCTTCCCCCTGCGGGGGAACGGAGGTTTCTCTCGCCCCGAGGCGTGGACGCGGCTGCGAAGGGCACCGCCGGCGCCGGGGCGGTCGGGGGCCTCGGGGCGCGGGACTCAGGGTTGCCCAGGGGGAGGCCCCGGGGCACAGGACCCCGGACTCGGAAGGCTGAGGAGGCAGGCGAGGGTTGGAGCCCGGGCCTCGGGGCCCGCCCGGCCCCACCGGCCCGCGCCAGGGAGGGGAGCCCTGGGCGCTGAGGAGCGGGAGGCGTTGGCGTCGCGCACGGCGGACTCGCGGGGGGCTTTGCAGCGGGGTGCGGGCGCGACCCCGCGGGGTCCCGGGCCAGGCGCGGGGGGCGGCCCCGCAGACGGGCTGCGCCCGAAGCGAGTTCGACGGGCGTTTTCCGGCCGATTCGCACGAGCGTTCTGCCCAAACCGATCCCGGTTTGGGCAGAACGCTCGTGAGAATCGGCCGGCGTTGGGCAGCCCCGTGGACCGGCCTGTTCCCCGGGGCCGAGGGCCCTTTCTCGCTCGGGGCCCGGCGCGGCCCCCCGGAAAACGCGCCGAGAGGACGCGGACCCGCCGGCGGCCCCGGCGCCGGGGAGCACTCCCGGAGCAGAGTTGAGGGAGGGCCTGGGGCCGGGCGTCGTGCTCCGACTTTGGGGGCGGCTGGGGCGCCCCGGGCTGCGGCTTCCCCCTGCGGGGGAACGGAGGTTTCTCTCGCCCCGAGGCGTGGACGCGGCTGCGAAGGGCACCGCCGGCGCCGGGGCGGTCGGGGGCCTCGGGACGCGGGACTCAGGGTTGCCCAGGTGGAGGCCCCGGGGCACAGGACCCCGGACTCGGAAGGCTGAGGAGGCAGGCGAGGGTTGGAGCCCGGGCCTCGGGGCCCGACCGGCCCCACCGGCCCGCGCCAGGGAGGGGAGCCCCGGGCGCTGAGGAGCGGGAGGCGTCGGCGTCGCGCGCGTCGGACTCGTGGGGGGCTTTGAGGCGGGGTGCGGGCGCGACCCCGCGGGGTCCCGGGCCAGGCGCGGGGGGCGGCCCCGCAGACGGGCTGCGCCCGAAGCGAGTTCGCCGGGCGTTTTCCGGCCGATTCTCACGAGCGTTCTGCCCAAACCGGGATCGGTTTGAGCAGAACGCTCGTGAGAATCGGCCGGCGTTGGGCAGCCCCGGGGACCGGCCTGGTCCCCGGGGCCGAGGGCCCTTTCTCGCTCGGGGCCCGGCGCGGCCCCCCGGAAAACGCGCCGAGAGGACGCGGACCCGCCGGCGGCCCCGGCGCCGGGGAGCACTCCCGGAGCAGAGTTGAGGGAGGGCCTGGGGCCGGGCGTCGTGCTCCGACTTTGGGGGCGGCTGGGGCGCCCCGGGCTGCGGCTTCCCCCTGCGGGGGAACGGAGGTTTCTCTCGCCCCGAGGCGTGGACGCGGCTGCGAAGGGCACCGCCGGCGCCGGGGCGGTCGGGGGCCTCGGGGCGCGGGACCCAGGGTTGCCCAGGGGGAGGCCCCGGGGCACAGGACCCCGGACTCGGAAGGCTGAGGAGGCAGGCGAGGGTTGGAGCCCGGGCCTCGGGGCCCGCCCGGCCCCACCGGCCCGCGCCAGGGAGGGGAGCCCCGGGCGCTGAGGAGCGGGAGGCGTCGGCGTCGCGCGCGGCGGACTCGCGGGGGGCTTTGCGGCGGGGTGCGGGCGCGACCCCGCGGGGTCCCGGGCCAGGCTCGGGGGGCGGCCCCGCAGACGGGCTGCGCCCGAAGCGAGTTCGCCGGGCGTTTTCCGGCCGATTCTCACGAGCGTTCTGCCCAAACCGGGATCGGTTTGGGCAGAACGCTCGTGAGAATCGGCCGGCGTTGGGCAGCCCCGGGGACCGGCCTGGTCCCCGGGGCCGAGGGCCCTTTCTCGCTCGGGGCCCGGCGCGGCCCCCCGGAAAACGCGCCGAGAGGACGCGGACCCGCCGGCGGCCCCGGCGCCGGGGAGCACTCCCGGAGCAGAGTTGAGGGAGGGCCTGGGGCCGGGCGTCGTGCTCCGACTTTGGGGGCGGCTGGGGCGCCCCGGGCTGCGGCTGCCCCCTGCGGGGGAACGGAGGTTTCTCTCGCCCCGAGGCGTGGACGCGGCTGCGAAGGGCACCGCCGGTGCCGGGGGGGTCGGGGGCCTCGGGGCGCGGGACCCAGGGTTGCCCAGGGGGAGGCCCCGGGGCACAGGACCCCGGACTCGGAAGGCTGAGGAGGCAGGCGAGGGTTGGAGCCCGGGCCTCGGGGCCCGCCCGGCCCCACCGACCCGCGCCAGGGAGCGGAGCCCCGTGCGCTGAGGTGGGGGAGGCGTCGGCGTCGCGCGCGGCGGACTCGCGGGTGGCTTTGCGGCGGGGTGCGGGCGCGACCCCGCGGGGTCCCTGGCCAGGCGCGGGGGGCGGCCCCGCAGACGGGCTGCGCCCGAAGCGAGTTCGCCGGGCGTTTTCCGGCCGATTCTCACGAGCGTTCTGCCCAAACCGGGATCGGTTTGGGCAGAACGCTCGTGAGAATCGGCCGGCGTTGGGCAGCCTCGGGGACCGGCCTGGTCCCCGGGGCCGAGGGCCCTTTCTCGCTCGGGGCCCGGCGCGGCCCCCCGGAAAACGCGCCGAGAGGACGCGGACCCGCCGGAGTCCCCGGCGCCGGGGAGCACTCCCGGAGCAGAGTTGAGGGAGGGCCTGGGGCCGGGCGTCGTGCTCCGACTTTGGGGGCGGCTGGGGCGCCCCGGGCTGCGGCTGCCCCCTGCGGGGGAACGGAGGTTTCTCTCGCCCCGAGGCGTGGACGCGGCTGCGAAGGGCACCGCCGGTGCCGGGGCGGTCGGGGGCCTCGGGGCGCGGGACCCAATGTTGCCCAGGGGGAGGCCCCGGGGCACAGGACCCCGGACTCGGAAGGCTGAGGAGGCAGGCGAGGGTTGGAGCCCGGGCCTCGGCGCCCGCCCGGCCCCACCGGCCCGCGCCAGGGAGGGGAGCCCCGGGCGCTGAGGAGCGGGAGGCGTCGGCGTCGCGCGCGGCGGACTCGCGGGGGGCTTTGCGGCGGGGTGCAGGCGCGACCCCGCGGGGTCCCGGGCCAGGCGCGGGGGGCGGCCCCGCAGACGGGCTGCGCCCGAAGCGAGTTCGCCGGGCGTTTTCCGGCCGATTCGCACGAGCGTTCTGCCCAAACCGATCCCGGTTTGGGCAGAACGCACGTGAGAATCGGCCGGCGTTGGGCAGCCCCGTGGACCGGCCTGTTCCCCGGGGCCGAGGGCCCTTTCTCGCTCGGGGCCCGGCGCGGCCCCCCGGAAAACGCGCCGAGAGGACGCGGACCCGCCGGCGGCCCCGGCGCCGGGGAGCACTCCCGGAGCAGAGTTGAGGGAGGGCCTGGGACCGGGCGTCGTGCTCCGAATTTGGGGGCGGCTGGGGCGCCCCGGGCTGCGGCTTCCCCCTGCGGGGGAACGGAGGTTTCTCTCGCCCCGAGGCGTGGACGCGGCTGCGAAGGGCACCGCCGGCGCCGGGGCGGTCGGGGGCCTCGGGGCGCGGGACACAGGGTTGCCCAGGGGGAGGCCCCGGGGCACAAGACCCCGGACTCGGAAGGCTGAGGAGGCAGGCGAGGGTTGGAGCCCGGGCCTCGGGGCCCGCCCGGCCCCACCGGCCCGCGCCAGGGAGGGGAGCCCCGGGCGCTGAGGAGCGGGAGGCGTCGGCGTCGCGCGCGTCGGACTCGCGGGGGGCTTTGAGGCGGGGTGCGGGCGCGACCCCGCGGGGTCCCGGGCCAGGCGCGGGGGGCGGCCCCGCAGACGGGCTGCGCCCGAAGCGAGTTCGCCGGGCGTTTTCCGGCCGATTCTCACGAGCGTTCTGCCCAAACCAGGATCGGTTTGAGCAGAACGCTCGTGAGAATCGGCCGGCGTTGGGCAGCCCCGGGGACCGGCCTGGTCCCCGGGGCCGAGGGCCCTTTCTCGCTCGGGGCCCGGCGCGGCCCCCCGGAAAACGCGCCGAGAGGACGCGGACCCGCCGGCGGCCCCGGCGCCGGGGAGCACTCCCAGAGCAGAGTTGAGGGAGGGCCTGGGGCCGGGCGTCGTGCTCCGACTTTGGGGGCGGCTGGGGCGCCCCGGGCTGCGGCTTCCCCCTGCGGGGGAACGGAGGTTTCTCTCGCCCCGAGGCGTGGACGCGGCTGCGAAGGGCACCGCCGGCGCCGGGGCGGTCGGGGGCCTCGGGGCGCGGGACTCAGGGTTGCCCAGGGGGAGGCCCCGGGGCACAGGACCCCGGACTCGGAAGGCTGAGGAGGCAGGCGAGGGTTGGAGCCCGGGCCTCGGGGCCCGCCTGGCACCACCGGCCCGCGCCAGGGAGGGGAGCCCCGGGCGCTGAGGAGCGCGAGGCGTTGGCGTCGCGCGCGGCGGACTCGCGGGGGGCTTTGCGGCGGGGTGCGGGCGCGACCCCGCGGGGTCCCGGGCCAGGCGCGGGGGGCGGCCCCGCAGACGGGCTGCGCCCGAAGCGAGTTCGCCGGGCGTTTTCCGGCCGATTCTCACGAGCGTTCTGCCCAAACCGGGATCGGTTGGGCAGAACGCTCGTGAGAATCGGCCGGCGTTGGGCAGCCCCGGGGACCGGCCTGGTCCCCGGGGCCGAGGGCCCTTTCTCGCTCGGGGCCCGGCGCGGCCCCCCGGAAAACGCGCCGAGAGGACGCGCACCCGCCGGCGGCCCCCGCGCCGGGGAGCACTCCCGGAGCAGAGTTGAGGGAGGGCCTGGGGCCGGGCGTCGTGCTCCGACTTTGGGGGCGGCTGGGGCGCCCCGGGCTGCGGCTTCCCCCTGCGGGGGAACGGAGGTTTCTCTCGCTCCGAGGCGTGGACGCGGCCGCGAAGGGCACCGCCGGCGCCGGGGCGGTCGGGGACCTCGGGGCGCGGGACTCAGGGTTGCCCAGGGGGAGGCCCCGGGGCACAGGACCCCGGACTCGGAAGGCTGAGGAGGCAGGCGAGGGTTGGAGCCCGGGCCTCGGGGCCCGCCCGGCCCCACCGGCCCGCGCCAGGGAGGGGAGCCCCGGGCGCTGAGGAGCGGGAGGCGTCGGCGTCGCGCGCGGCGGACTCGCGGGGGGCTTTGCGGCGGGGTGCGGGCGCGACCCCGCGGGGTCCCGGGCCAGGCGCGGGGGGCGGCCCCGCAGACGGGCTGCGCCCGAAGCGAGTTCGACGGGCGTTTTCCGGCCGATTCGCACGAGTGTTCTGCCCAAACCGATCCCGGTTTGGGCAGAACGCACGTGAGAATCGGCCGGCGTTGGGCAGCCCCGTGGACCGGCCTGTTCCCCGGGGCCGAGGGCCCTTTCTCGCTCGGGGCCCGGCGCGGCCCCCCGGAAAACGCGCCGAGAGGACGCGGACCCGCCGGCGGCCCCGGCGCCGGGGAGCACTCCCGGAGCAGAGTTGAGGGAGGGCCTGGGGCCGGGCGTCGTGCTCCGACTTTGGGGGCGGCTGGGGCGCCCCGGGCTGCGGCTTCCCCCTGCGGGGGAACGGAGGTTTCTCTCGCCCCGAGGCGTGGACGCGGCTGCGAAGGGCACCGCCGGCGCCGGGGCGGTCGGGGGCCTCGGGGCGCGGGACTCAGGGTTGCCCAGGGGGAGGCCCCGGGGCACAGGACCCCGGACTCGGAAGGCTGAGGAGGCAGGCGAGGGTTGGAGCCCGGGCCTCGGGGCCCGCCCGGCCCCACCGGCCCGCGCCAGGGAGGGGAGCCCTGGGCGCTGAGGAGCGGGAGGCGTTGGCGTCGCGCACGGCGGACTCGCGGGGGGCTTTGCAGCGGGGTGCGGGCGCGACCCCGCGGGGTCCCGGGCCAGGCGCGGGGGGCGGCCCCGCAGACGGGCTGCGCCCGAAGCGAGTTCGACGGGCGTTTTCCGGCCGATTCGCACGAGCGTTCTGCCCAAACCGATCCCGGTTTGGGCAGAACGCTCGTGAGAATCGGCCGGCGTTGGGCAGCCCCGTGGACCGGCCTGTTCCCCGGGGCCGAGGGCCCTTTCTCGCTCGGGGCCCGGCGCGGCCCCCCGGAAAACGCGCCGAGAGGACGCGGACCCGCCGGCGGCCCCGGCGCCGGGGAGCACTCCCGGAGCAGAGTTGAGGGAGGGCCTGGGGCCGGGCGTCGTGCTCCGACTTTGGGGGCGGCTGGGGCGCCCCGGGCTGCGGCTTCCCCCTGCGGGGGAACGGAGGTTTCTCTCGCCCCGAGGCGTGGACGCGGCTGCGAAGGGCACCGCCGGCGCCGGGGCGGTCGGGGGCCTCGGGACGCGGGACTCAGGGTTGCCCAGGTGGAGGCCCCGGGGCACAGGACCCCGGACTCGGAAGGCTGAGGAGGCAGGCGAGGGTTGGAGCCCGGGCCTCGGGGCCCGACCGGCCCCACCGGCCCGCGCCAGGGAGGGGAGCCCCGGGCGCTGAGGAGCGGGAGGCGTCGGCGTCGCGCGCGTCGGACTCGTGGGGGGCTTTGAGGCGGGGTGCGGGCGCGACCCCGCGGGGTCCCGGGCCAGGCGCGGGGGGCGGCCCCGCAGACGGGCTGCGCCCGAAGCGAGTTCGCCGGGCGTTTTCCGGCCGATTCTCACGAGCGTTCTGCCCAAACCGGGATCGGTTTGAGCAGAACGCTCGTGAGAATCGGCCGGCGTTGGGCAGCCCCGGGGACCGGCCTGGTCCCCGGGGCCGAGGGCCCTTTCTCGCTCGGGGCCCGGCGCGGCCCCCCGGAAAACGCGCCGAGAGGACGCGGACCCGCCGGCGGCCCCGGCGCCGGGGAGCACTCCCGGAGCAGAGTTGAGGGAGGGCCTGGGGCCGGGCGTCGTGCTCCGACTTTGGGGGCGGCTGGGGCGCCCCGGGCTGCGGCTTCCCCCTGCGGGGGAACGGAGGTTTCTCTCGCCCCGAGGCGTGGACGCGGCTGCGAAGGGCACCGCCGGCGCCGGGGCGGTCGGGGGCCTCGGGGCGCGGGACCCAGGGTTGCCCAGGGGGAGGCCCCGGGGCACAGGACCCCGGACTCGGAAGGCTGAGGAGGCAGGCGAGGGTTGGAGCCCGGGCCTCGGGGCCCGCCCGGCCCCACCGGCCCGCGCCAGGGAGGGGAGCCCCGTGCGCTGAGGTGGGGGAGGCGTCGGCGTCGCGCGCGGCGGACTCGCGGGTGGCTTTGCGGCGGGGTGCGGGCGCGACCCCGCGGGGTCCCTGGCCAGGCGCGGGGGGCGGCCCCGCAGACGGGCTGCGCCCGAAGCGAGTTCGCCGGGCGTTTTCCGGCCGATTCTCACGAGCGTTCTGCCCAAACCGGGATCGGTTTGGGCAGAACGCTCGTGAGAATCGGCCGGCGTTGGGCAGCCTCGGGGACCGGCCTGGTCCCCGGGGCCGAGGGCCCTTTCTCGCTCGGGGCCCGGCGCGGCCCCCCGGAAAACGCGCCGAGAGGACGCGGACCCGCCGGAGTCCCCGGCGCCGGGGAGCACTCCCGGAGCAGAGTTGAGGGAGGGCCTGGGGCCGGGCGTCGTGCTCCGACTTTGGGGGCGGCTGGGGCGCCCCGGGCTGCGGCTGCCCCCTGCGGGGGAACGGAGGTTTCTCTCGCCCCGAGGCGTGGACGCGGCTGCGAAGGGCACCGCCGGTGCCGGGGCGGTCGGGGGCCTCGGGGCGCGGGACCCAATGTTGCCCAGGGGGAGGCCCCGGGGCACAGGACCCCGGACTCGGAAGGCTGAGGAGGCAGGCGAGGGTTGGAGCCCGGGCCTCGGCGCCCGCCCGGCCCCACCGGCCCGCGCCAGGGAGGGGAGCCCCGGGCGCTGAGGAGCGGGAGGCGTCGGCGTCGCGCGCGGCGGACTCGCGGGGGGCTTTGCGGCGGGGTGCAGGCGCGACCCCGCGGGGTCCCGGGCCAGGCGCGGGGGGCGGCCCCGCAGACGGGCTGCGCCCGAAGCGAGTTCGCCGGGCGTTTTCCGGCCGATTCTCACGAGCGTTCTGCCCAAACCGGGATCGGTTTGGGCAGAACGCTCGTGAGAATCGGCCGGCGTTGGGCAGCCCCGGGGACCGGCCTGGTCCCCGGGGCCGAGGGCCCTTTCTCGCTCGGGGCCCGGCGCGGCCCCCCTGAAAACACGCCGAGAGGACGCGGACCCGCCGGTGGCCCCGGCGCCGGGGAGCACTCCCGGAGCAGAGTTGAGGGAGGGCCTGGGGCCGGGCGTCGTGCTCCGACTTTGGGGGCGGCTGGGGCGCCCCGGGCTGCGGCTTCCCCCTGCGGGGGAACGGAGGTTTCTCTCGCCCCGAGGCGTGGACGCGGCCGCGAAGGGCACCGCCGGCGCCGGGGCGGTCGGGGGCCTCGGGGCGCGGGACTCAGGGTTGCCCAGGGGGAGGCCCCGGGGCACAGGACCCCGGACTCGGAAGGCTGAGGAGGCAGGCGAGGGTTGGAGCCCGGGCCTCGGGGCCCGCCCGGCCCCACCGGCCCGCGCCAGGGAGGGGAGCCCCGGGCGCTGAGGAGCGCGAGGCGTCGGCGTCGCGCGCGGCGGACTCGCGGGGGGCTTTGCGGCGGGGTGCTGGCGCGACCCCGCGGGGTCCCGGGCCAGGCGCGGGGGGCGGCCCCGCAGACGGGCTGCGCCCGAAGCGAGTTCGCCGGGCGTTTTCCGGCCGATTCTCACGAGCGTTCTGCCCAAACCGGGATCGGTTTGGGCAGAACGCTCGTGAGAATCGGCCGGCGTTGGGCAGCCCCGGGGACCGGCCTGGTCCCCGGGGCCGAGGGCCCTTTCTCGCTCGGGGCCCGGCGCGGCCCCCCGGAAAACGCGCCGAGAGGACGCGGACCCGCCGGCGGCCCCGGCGCCGGGGAGCACTCCCGGAGCAGAGTTGAGGGAGGGCCTGGGGCCGGGCGTCGTGCTCCGACTTTGGGGGCGGCTGGGGCGCCCCGGGCTGCGGCTTCCCCCTGCGGGGGAACGGAGGTTTCTCTCGCCCCGAGGCGTGGACGCGGCTACGAAGGGCACCGCCGGCGCCGGGGCGGTCGGGGGCCTCGGGGCGCGGGACTCAGGGTTGCCCAGGGGGAGGCCCCGGGGCACAGGACCCTGGACTCGGAAGGCTGAGGAGGCAGGCGAGGGTTGGAGCCCGGGCCTCGGGGCCCGCCCGGCCCCACCGGCCCACGCCAGGGAGGGGAGCCCCGGGCGCTGAGGAGCGCGAGGCGTCGGCGTCGCGCGCGGCGGACTCGCGGGGGGCTTTGCGGCGGGGTGCGGGCGCGACCCCGCGGGGTCCTGGGCCAGGCGCGGGGGGCGGCCCCGCAGACGGGCTGCACCCGAAGCGAGTTCGGCGGGCGTTTTCCGGCCGATTCTCACGAGCGTTCTGCCCAACCCGGGATCGGTTTGGGCAGAACGCTCGTGAGAATCGGCCGGCGTTGGGCAGCCCCGGGGACCGGCCTGGTCCCCGGGGCCGAGGGCCCTTTCTCGCTCGGGGCCTGGCGCGGCCCCCCGGAAAACGCGCCGAGAGGACGCGGACCCGCCGTCGGCCCCGGCGCCGGGGAGCACTCCCGGAGCAGAGTTGAGGGAGGGCCTGGGGCCGGGCGTCGTGCTCCGACTTTGGGGGCGGCTGGGGCGCCCCGGGCTGCGGCTGCCCCCTGCGGGGGAACGGAGGTTTCTCTCGCCCCTAGGCGTGGACGCGGCTGCGAAGGGCACCGCCGGTGCCGGGGCGGTCGGCGGCCTCGGGGCGCGGGACCCAGGGTTGCCCAGGGGGAGGCCCCGGGGCACAGGACCCCGGACTCGGAAGGCTGAGGAGGCAGGCGAGGGTTGGAGCCCGGGCCTCGGGGCCCGCCCGGCCCCACCGGCCAGCGCCAGGGAGGGGAGCCCCGGGCGCTGAGGAGCGGGAGGCGTCGGCGTAGCGCGCGGCGGACTCGCGGGGGGCTTTGCGGCGGGGTGCGGGCGCGACCCCGCGGGGTCCCGGGCCAGGCGCGGGGGGCGGCCCCGCAGACGGGCTGCGCCCGAAGCGAGTTCGCCGGGCGTTTTCCGGCCGATTCTCACGAGCGTTCTGCCCAAACCGGGATCGGTTTGGGCAGAACGCTCGTGAGAATCGGCCGGCGTTGGGCAGCCCCGGGGACCGGCCTGGTCCCCGGGGCCGAGGGCCCTTTCTCGCTCGGGGCCCGGCGCGGCCCCCCGGAAAACGTGCCGAGAGGACGCGGACCCGCCGGCGGCCCCGGCGCCGGGGCGCACTCCCTGAGCAGAGTTGAGGGAGGGCCTGGGGCCGGGCGTCGTGCTCCGACTTTGGGGGCGGCTGGGGCGCCCCGGGCTGCGGCTTCCCCCTGCGGGGGAACGGAGGTTTCTCTCGCCCCGAGGCGTGGACGCGGCTGCGAAGGGCACCGCCGGCGCCGGGGCGTTCGGGGGCCTCGGGGCGCGGGACTCAGGGTTGCCCAGGGGGAGGCCCCGGGGCACAGGACCCCGGACTCGGAAGGCTGAGGAGGCAGGCGAGGGTTGGAGCCCGGGCCTCGGGGCCCGCCCGGCCCCACCGGCCCGCGCCAGGGAGGGGAGCCCCGGGCGCTGAGGAGCGCGAGGCGTCGGCGTCGCGCGCGGCGGACTCGCGGGGGGCATTGCGGCGGGGTGCGGGCGCGACCCCGCGGGGTCCCGGGCCAGGTGCGGGGGGCGGCCCCGCAGACGGGCTGCGACCGAAGCGAGTTCGCTGGGCGTTTTCCGGCCGATTCTCACGAGCGTTCTGCCCAAACCGGGATCGGTTTGGGCAGAACGCTCGTGAGAATCGGCCGGCGTCGGGCAGCCCCGGGGACCGGCCTGGTCCCCGGGGCCGAGGGCCCTTTCTCGCTCGGGGCCCGGCGCGGCCCCCCGGAAAACGCGCCGAGAGGACGCGGACCCGCCGGCGGCCCCGGCGCCGGGGAGCACTCCCGGAGCAGAGATGAGGGAGGGCCTGGGGCCGGGCGTCGTGCTCCGACTTTGGGGGCGGCTGGGGCGCCCCGGGCTGCGGCTGCCCCCTGCGGGTGAACGGAGTTTTCTCTCGCCCCGAGGCGTGGACGCGGCTGCGAAGGGCACCGCCGGTGCCGGGGCGGTCCGGGGCCTCGGGGCGCGGGACTCAGGGTTGCCCAGGGGGAGGCCCCGGGGCACAGGACCCCGGACTCGGAAGGCTGAGGAGGCAGGCGAGGGTTGGAGCCCGGGCCTCGGGGCCCGCCCGGCCCCACCGGCCCGCGCCAGGGAGGGGAGCCCCGGGCGCTGAGGAGCGGGAGGCGTCGGCGTAGCGCGCGGCGGACTCGCGGGGGGCTTTGCGGCGGGGTGCGGGCGCGACACCGCGGGGTCCCGGGCCAGGCGCGGGGGGCGGCCCCGCAGACGGGCTGCGCCCGAAGCGAGTTCGCCGGGCGTTTTCCGGCCGATTCTCACGAGCGTTCTGCCCAAACCGGGATCGGTTTGGGCAGAACGCTCGTGAGAATCGGCCGGCGTTGGGCAGCCCCGGGGAACGGCCTGGTGCCCGGGGCCGAGGGCCCTTTCTCGCTCGGGGCCCGGCGCGGCCCCCCGGAAAACGCGCCGAGAGGACGCGGACCCGCCGGCGGCCCCGGCGCCGGGGAGCTCTCCCGGAGCAGAGTTGAGGGAGGGCCTGGGGCCGGGCGTCGTGCTCCGACTTTGGGGGCGGCTGGGGCGCCCCGGGCTGCGGCTTCCCCCTGCGGGGGAACGGAGGTTTCTCTCGCCCTGAGGCGTGGACGCGGCTGCGAAGGGCACCGCCGGCGCCGGGGCGGTCGGGGGCCCTGGGGCGCGGGACTCAGGGTTGCCCAGGGGGAGGCCCCGGGGCACAGGACCCCGGACTCGGAAGGCTGAGGAGGCAGGCGAGGGTTGGAGCCCGGGCCTCGGGGCCCGCCCGGCCCCACCGGCCAGCGCCAGGGAGGGGAGCCCCGGGCGCTGAGGAGCGCGAGGCGTCGGCGTCGCGCGCGGCGGACTCGCGGGGGGCTTTGCGGCGGGGTGCGGGCGCGACCCCGCGTGGTCCCGGGCCAGGCGCGGGGGGCGGCCCCGCAGACGGGCTGCGCCCGAAGCGAGTTCGCCGGGCGTTTTCCGGCCGATTCTCACGAGCGTTCTGCCCAAACCGGGATCGGTTTGGGCAGAACGCTCGTGAGAATCGGCCAGCGTTGGGCAGCCCCGGGGACCGGCCTGGTCCCCGGGGCCGAGGGCCCTTTCTCGCTCGGGGCCCGGCCCGGCCCCCCGGAAAATGCGCCGAGAGGACGCGGACCCGCCGGCGGCCCCGGCGCCGGGGAGCACTCCCGGAGCAGAGTTGAGGGAGGGCCTGGGGCCGGGCGTCGTGCTCCGACTTTGGGGGCGGCTGGTGCGCCCCGGGCTGCGGCTTCCCCCTGCGGGGGAACGGAGGTTTCTCTCGCCCCGAGGCGTGGACGCGGCTGCGAAGGGCACCGCCGGCGCCGTGGCGGTAGGGGGCCTCGGGGCGCGGGACTCAGGTTTGCCCAGGTGGAGGCCCCGGGGCACAGGACCCCGGACTCGGAAGGCTGAGGAGGCAGGCGAGGGTTGGAGCCCGGGCCTCGGGGCCCGCCCGGCCCCACCGGCCCACGCCAGGGAGGGGAGCCCCGGGCGCTGAGGAGCGCGAGGCGTCGGCGTCGCGCGCGGCGGACTCGCGGGGGGCTTTGCGGCGGGGTGCGGGCGCGACCCCGCGGGGTCCTGGGCCAGGCGCGGGGGGCGGCCCCGCAGACGGGCTGCGCCCGAAGCGAGTTCGGCGGGCGTTTTCCGGCCGATTCTCACGAGCGTTCTGCCCAAACCGGGATCGGTTTGGGCAGAACGCTCGTGAGAATCGGCCGGCGTTGGGCAGCCCCGGGGACCGGCCTGGTCCCCGGGGCCGAGGGCCCTTTCTCGCTCGGGGCCCGGCGCGGCCCCCCGGAAAACGCGCCGAGAGGACGCGGACCCGCCGGCGGTCCCGGCGCCGGGGAGCACTCCCGGAGCAGAGTTGAGGGAGGGCCTGGGGCCGGGCGTCGTTCTCCGACTTTGGGGGCGGCTGGGGCGCCCCGGGCTGCGGCTTCCCCCTGCGGGGGAACGGAGGTTTCTCTCGCCCCGAGGCGTGGACGCGGCTGCGAAGGGCACCGCCGGCGCCGGGGCGGTCGGGGGCCTCGGGGCGCGGGACTCAGGGTTGCCCGGGGGAGGCCCCGGGGCACAGGACCCCGGACTCGGAAGGCTGAGGAGGCAGGCGAGGGTTGGAGCCCGGGCCTCGGGGCCCGCCCGGCCCCACCGGCCAGCGCCAGGGAGGGGAGCCCCGGGCGCTGAGGAGCGCGAGGCGTCGGCGTCGCGTGCGGCGGACTCGCGGGTGGCTTTGCGGCGGGGTGCGGGCGCGACCCCGCGGGGTCCCGGGCCAGGCGCGGGGGGCGGCCCCGCAGACGGGCTGCGCCCGAAGCGAGTTCGCCGGGCGTTTTCCGGCCGATTCTCACGAGCGTTCTGCCCAAACCGGGATCGGTTTGGGCAGAACGCTCGTGAGAATCGGCCGGCGTTGGGCAGCCCCGGGGACCGGCCTGGTCCCCGGGGCTGAGGGCCCTTTCTCGCTCGGGGCCCGGCGCGGCCCCCCGGAAAACGCGCCGAGGGGACGCGGACCCGCCGGCGGCCCCGGCGCCGGGGAGCACTCCCGGAGCAGAGTTTAGGGAGGGCCTGGGGCCGGGCGTCGTGCTCCGACTTTGGGGGCGGCTGGGGCGCCCCGGGCTGCGGCTTCCCCCTGCGGGGGAACGGAGGTTTCTCTCGCCCCGAGGCGTGGACGCGGCTGCGAAGGGCACCGACGGCGCCGGGGCGGTCGGGGGCCTCGGGGCGCGGGACTCAGGGTTGCCCAGGGGGAGGCCCCGGGGCACAGGACCCCGGACACGGAAGGCTGAGGAGGCAGGCGAGGGTTGGAGCCCGGGCCTCGGGGCCCGCCCGGCCCCACCGGCCCGCGCCAGGGAGGGGAGCCCCGGGCGCTGAGGAGCGCGAGGCGTCGGCGTCGCGCGCGGCGGACTCGCGGGGGGCTTTGCGGCGGGGTGCGTGCGCGACCCCGCGGGGTCCCGGGCCATGCGCGGGGGGCGGCCCCGCAGACGGGCTGTGCCCGAAGCGAGTTCGCCGGGCGTTTTCCGGCCGATTCTCACGAGCGTTCTGCCCATACCGGGATCGGTTTGGGCAGAACGCTGGTGAGAATCGGCCGGCGTTGGGCAGCCCCGGGGACCGGCCTGGTCCCGGTGGCCGAGGGCCCTTTCTCGCTCGGGGCCCGGCGCGGCCCCCCGGAAAACGCGCCGAGAGGACGCGGACCCGCCGGCGGTTCCGGCGCCGGGGAGCACTCCCGGAGCAGAGTTGAGGGAGGGCCTGGGGCCTGGCGTCGTGCTCCGACTTTGGGGGCGGCTGGGGCGCCCCGGGCTGCGGCTGCCCCCTGCGGGGGAACGGAGGTTTCTCTCGCCCCGAGGCGTGGACGCGGCTGCGAAGGGCACCGCCGGTGCCGGGGCGGTCGGCGGCCTCGGTGCGCGGGACCCAGGGTTGCCCAGGGGGAGGCCCCGGGGCACAGGACCCCGGACTCGGAAGGCTGAGGAGGCAGGCGAGGGTTGGAGCCCGGGCCTCGGGGCCCGCCCGGCCCCACCGGCCAGCGCCAGGGAGGGGAGCCCCGGGCGCTGAGGAGCGGGAGGCGTCGGCGTCGCGCGCGGCGGACTCGCGGGGGGCTTTGCGGCGGGGTGCGGGCGCGACCCCGCGGGGTCCCGGGCCAGGCGCGGGGGGCGGCCCCGCAGACGGGCTGCGCCCGAAGCGAGTTCGCCGGGCGTTTTCCGGCCGATTCTCACGAGCGTTCTGCCCAAACCGGGATCGGTTTGGGCAGAACGCTCGTGAGAATCGGCCGGCGTTGGGCAGCCCCGGGGACCGGCCTGGTCCCCGGGGCCGAGGGCCCTTTCTCGCTCGGGGCCCGGCGCGGCCCCCGGAAAACGCGCCGAGAGGACGCGGACCCGCCGGCGGCCCCGGCGCCGGGGCGCACTCCCTGAGCAGAGTTGAGGGAGGGCCTGGGGCCGGGCGTCGTGCTCCGACTTTGGGGGCGGCTGGGGCGCCCCGGGCTGCGGCTTCCCCCTGCGGGGGAACGGAGGTTTCTCTCGCCCCGAGGCGTGGACGCGGCTGCGAAGGGCACCGCCGGCGCCGGGGCGTTCGG
Organism: Martes martes; assembly: GCF_963455335.1. Lineage (NCBI taxonomy): Eukaryota > Metazoa > Chordata > Mammalia > Carnivora > Mustelidae > Martes > Martes martes. The sequence goes on from NW_027666487.1 coordinate 197,819, forward strand.
GGGCCTCGGGGCGCGGGACTCAGGGTTGCCCAGGGGGAGGCCCCGGGGCACAGGACCCCGGACTCGGAAGGCTGAGGAGGCAGGCGAGGGTTGGAGCCCGGGCCTCGGGGCCCGCCCGGCCCCACCGGCCCGCGCCAGGGAGGGGAGCCCCGGGCGCTGAGGAGCGCGAGGCGTCGGCGTCGCGCGCGGCGGACTCGCGGGGGGCATTGCGGCGGGGTGCGGGCGCGACCCCGCGGGGTCCCGGGCCAGGCGCGGGGGGCGGCCCCGCAAACGGGCTGCGCCCGAAGCGAGTTCGCTGGGCGTTTTCCGGCCGATTCTCACGAGCGTTCTGCCCAAACCGGGATCGGTTTGGGCAGAACGCTCGTGAGAATCGGCCGGCGTTGGGCAGCCCCGGGGACCGGCCTGGTCCCCGGGGCCGAGGGCCCTTTCTCGCTCGGGGCCCGGCGCGGCCCCCCGGAAAACGCGCCGAGAGGACGCGGACCCGCTGGCGGTCCCGGCGCCGGGGAGCACTCCCGGAGCAGAGATGAGGGAGGGCCTGGGGCCGGGCGTCGTGCTCCGACTTTGGGGGCGGCTGGGGCGCCCCGGGCTGCGGCTGCCCCCTGCGGGTGAACGGAGGTTTCTCTCGCCCCGAGGCGTGGACGCGGCTGCGAAGGGCACCGCCGGTGCCGGGGCGGTCGGCGGCCTCGGTGCGCGGGACCCAGGGTTGCCCAGGGGGAGGCCCCGGGGCACAGGACCCCGGACTCGGAAGGCTGAGGAGGCAGGCGAGGGTTGGAGCCCGGGCCTCGGGGCCCGCCCGGCCCCACCGGCCAGCGCCAGGGAGGGGAGCCCCGGGCGCTGAGGAGCGGGAGGCGTCGGCGTCGCGCGCGGCGGGCTCGCGGGGGGCTTTGCGGCGGGGTGCGGGCGCGACCCCGCGGGGTCCCGGGCCAGGCGCGGGGGGCGGCCCCGCAGACGGGCTGCGCCCGAAGCGAGTTCGCCGGGCGTTTTCCGGCCGATTCTCACGAGCGTTCTGCCCAAACCGGGATCGGTTTGGGCAGAACGCTCGTGAGAATCGGCCGGCGTTGGGCAGCCCCGGGGACCGGCCTGGTCCGCGGGGCCGAGGGACCTTTCTCGCTCGGGGCCCGGCGCGGCCCCCCGGAAAACGCGCCGAGAGGACGCGGACCCGCCGGCGGCCCCGGCGCCGGGGCGCACTCCCTGAGCAGAGTTGAGGGAGGGCCTGGGGCCGGGCGTCGTGCTCCGACTTTGGGGGCGGCTGGGGCGCCCCGGGCTGCGGCTTCCCCCTGCGGGGGAACGGAGGTTTCTCTCGCCCCGAGGCGTGGACGCGGCTGCGAAGGGCACCGCCGGCGCCGGGGCGTTCGGGGGCCTCGGGGCGCGGGACTCAGGGTTGCCCAGGGGGAGGCCCCGGGGCACAGGACCCCGGACTCGGAAGGCTCAGGAGGCAGGCGAGGGTTGGAGCCCGGGCCTCGGGGCCCGCCCGGCCCCACCGGCCCGCGCCAGGGAGGGGAGCCCCGGGCGCTGAGGAGAGCGAGGCGTCGGCGTCGCGCGCGGCGGACTCGCGGGGGGCATTGCGGCAGGGTGCGGGCGCGACCCCGCGGGGTCCCGGGCCAGGCGCGGGGGGCGGCCCCGCAGACGGGCTGCGCCCGAAGCGAGTTCGCTGGGCGTTTTCCGGCCGATTCTCACGAGCGTTCTGCCCAAACCGGGATCGGTTTGGGCAGAACGCTCGTGAGAATCGGCCGGCGTTGGGCAGCCCCGGGGACCGGCCTGGTCCCCGGGGCCGAGGGCCCTTTCTCGCTCGGGGCCCGGCGCGGCCCCCCGGAAAACGCGCCGAGAGGACGCGGACCCGCTGGCGGTCCCGGCGCCGGGGAGCACTCCCGGAGCAGAGATGAGGGAGGGCCTGGGGCCGGGCGTCGTGCTCCGACTTTGGGGGCGGCTGGGGCGCCCCGGGCTGCGGCTGCCCCCTGCGGGAGAACGGAGGTTTCTCTCGCCCCGAGGCGTGGACGCGGCTGCGAAGGGCACCGCCGGTGCCGGGGCGGTCGGGGGCCTCGGGGCGCGGGACTCAGGGTTGCCCAGGGGGAGGCCCCGGGGCACAGGACCCCGGACTCGGAAGGCTGAGGAGGCAGGCGAGGGTTGGAGCCCGGGCCTCGGGGCCCGCCCGGCCCCACCGGCCAGCGCCAGGGAGGGGAGCCCCGGGCGCTGAGGAGCGGGAGGCGTCGGCGTAGCGCGCGGCGGACTCGCGGGGGGCTTTGCGGCGGGGTGCGTGCGCGACCCCGCGGGGTCCCGGGCCAGGCGCGGGGGGCGGCCCCGCAGACGGGCTGTGCCCGAAGCGAGTTCGCCGGGCGTTTTCCGGCCGATTCTCACGAGCGTTTTGCCCATACCGGGATCGGTTTGGGCAGAACGCTCGTGAGAATCGGCCGGCGTTGGGCAGCCCCGGGGACCGGCCTGGTCCCCGTGGCTGAGGGCCCTTTCTCGCTCGGGGCCCGGCGCGGCCCCCCGGAAAACGCGCCGAGAGGACGCGGACCCGCCGGCGGTCCCGGCGCCGGGGAGCACTCCCGGAGCAGAGTTGAGGGAGGGCCTGGGGCCGGGCGTCGTGCTCCGACTTTGGGGGCGGCTGGGGCGCCCCGGGCTGCGGCTTCCCCCTGCGGGGGAACGGAGGTTTCTCTCGCCCCGAGGCGTGGACGCGGCTGCGAAGGGCACCGCCGGCGCCGGGGCGGTCGGGGGCCTCGGGGCGCGGGACTCAGGGTTGCCCAGGGGGAGGCCCCGGGGCACAGGACCCCGGACTCGGAAGGCTGAGGAGGCAGGCGAGGGTTGGAGCCCGGGCCTCGGGGCCCGCCCGGCCCCACCGGCCCGCGCCAGGGAGGGCAGCCCCGGGCGCTGAGGAGCGCGAGGCGTCGGCGTCGCGCGCGGCGGACTCGCGGGGGGCTTTGCGGCGGGGTGCGGGCGCGACCCCGCGGGGTCCCGGGCCAGGCTCGGGGGGCGGCCCCGCAGACGGGCTGTGCCCGAAGCGAGTTCGCCGGGCGTTTTCCGGCCGATTCTCACGAGCGTTCTGCCCAAACCGGGATCGGTTTGGGCAGAACGCTCGTGAGAATCGGCCGGCGTTGGGCAGCCCCGGGGACCGGCCTGGTCCCCGGTGCCGAGGGCCCTTTCTCGCTCGGGGCCCGGCGCGGCCCCCCGGAAAACGCGCCGAGAGGACGCGGACCCGCCGGCGGCCCCGGCGCCGGGGAGCACTCCCGGAGCATAGTTGAGGGAGGGCCTGGGGCCGGGCGTCGTGCTCCGACTTTGGGGGCGGCTGGGGCGCCCCGGGCTGCGGCTTCCCCCTGCGGGGGAACGGAGGGTTCTCTCGCCCCGAGGCGTGGACGCGGCTGCGAAGGGCACCGCCGGCGCCGGGGCGGTCGGGGGCCTCGGGGCGCGGGACTCAGTGTTGCCCAGGGGGAGGCCCCGGGGCACAGGACCCCGGACTCGGAAGGCTGAGGAGGCAGGCGAGGGTTGGAGCCCGGGCCTCGGGGCCCGCCCGGCCCCACCGGCCAGCGCCAGGGAGGGGAGCCCCGGGCGCTGAGGAGCGCGAGGCGTCGGCGTCGCGCGCGGCGGACTCGCGGGGGGCTTTGCGGCGGGGTGCGGGCGCGACCCCGCGGGGTCCCGGGCCAGGCGCGGGGGGCGGCCCCGCAGACGGGCTGCGCCCGAAGCGAGTTCGCCGGGCGTTTTCCGGCCGATTCTCACGAGCGTTCTGCCCAAACCGGGATCGGTTTGGGCAGAACGCTCGTGAGAATCGGCCGGCGTTGGGCAGCCCCGGGGACCGGCCTGGTCCCCGGGGCCGAGGGCCCTTTCTCGCTCGGGGCCCGGCGCGGCCCCCCGGAAAACGCGCCGAGAGGACGCGAACCCGCCGGCGGCCCCGGCGCCGGGGAGCACTCCCGGAGCAGAGTTGAGGGAGGGCCTGGGGCCGGGCGTCGTGCTCCGACTTTGGGGGCGGCTGGGGCGCCCCGGGCTGCGGCTTCCCCCTGCGGGGGAACGGAGGTTTCTCTCGCCCCGAGGTGTGGACGCGGCTGCGAAGGGCACCGCCGGCGCCGGGGCGGTCGGGGGCCTCGGGGCGCGGGACACAGGGTTGCCCAGGGGGAGGCCCCGGGGCACAGGACCCCGGAATCGGAAGGCTGAGGAGGCAGGCGAGGGTTGGAGCCCGGGCCTCGGTGCCCGCCCGGCCCCACCGGCCCGCGCCAGGGAGGGGAGCCCCGGGCGCTGAGGAGCGCGAGGCGTCGGCGTCGCGCGCGGCGGACTCGCGGGGGGCTTTGCGGCGGGGTGCGGGCACGACCCCGCGTGGTCCCGGGCCAGGCTCGGGGGGCGGCCCCGCAGACGGGCTGCGCCCGAAGCGAGTTCGCCGGGAATTTTCCGGCCGATTCTCACGAGCGTTCTGCCCAAACCGGGATCGGTTTGGGCAGAACGCTCGTGAGAATCGGCCGGCGTTGGGCAGGCCCGGGGACCGGCCTGGTCCCCGGGGCCGAGGGCCCTTTCTCGCTCGGGGCCCGGCGCGGCCCCCCGGAAAACGCGCCGAGAGGACGCGGACCCGCCGGCGGCCCCGGCGCCGGGGAGCACTCCCGGAGCAGAGTTGAGGGAGGGCCTGGGGCCGGGCGTCGTGCTCCGACTTTGGGGGCGGCTGGGGCGCCCCGGGCTGCGGCTTCCCCCTGCGGGGGAACGGAGGTTTCTCTCGCCCCGAGGCGTGGACGCGGCTGCGAAGGGCACCGCCGGCGCCGGGGCGGTCGGGGGCCTCGGGGCGCGGGACTCAGGGTTGCCCAGGGGGAGGCCCCGGGGCACAGGACCCCGGACTCGGAAGGCTGAGGAGGCAGGCGAGGGTTGGAGCCCGGGCCTCGGGGCCCGCCCGGCCCCACCGGCCAGCGCCAGGGAGGGGAGCCCCTGGCGCTGAGGAGCGCGAGGCTTCGGCGTCGCGCGCGGCGGACTCGCGGGGGGCTTTGCGGCGGGGTGCGGGCGCGACCCCGCGGGGTCCCGGGCCAGGCGCGGGGGGCGGCCCGGCAGACGGGCTGCGCCCGAAGCGAGTTCGCCGGGCGTTTTCCGGCCGATTCTCACGAGCGTTCTGCCCAAACCGGGATCGGTTTGGGCAGAACGCTCGTGAGAATCGGCCGGCGTTGGGCAGCCCCGGGGACCGGCCTGGTCCCCGGGGCCGAGGGCCCTTTCTCGCTCGGGGCCCGGCGCGGCCCCCCGGAAAACGCGCCGAGAGGACGCGGACCCGCCGGCGGCCCCGGCGCCGGGGAGCACTCCCGGAGCAGAGTTGAGGGAGGGCCTGGGGCCGGGCGTCGTGCTCCGACTTTGGGGGCGGCTGGGGCGCCCCGGGCTGCGGCTTCCCCCTGCGGGGGAACGGAGGTTTCTCTCGCCCCGAGGCGTGGACGCGGCTGCGAAGGGCACCGCCGGCGCCGGGGCGGTCGGGGGCCTCGGGGCGCGGGACTCAGGGTTGCCCAGGGGGAGGCCCCGGGGCACAGGACCCCGGACTCGGAAAGCTGAGGAGGCAGGCGAGGGTTGGAGCCCGGGCCTCGGGGCCCGCCCGGCCCCACCGGCCAGCGCCAGGGAGGGGAGCCCCGGGCGCTGAGGAGCGCGAGGCGTCGGCGTCGCGCGCGGCGGACTCGCGGGGGGCTTTGCGGCGGGGTGCGGGCGCGACCCGGCGGGGTCCCGGGCCAGGCGCGGGGGGCGGCCCCGCAGACGGGCTGCGCCCGAAGCGAGTTCGCCGGGCGTTTTCCGGCCGATTCTCACGAGCGTTCTGCCCAAACCGGGATCGGTTTGGGCAGAACGCTCGTGAGAATCGGCCGGCGTTGGGCAGCCCCGGGGAACGGCCTGGTGCCCGGGGCCGAGGGCCCTTTCTCGCTCGGGGCCCGGCGCGGCCCCCCGGAAAACGCGCCGAGAGGACGCGGACCCGCCGGCGGCCCCGGCGCCGGGGAGCTCTCCCGGAGCAGAGTTGAGGGAGGGCCTGGGGCCGGGCGTCGTGCTCCGACTTTGGGGGCGGCTGGGGCGCCCCGGGCTGCGGCTTCCCCCTGCGGGGGAACGGAGGTTTCTCTCGCCCTGAGGCGTGGACGCGGCTGCGAAGGGCACCGCCGGCGCCGGGGCGGTCGGGGGCCCTGGGGCGCGGGACTCAGGGTTGCCCAGGGGGAGGCCCCGGGGCACAGGACCCCGGACTCGGAAGGCTGAGGAGGCAGGCGAGGGTTGGAGCCCGGGCCTCGGGGCCCGCCCGGCCCCACCGGCCAGCGCCAGGGAGGGGAGCCCCGGGCGCTGAGGAGCGCGAGGCGTCGGCGTCGCGCGCGGCGGACTCGCGGGGGGCTTTGCGGCGGGGTGCGGGCGCGACCCCGCGGGGTCCCGGGCCAGGCGCGGGGGGCGGCCCCGCAGACGGGCTGCGCCCGAAGCGAGTTCGCCGGGCGTTTTCCGGCCGATTCTCACGAGCGTTCTGCCCAAACCGGGATCGGTTTGGGCAGAACGCTCGTGAGAATCGGCCGTCGTTGGGCAGCCCCGGGGACCGGCCTGGTCCCCGGGGCCGAGGGCCCTTTCTCGCTCGGGGCCCGGCGCGGCCCCCCGGAAAACGCGCCGAGAGGACGCGGACCCGCCGGCGGTCCCGGCGCCGGGGAGCACTCCCGGAGCAGAGATGAGGGAGGGCCTGGGGCCGGGCGTCGTGCTCCGACTTTGGGGGCGGCTGGGGCGCCCCGGGCTGCGGCTGCCCCCTGCGGGTGAACGGAGGTTTCTCTCGCCCCGAGGCGTGGACGCGGCTGCGAAGGGCACCGCCGGTGCCGGGGCGGTCGGGGGCCTCGGGGCGCGGGACCCAGGGTTGCCCAGGGGGAGGCCCCGGGGCACAGGACCCCGGACTCGGAAGCCTGAGGAGGCAGGCGAGGGTTGGAGCCCGGGCCTCGGGGCCCGCCCGGCCCCACCGGCCCGCGCCAGGGAGGGGAGCCCCGGGCGCTGAGGAGCGCGAGGCGTCGGCGTCGCGCGCGGCGGACTCGCGGGGGGCTTTGCGGCGGGGTGCGGGCGCGACCCCGCGTGGTCCCGGGCCAGGCGCGGGGGGCGGCCCCGCAGACGGGCTGCGCCCGAAGCGAGTTCGCCGGGCGTTTTCCGGCCGATTCTCACGAGCGTTCTGCCCAAACCGGGATCGGTTTGGGCAGAACGCTCGTGAGAATCGGCCAGCGTTGGGCAGCCCCGGGGACCGGCCTGGTCCCCGGGGCCGAGGGCCCTTTCTCGCTCGGGGCCCGGCCCGGCCCCCCGGAAAATGCGCCGAGAGGACGCGGACCCGCCGGCGGCCCCGGCGCCGGGGAGCACTCCCGGAGCAGAGTTGAGGGAGGGCCTGGGGCCGGGCGTCGTGCTCCGACTTTGGGGGCGGCTGGTGCGCCCCGGGCTGCGGCTTCCCCCTGCGGGGGAACGGAGGTTTCTCTCGCCCCGAGGCGTGGACGCGGCTGCGAAGGGCACCGCCGGCGCCGTGGCGGTAGGGGGCCTCGGGGCGCGGGACTCAGGAATGCCCAGGTGGAGGCCCCGGGGCACAGGACCCCGGACTCGGAAGGCTGAGGAGGCAGGCGAGGGTTGGAGCCCGGGCCTCGGGGCCCGCCCGGCCCCACCGGCCCACGCCAGGGAGGGGAGCCCCGGGCGCTGAGGAGCGCGAGGCGTCGGCGTCGCGCGCGGCGGACTCGCGGGGGGCTTTGCGGCGGGGTGCGGGCGCGACCCCGCGGGGTCCTGGGCCAGGCGCGGGGGGCGGCCCCGCAGACGGGCTGCGCCCGAAGCGAGTTCGGCGGGCGTTTTCCGGCCGATTCTCACGAGCGTTCTGCCCAAACCGGGATCGGTTTGGGCAGAACGCTCGTGAGAATCGGCCGGCGTTGGGCAGCCCCGGGGACCGGCCTGGTCCCCGGGGCCGAGGGCCCTTTCTCGCTCGGGGCCCGGCGCGGCCCCCCGGAAAACGCGCCGAGAGGACGCGGACCCGCCGGCGGTCCCGGCGCCGGGGAGCACTCCCGGAGCAGAGTTGAGGGAGGGCCTGGGGCCGGGCGTCGTTCTCCGACTTTGGGGGCGGCTGGGGCGCCCCGGGCTGCGGCTTCCCCCTGCGGGGGAACGGAGGTTTCTCTCGCCCCGAGGCGTGGACGCGGCTGCGAAGGGCACCGCCGGCGCCGGGGCGGTCGGGGGCCTCGGGGCGCGGGACTCAGGGTTGCCCGGGGGAGGCCCCGGGGCACAGGACCCCGGACTCGGAAGGCTGAGGAGGCAGGCGAGGGTTGGAGCCCGGGCCTCGGGGCCCGCCCGGCCCCACCGGCCAGCGCCAGGGAGGGGAGCCCCGGGCGCTGAGGAGCGCGAGGCGTCGGCGTCGCGTGCGGCGGACTCGCGGGTGGCTTTGCGGCGGGGTGCGGGCGCGACCCCGCGGGGTCCCGGGCCAGGCGCGGGGGGCGGCCCCGCAGACGGGCTGCGCCCGAAGCGAGTTCGCCGGGCGTTTTCCGGCCGATTCTCACGAGCGTTCTGCCCAAACCGGGATCGGTTTGGGCAGAACGCTCGTGAGAATCGGCCGGCGTTGGGCAGCCCCGGGGACCGGCCTGGTCCCCGGGGCTGAGGGCCCTTTCTCGCTCGGGGCCCGGCGCGGCCCCCCGGAAAACGCGCCGAGGGGACGCGGACCCGCCGGCGGCCCCGGCGCCGGGGAGCACTCCCGGAGCAGAGTTTAGGGAGGGCCTGGGGCCGGGCGTCGTGCTCCGACTTTGGGGGCGGCTGGGGCGCCCCGGGCTGCGGCTTCCCCCTGCGGGGGAACGGAGGTTTCTCTCGCCCCGAGGCGTGGACGCGGCTGCGAAGGGCACCGACGGCGCCGGGGCGGTCGGGGGCCTCGGGGCGCGGGACTCAGGGTTGCCCAGGGGGAGGCCCCGCGGCACAGGACCCCGGACACGGAAGGCTGAGGAGGCAGGCGAGGGTTGGAGCCCGGGCCTCGGGGCCCGCCCGGCCCCACCGGCCCGCGCCAGGGAGGGGAGCCCCGGGCGCTGAGGAGCGCGAGGCGTCGGCGTCGCGCGCGGCGGACTCGCGGGGGGCTTTGCGGCGGGGTGCGTGCGCGACCCCGCGGGGTCCCGGGCCATGCGCGGGGGGCGGCCCCGCAGACGGGCTGTGCCCGAAGCGAGTTCGCCGGGCGTTTTCCGGCCGATTCTCACGAGCGTTCTGCCCATACCGGGATCGGTTTGGGCAGAACGCTGGTGAGAATCGGCCGGCGTTGGGCAGCCCCGGGGACCGGCCTGGTCCCGGTGGCCGAGGGCCCTTTCTCGCTCGGGGCCCGGCGCGGCCCCCCGGAAAACGCGCCGAGAGGACGCGGACCCGCCGGCGGTTCCGGCGCCGGGGAGCACTCCCGGAGCAGAGTTGAGGGAGGGCCTGGGGCCTGGCGTCGTGCTCCGACTTTGGGGGCGGCTGGGGCGCCCCGGGCTGCGGCTGCCCCCTGCGGGGGAACGGAGGTTTCTCTCGCCCCGAGGCGTGGACGCGGCTGCGAAGGGCACCGCCGGTGCCGGGGCGGTCGGCGGCCTCGGTGCGCGGGACCCAGGGTTGCCCAGGGGGAGGCCCCGGGGCACAGGACCCCGGACTCGGAAGGCTGAGGAGGCAGGCGAGGGTTGGAGCCCGGGCCTCGGGGCCCGCCCGGCCCCACCGGCCAGCGCCAGGGAGGGGAGCCCCGGGCGCTGAGGAGCGGGAGGCGTCGGCGTCGCGCGCGGCGGACTCGCGGGGGGCTTTGCGGCGGGGTGCGGGCGCGACCCCGCGGGGTCCCGGGCCAGGCGCGGGGGGCGGCCCCGCAGACGGGCTGCGCCCGAAGCGAGTTCGCCGGGCGTTTTCCGGCCGATTCTCACGAGCGTTCTGCCCAAACCGGGATCGGTTTGGGCAGAACGCTCGTGAGAATCGGCCGGCGTTGGGCAGCCCCGGGGACCGGCCTGGTCCCCGGGGCCGAGGGCCCTTTCTCGCTCGGGGCCCGGCGCGGCCCCCGGAAAACGCGCCGAGAGGACGCGGACCCGCCGGCGGCCCCGGCGCCGGGGCGCACTCCCTGAGCAGAGTTGAGGGAGGGCCTGGGGCCGGGCGTCGTGCTCCGACTTTGGGGGCGGCTGGGGCGCCCCGGGCTGCGGCTTCCCCCTGCGGGGGAACGGAGGTTTCTCTCGCCCCGAGGCGTGGACGCGGCTGCGAAGGGCACCGCCGGCGCCGGGGCGTTCGGGGGCCTCGGGGCGCGGGACTCAGGGTTGCCCAGGGGGAGGCCCCGGGGCACAGGACCCCGGACTCGGAAGGCTGAGGAGGCAGGCGAGGGTTGGAGCCCGGGCCTCGGGGCCCGCCCGGCCCCACCGGCCCGCGCCAGGGAGGGGAGCCCCGGGCGCTGAGGAGCGCGAGGCGTCGGCGTCGCGCGCGGCGGACTCGCGGGGGGCATTGCGGCGGGGTGCGGGCGCGACCCCGCGGGGTCCCGGGCCAGGCGCGGGGGGCGGCCCCGCAAACGGGCTGCGCCCGAAGCGAGTTCGCTGGGCGTTTTCCGGCCGATTCTCACGAGCGTTCTGCCCAAACCGGGATCGGTTTGGGCAGAACGCTCGTGAGAATCGGCCGGCGTTGGGCAGCCCCGGGGACCGGCCTGGTCCCCGGGGCCGAGGGCCCTTTCTCGCTCGGGGCCCGGCGCGGCCCCCCGGAAAACGCGCCGAGAGGACGCGGACCCGCTGGCGGTCCCGGCGCCGGGGAGCACTCCCGGAGCAGAGATGAGGGAGGGCCTGGGGCCGGGCGTCGTGCTCCGACTTTGGGGGCGGCTGGGGCGCCCCGGGCTGCGGCTGCCCCCTGCGGGTGAACGGAGGTTTCTCTCGCCCCGAGGCGTGGACGCGGCTGCGAAGGGCACCGCCGGTGCCGGGGCGGTCGGCGGCCTCGGTGCGCGGGACCCAGGGTTGCCCAGGGGGAGGCCCCGGGGCACAGGACCCCGGACTCGGAAGGCTGAGGAGGCAGGCGAGGGTTGGAGCCCGGGCCTCGGGGCCCGCCCGGCCCCACCGGCCAGCGCCAGGGAGGGGAGCCCCGGGCGCTGAGGAGCGGGAGGCGTCGGCGTCGCGCGCGGCGGGCTCGCGGGGGGCTTTGCGGCGGGGTGCGGGCGCGACCCCGCGGGGTCCCGGGCCAGGCGCGGGGGGCGGCCCCGCAGACGGGCTGCGCCCGAAGCGAGTTCGCCGGGCGTTTTCCGGCCGATTCTCACGAGCGTTCTGCCCAAACCGGGATCGGTTTGGGCAGAACGCTCGTGAGAATCGGCCGGCGTTGGGCAGCCCCGGGGACCGGCCTGGTCCGCGGGGCCGAGGGACCTTTCTCGCTCGGGGCCCGGCGCGGCCCCCCGGAAAACGCGCCGAGAGGACGCGGACCCGCCGGCGGCCCCGGCGCCGGGGCGCACTCCCTGAGCAGAGTTGAGGGAGGGCCTGGGGCCGGGCGTCGTGCTCCGACTTTGGGGGCGGCTGGGGCGCCCCGGGCTGCGGCTTCCCCCTGCGGGGGAACGGAGGTTTCTCTCGCCCCGAGGCGTGGACGCGGCTGCGAAGGGCACCGCCGGCGCCGGGGCGTTCGGGGGCCTCGGGGCGCGGGACTCAGGGTTGCCCAGGGGGAGGCCCCGGGGCACAGGACCCCGGACTCGGAAGGCTCAGGAGGCAGGCGAGGGTTGGAGCCCGGGCCTCGGGGCCCGCCCGGCCCCACCGGCCCGCGCCAGGGAGGGGAGCCCCGGGCGCTGAGGAGAGCGAGGCGTCGGCGTCGCGCGCGGCGGACTCGCGGGGGGCATTGCGGCAGGGTGCGGGCGCGACCCCGCGGGGTCCCGGGCCAGGCGCGGGGGGCGGCCCCGCAGACGGGCTGCGCCCGAAGCGAGTTCGCTGGGCGTTTTCCGGCCGATTCTCACGAGCGTTCTGCCCAAACCGGGATCGGTTTGGGCAGAACGCTCGTGAGAATCGGCCGGCGTTGGGCAGCCCCGGGGACCGGCCTGGTCCCCGGGGCCGAGGGCCCTTTCTCGCTCGGGGCCCGGCGCGGCCCCCCGGAAAACGCGCCGAGAGGACGCGGACCCGCTGGCGGTCCCGGCGCCGGGGAGCACTCCCGGAGCAGAGATGAGGGAGGGCCTGGGGCCGGGCGTCGTGCTCCGACTTTGGGGGCGGCTGGGGCGCCCCGGGCTGCGGCTGCCCCCTGCGGGAGAACGGAGGTTTCTCTCGCCCCGAGGCGTGGACGCGGCTGCGAAGGGCACCGCCGGTGCCGGGGCGGTCGGGGGCCTCGGGGCGCGGGACTCAGGGTTGCCCAGGGGGAGGCCCCGGGGCACAGGACCCCGGACTCGGAAGGCTGAGGAGGCAGGCGAGGGTTGGAGCCCGGGCCTCGGGGCCCGCCCGGCCCCACCGGCCAGCGCCAGGGAGGGGAGCCCCGGGCGCTGAGGAGCGGGAGGCGTCGGCGTAGCGCGCGGCGGACTCGCGGGGGGCTTTGCGGCGGGGTGCGTGCGCGACCCCGCGGGGTCCCGGGCCAGGCGCGGGGGGCGGCCCCGCAGACGGGCTGTGCCCGAAGCGAGTTCGCCGGGCGTTTTCCGGCCGATTCTCACGAGCGTTTTGCCCATACCGGGATCGGTTTGGGCAGAACGCTCGTGAGAATCGGCCGGCGTTGGGCAGCCCCGGGGACCGGCCTGGTCCCCGTGGCTGAGGGCCCTTTCTCGCTCGGGGCCCGGCGCGGCCCCCCGGAAAACGCGCCGAGAGGACGCGGACCCGCCGGCGGTCCCGGCGCCGGGGAGCACTCCCGGAGCAGAGTTGAGGGAGGGCCTGGGGCCGGGCGTCGTGCTCCGACTTTGGGGGCGGCTGGGGCGCCCCGGGCTGCGGCTTCCCCCTGCGGGGGAACGGAGGTTTCTCTCGCCCCGAGGCGTGGACGCGGCTGCGAAGGGCACCGCCGGCGCCGGGGCGGTCGGGGGCCTCGGGGCGCGGGACTCAGGGTTGCCCAGGGGGAGGCCCCGGGGCACAGGACCCCGGACTCGGAAGGCTGAGGAGGCAGGCGAGGGTTGGAGCCCGGGCCTCGGGGCCCGCCCGGCCCCACCGGCCCGCGCCAGGGAGGGCAGCCCCGGGCGCTGAGGAGCGCGAGGCGTCGGCGTCGCGCGCGGCGGACTCGCGGGGGGCTTTGCGGCGGGGTGCGGGCGCGACCCCGCGGGGTCCCGGGCCAGGCTCGGGGGGCGGCCCCGCAGACGGGCTGTGCCCGAAGCGAGTTCGCCGGGCGTTTTCCGGCCGATTCTCACGAGCGTTCTGCCCAAACCGGGATCGGTTTGGGCAGAACGCTCGTGAGAATCGGCCGGCGTTGGGCAGCCCCGGGGACCGGCCTGGTCCCCGGTGCCGAGGGCCCTTTCTCGCTCGGGGCCCGGCGCGGCCCCCCGGAAAACGCGCCGAGAGGACGCGGACCCGCCGGCGGCCCCGGCGCCGGGGAGCACTCCCGGAGCATAGTTGAGGGAGGGCCTGGGGCCGGGCGTCGTGCTCCGACTTTGGGGGCGGCTGGGGCGCCCCGGGCTGCGGCTTCCCCCTGCGGGGGAACGGAGGGTTCTCTCGCCCCGAGGCGTGGACGCGGCTGCGAAGGGCACCGCCGGCGCCGGGGCGGTCGGGGGCCTCGGGGCGCGGGACTCAGTGTTGCCCAGGGGGAGGCCCCGGGGCACAGGACCCCGGACTCGGAAGGCTGAGGAGGCAGGCGAGGGTTGGAGCCCGGGCCTCGGGGCCCGCCCGGCCCCACCGGCCAGCGCCAGGGAGGGGAGCCCCGGGCGCTGAGGAGCGCGAGGCGTCGGCGTCGCGCGCGGCGGACTCGCGGGGGGCTTTGCGGCGGGGTGCGGGCGCGACCCCGCGGGGTCCCGGGCCAGGCGCGGGGGGCGGCCCCGCAGACGGGCTGCGCCCGAAGCGAGTTCGCCGGGCGTTTTCCGGCCGATTCTCACGAGCGTTCTGCCCAAACCGGGATCGGTTTGGGCAGAACGCTCGTGAGAATCGGCCGGCGTTGGGCAGCCCCGGGGACCGGCCTGGTCCCCGGGGCCGAGGGCCCTTTCTCGCTCGGGGCCCGGCGCGGCCCCCCGGAAAACGCGCCGAGAGGACGCGAACCCGCCGGCGGCCCCGGCGCCGGGGAGCACTCCCGGAGCAGAGTTGAGGGAGGGCCTGGGGCCGGGCGTCGTGCTCCGACTTTGGGGGCGGCTGGGGCGCCCCGGGCTGCGGCTTCCCCCTGCGGGGGAACGGAGGTTTCTCTCGCCCCGAGGTGTGGACGCGGCTGCGAAGGGCACCGCCGGCGCCGGGGCGGTCGGGGGCCTCGGGGCGCGGGACACAGGGTTGCCCAGGGGGAGGCCCCGGGGCACAGGACCCCGGAATCGGAAGGCTGAGGAGGCAGGCGAGGGTTGGAGCCCGGGCCTCGGTGCCCGCCCGGCCCCACCGGCCCGCGCCAGGGAGGGGAGCCCCGGGCGCTGAGGAGCGCGAGGCGTCGGCGTCGCGCGCGGCGGACTCGCGGGGGGCTTTGCGGCGGGGTGCGGGCACGACCCCGCGTGGTCCCGGGCCAGGCTCGGGGGGCGGCCCCGCAGACGGGCTGCGCCCGAAGCGAGTTCGCCGGGAATTTTCCGGCCGATTCTCACGAGCGTTCTGCCCAAACCGGGATCGGTTTGGGCAGAACGCTCGTGAGAATCGGCCGGCGTTGGGCAGGCCCGGGGACCGGCCTGGTCCCCGGGGCCGAGGGCCCTTTCTCGCTCGGGGCCCGGCGCGGCCCCCCGGAAAACGCGCCGAGAGGACGCGGACCCGCCGGCGGCCCCGGCGCCGGGGAGCACTCCCGGAGCAGAGTTGAGGGAGGGCCTGGGGCCGGGCGTCGTGCTCCGACTTTGGGGGCGGCTGGGGCGCCCCGGGCTGCGGCTTCCCCCTGCGGGGGAACGGAGGTTTCTCTCGCCCCGAGGCGTGGACGCGGCTGCGAAGGGCACCGCCGGCGCCGGGGCGGTCGGGGGCCTCGGGGCGCGGGACTCAGGGTTGCCCAGGGGGAGGCCCCGGGGCACAGGACCCCGGACTCGGAAGGCTGAGGAGGCAGGCGAGGGTTGGAGCCCGGGCCTCGGGGCCCGCCCGGCCCCACCGGCCAGCGCCAGGGAGGGGAGCCCCTGGCGCTGAGGAGCGCGAGGCTTCGGCGTCGCGCGCGGCGGACTCGCGGGGGGCTTTGCGGCGGGGTGCGGGCGCGACCCCGCGGGGTCCCGGGCCAGGCGCGGGGGGCGGCCCGGCAGACGGGCTGCGCCCGAAGCGAGTTCGCCGGGCGTTTTCCGGCCGATTCTCACGAGCGTTCTGCCCAAACCGGGATCGGTTTGGGCAGAACGCTCGTGAGAATCGGCCGGCGTTGGGCAGCCCCGGGGACCGGCCTGGTCCCCGGGGCCGAGGGCCCTTTCTCGCTCGGGGCCCGGCGCGGCCCCCCGGAAAACGCGCCGAGAGGACGCGGACCCGCCGGCGGCCCCGGCGCCGGGGAGCACTCCCGGAGCAGAGTTGAGGGAGGGCCTGGGGCCGGGCGTCGTGCTCCGACTTTGGGGGCGGCTGGGGCGCCCCGGGCTGCGGCTTCCCCCTGCGGGGGAACGGAGGTTTCTCTCGCCCCGAGGCGTGGACGCGGCTGCGAAGGGCACCGCCGGCGCCGGGGCGGTCGGGGGCCTCGGGGCGCGGGACTCAGGGTTGCCCAGGGGGAGGCCCCGGGGCACAGGACCCCGGACTCGGAAAGCTGAGGAGGCAGGCGAGGGTTGGAGCCCGGGCCTCGGGGCCCGCCCGGCCCCACCGGCCAGCGCCAGGGAGGGGAGCCCCGGGCGCTGAGGAGCGCGAGGCGTCGGCGTCGCGCGCGGCGGACTCGCGGGGGGCTTTGCGGCGGGGTGCGGGCGCGACCCGGCGGGGTCCCGGGCCAGGCGCGGGGGGCGGCCCCGCAGACGGGCTGCGCCCGAAGCGAGTTCGCCGGGCGTTTTCCGGCCGATTCTCACGAGCGTTCTGCCCAAACCGGGATCGGTTTGGGCAGAACGCTCGTGAGAATCGGCCGGCGTTGGGCAGCCCCGGGGACCGGCCTGGTCCCCGGGGCCGAGGGCCCTTTCTCGCTCGGGGCCCGGCGCGGCCCCCCGGAAAACGCGCCGAGAGGACGCGGACCCGCCGGCGGCCCCGGCGCCAGGGAGCACTCCCGGAGCAGAGTTGAGGGAGGGCCTGGGGCCGGGCGTCGTGCTCCGACTTTGGGGGCGGCTGGGGCGCCCCGGGCTGCGGCTTCCCCCTGCGGGGGAACGGAGGTTTCTCTCGCCCCGAGGCGTGGACGCGGCTGCGAAGGGCACCGCTGGCGCCGGGGCGGTCGGGGGCCTCGGGGCGCGGGACTCAGGGTTGCCCAGGGGGAGGCCCCGGGGCACAGGACCCCGGACTCGGAAGGCTGAGGAGGCAGGCGAGGGTTGGAGCCCGGGCCTCGGGGCCCGCCCGGCCCCACCGGCCAGCGCCAGGGAGGGGAGCCCCGGGCGCTGAGGAGCGCGAGGCGTCGGCGTCGCGCGCGGCGGACTCGCGGGGGGCTTTGCGGCGGGGTGCGTGCGCGACCCCGCGGGGTCCCGGGCCAGGCGCGGGGGGCGGCCCCGCAGACGGGCTGCGCCCGAAGCGAGTTCGCCGGGCGTTTTCCGGCCGATTCTCACGAGCGTTCTGCCCAAACCGGGATCGGTTTGGGCAGAACGCTCGTGAGAATCGGCCGGCGTTGGGCAGCCCCGGGGACCGGCCTGGTTCCCGGGGCCGAGGGCCCTTTCTCGCTCGGGGCCCGGCGCGGCCCCCCGGAAAACGCGCCGAGAGGACGCGGACCCGCCGGCGGCCCCGGCGCCGGGGAGCACTCCCGGAGCAGAGTTGAGGGAGGGCCTGGGGCCGGGCGTCGTGCTCCGACTTGGGGGCGGCTGGGGCGCCCCGGGCTGCGGCTTCCCCCTGCGGGGGAACGGAGGTTTCTCTCGCCCCGAGGCGTGGAAGCGGCTGCGAAGGGCACCGCCGGCGCCGGGGCGGTCGGGGGCCTCGGGGCGCGGGACTCAGGGTTGCCCAGGGGGAGGCCCCGGGGCACAGGACCCCGGACTCGGAAGGCTGAGGAGGCAGGCGAGGGTTGGAGCCCGGGCCTCGGGGCCCGCCCGGCCCCACCGGCCCGCGCCAGGGAGGGGAGCCCCGGGCGCTGAGGAGCGCGAGGCGTCGGCGTCGCGCGCGCCGGACTCGCGGGGGGCTTTGCGGCGGGGTGCGGGCGCGACCCCGCGGGGTCCCGGGCCAGGCTCGGGGGGCGGCCCCGCAGACGGGCTGTGCCCGAAGCGAGTTCGCCGGGCGTTTTCCGGCCGATTCTCACGAGCGTTCTGCCCAAACCGGGATCGGTTTGGGCAGAACGCTCGTGAGAATCGGCCGGCGTTGGGCAGCCCCGGGGACCGGCCTGGTCCCCGGGGCCGAGGGCCCTTTCTCGCTCGGGGCCCGGCGCGGCCCCCCGGAAAACGCGCCGAGAGGACGCGGACCCGCCGGCGGCCCCGGCGCCGGCGAGCACTCCCGGAGCATAGTTGAGGGAGGGCCTGGGGCCGGGCGTCGTGCTCCGACTTTGGGGGCGGCTGGGGCGCCCCGGGCTGCGGCTTCCGCCTGCGGGGGAACGGAGGTTTCTCTCGCCCCGAGGCGTGGACGCGGCTGCGAAAGGCACCGCCGGCGCCGGGGCGGTCTGGGGCCTCGGGGCGCGGGACTCAGTGTTGCCCAGGGGGAGGCCCCGGGGCACAGGACCCCGGACTCGGAAGGCTGAGGAGGCAGGCGAGGGTTGGAGCCCGGGCCTCGGGGCCCGCCCGGCCCCACCGGCCAGCGCCAGGGAGGGGAGCCCCGGGCGCTGAGGAGCGCGAGGCGTCGGCGTCGCGCGCGGCGGACTCGCGGGGGGCTTTGCGGCGGGGTGCGGGCGCGACCCCGCGGGGTCCCGGGCCAGGCGCGGGGGGCGGCCCCGCAGACGGGCTGCGCCCGAAGCGAGTTCGCCGGGCGTTTTCCGGCCGATTCTCACGAGCGTTCTGCCCAAACCGGGATCGGTTTGGGCAGAACGCTCGTGAGAATCGGCCGGCGTTGGGCAGCCCCGGGGACCGGCCTGGTCCCCGGGGCCGAGGGCCCTTTCTCGCTCGGGGCCCGGCGCGGCCCCCCGGAAAACGCGCCGAGAGGACGCGGACCCGCCGGCGGTCCCGGCGCCGGGGAGCACTCCCGGAGCAGAGTTGAGGGAGGGCCTGGGGCCGGGCGTATGCTCCGACTTTGGGGGCGGCTGGGGCGCCCCGGGCTGCGGCTGCCCCCTGCGGGGGAACGGAGGTTTCTCTCGCCCCGAGGCGTGGACGCGGCTGCGAAGGGCACCGCCGGTGCCGGGGCGGTCGGCGGCCTCGGGGCGCGGGACCCAGGGTTGCCCAGGGGGAGGCCCCGGGGCACAGGACCCCGGACTCGGAAGGCTGAGGAGGCAGGCGAGGGTGGAGCCCGGGCCTCGGTGCCCGCCCGGCCCCACCGGCCCGCGCCAGGGAGGGGAGCCCCGGGCGCTGAGGAGCGCGAGGCGTCGGCGTCGCGCGCGGCGGACTCGCGGGGGGCTTTGCGGCGGGGTGCGGGCACGACCCCGCGTGGTCCCGGGCCAGGCTCGGGGGGCGGCCCCGCAGACGGGCTGCGCCCAAGCGAGTTCGCCGGGAATTTTCCGGCCGATTCTCACGAGCGTTCTGCCCAAACCGGGATCGGTTTGGGCAGAACGCTCGTGAGAATCGGCCGGCGTTGGGCAGGCCCGGGGACCGGCCTGGTCCCCGGGGCCGAGGGCCCTTTCTCGCTCGGGGCCCGGCGCGGCCCCCCGGAAAACGCGCCGAGAGGACGCGGACCCGCCGGTGGCCCTGGCGCCGGGGAGCACTCCCGGAGCAGAGTTGAGGGAGGGCCTGGGGCCGGGCGTCGTGCTCCGACTTTGGGGGCGGCTGGGGCGCCCCGGGCTGCGGCTTCCCCCTGCGGGGGAACGGAGGTTTCTCTCGCCCCGAGGCGTGGACGCGGCTGCGAAGGGCACCGCCGGCGCCGGGGCGGTCGGGGGCCTCGGGGCGCGGGACTCAGGGTTGCCCAGGGGGAGGCCCCGGGGCACTTGACCCCGGACTCGGAAGGCTGAGGAGGCAGGCGAGGGTTGGAGCCCGGGCCTCGGGGCCCGCCCGGCCCCACCGGCCAGCGCCAGGGAGGGGAGCCCCGGGCGCTGAGGAGCGCGAGGCTTCGGCGTCGCGCGCGGCTGACTCGCGGGGGGCTTTGCGGCGGGGTGCGGGCGCGACCCCGCGGGGTCCCGGGCCAGGCGCGGGGGGCGGCCCCGCAGACGGGCTGCGCCCGAAGCGAGTTCGCCGGGCGTTTTCCGGCCGATTCTCACGAGCGTTCTGCCCAAACCGGGATCGGTTTGGGCAGAACGCTCGTGAGAATCGTCCGGCGTTGGGCAGCCCCGGGGACCGGCCTGGTCCCCGGGGCCGAGGGCCCTTTCTCGCTCGGGGCCCGGCGCGGCCCCCCGGAAAACGCGCCGAGAGGACGCGGACCCGCCGGCGGCCCCGGCGCCGGGGAGCACTCCCGGAGCAGAGTTGAGGGAGGGCCTGGGGCAGGGCGTCGTGCTCCGACTTTGGGGGCGGCTGGGGCGCCCCGGGCTGCGGCTTCCCCCTGCGGGGGAACGGAGGTTTCTCTCGCCCCGAGGCGTGGACGCGGCTGCGAAGGGCACCGCCGGCGCCGGGGCGGTCGGGGGCCTCGGGGCGCGGGACTCAGGGTTGCCCAGGGGGAGGCCCCGGGGCACAGGACCCCGGACTCGGAAGGCTGAGGAGGCAGGCGAGGGTTGGAGCCCGGGCCTCGGGGCCCGCCCGGCCCCACCGGCCAGCGCCAGGGAGGGGAGCCCCGGGCGCTGAGGAGCGCGAGGCGTCGGCGTCGCGCGCGGCGGACTCGCGGGGGGCTTTGCGGCGGGGTGCGGGCGCGACCCGGCGGGGTCCCGGGCCAGGCGCGGGGGGCGGCCCCGCAGACGGGCTGCGCCCGAAGCGAGTTCGCCGGGCGTTTTCCGGCCGATTCTCACGAGCGTTCTGCCCAAACCGGGATCGGTTTGGGCAGAACGCTCGTGAGAATCGGCCGGCGTTGGGCAGCCCCGGGGACCGGCCTGGTCCCCGGGGCCGAGGGCCCTTTCTCGCTCGGGGCCCGGCGCGGCCCCCCGGAAAACGCGCCGAGAGGACGCGGACCCGCCGGCGGCCCCGGCGCCAGGGAGCACTCCCGGAGCAGAGTTGAGGGAGGGCCTGGGGCCGGGCGTCGTGCTCCGACTTTGGGGGCGGCTGGGGCGCCCCGTGCTGCGGCTTCCCCCTGCGGGGGAACGGAGGTTTCTCTCGCCCCGAGGCGTGGACGCGGCTGCGAAGGGCACCGCCGGCGCCGGGGCGGTCGGGGGCCTCGGGGCGCGGGACTCAGGGTTGCCCAGGGGGAGGCCCCGGGGCACAGGACCCCGGACTCGGAAGGCTGAGGAGGCAGGCGAGGGTTGGAGCCCGGGCCTCGGGGCCCGCCCGGCCCCACCGGCCAGCGCCAGGGAGGGGAGCCCCGGGCGCTGAGGAGCGCGAGGCGTCGGCGTCGCGCGCGGCGGACTCGCGGGGGGCTTTGCGGCGGGGTGCGTGCGCGACCCCGCGGGGTCCCGGGCCAGGCGCGGGGGGCGGCCCCGCAGACGGGCTGCGCCCGAAGCGAGTTCGCCGGGCGTTTTCCGGCCGATTCTCACGAGCGTTCTGCCCAAACCGGGATCGGTTTGGGCAGAACGCTCGTGAGAATCGGCCGGCGTTGGGCAGCCCCGGGGACCGGCCTGGTCCCCGGGGCCGAGGGCCCTTTCTCGCTCAGGGCCCGGCCCGGCCCCCCGGTAAACGCGCCGAGAGGACGCGGACCCGCCGGCGGCCCCGGCGCCGGGGAGCACTCCCGGAGCAGAGTTGAGGGAGGGCCTGGGGCCGGGCGTCGTGCTCCGAATTTGGGGGCGGCTGGGGCGCCCCGGGCTGCGGCTTCCCCCTGCGGGGGAACGGAGGTTTCTCTCGCCCCGAGGCGTGGACGCGGCTGCGAAGGGCACCGCCGGCGCCGGGGCGGTCGGGGGCCTCGGGGCGCGGGACTCAGGGTTGCCCGGGGGAGGCCCCGGGGCACAGGACCCCGGACTCGGAAGGCTGAGGAGGCAGGCGAGGGTTGGAGCCCGGGCCTCGGGGCCCGCCCGGCCCCACCGGCCAGCGCCAGGGAGGGGAGCCCCGGGCGCTGAGGAGCGGGAGGCGTCGGCGTAGCGCGCGGCGGACTCGCGGGGGGCTTTGCGGCGGGGTGCGGGCGCGACCCCGCGGGGTCCCGGGCCAGGCGCGGGTGGCGGCCCCGCAGACGGGCTGCGCCCGAAGCGAGTTCGCCGGGCGTTTTCCGGCCGATTCTCACGAGCGTTCTGCCCAAACCGGGATCGGTTTGGGCAGAACGCTCGTGAGAATCGGCCGGCGTTGGGCAGCCCCGGGGACCGGCCTGGTCCCCGGGGCCGAGGGCCCTTTCTCGCTCGGGGCCCGGCGCGGCCCCCCGGAAAACGCGCCGAGAGGACGCAGACCCGCCGGCGGCCCCGGCGCCGGGGAGCACTCCCGGAGCAGAGTTGAGGGAGGGCCTGGGGCCGGGCGTCGTGCTCCGACTTTGGGGGCGGCTGGGGCGCCCCGGGCTGCGGCTTCCCCCTGCGGGGGAACGGAGGTTTCTCTCGCCCCGAGGCGTGGACGCGGCTGCGAAGGGCACCGCCGGCGCCGGGGCGGTCGGGGGCCTCGGGGCGCGGGACTCAGGGTTGCCCAGGGGGAGGCCCCGGGGCACAGGACCCCGGACTCGGAAGGCTGAGGAGGCAGGCGATGGTTGGAGCCCGGGCCTCGGTGCCCGCCCGGCCCCACCGGCCTGCGCCAGGGAGGGGAGCCCCGGGCGCTGAGGAGCGCGAGGCGTCGGCGTCGCGCGCGGCGGACTCGCGCGGGGCTTTGCGGCGGGGTGCGGGCATGACCCCGCGTGGTCCCGGGCCAGGCTCGGGGGGCGGCCCCGCAGACGGGCTGCGCCCGAAGCGATTTCGCCGGGAATTTTCCTTCCGATTCTCACGAGCGTTCTGCCCAAACCGGGATCGGTTTGGGCAGAACGCTCGTGAGAATCGGCCGGCGTTGGGCAGGCCCGGGGACCGGCCTGGTCCCCGGGGCCGAGGGCCCTTTCTCGCTCGGGGCCCGGCGCGGCCCCCCGGAAAACGCGCCGAGAGGACGCGGACCCGCCGGCGGCCCCGGCGCCGGGGAGCACTCCCGGAGCAGAGTTGAGGGAGGGCCTGGGGCCGGGCGTCGTGCTCCGACTTTGGGGGCGGCTGGGGCGCCCCGGGCTGCGGCTTCCCCCTGCGGGGGAACGGAGGTTTCTCTCGCCCCGAGGCGTGGACGCGGCTGCGAAGGGCACCGCCGGCACCGGGGCGGTCGGGGGCCTCGGGGCGCGGGACTCAGGGTTGCCCAGGGGGAGGCCCCGGGGCACAGGACCCCGGACTCGGAAGGCTGAGGAGGCAGGCGAGGGTTGGAGCCCGGGCCTCGGGGCCCGCCCGGCCCCACCGGCCCACGCCAGGGAGGGGAGCCCCGGGCGCTGAGGAGCGCGAGGCGTCGGCGTCGCGCGCGGCGGACTCGCGGGGGGCTTTGCGGCGGGGTGCGGGTGCGACCCCGCGGGGTCCTGGGCCAGGCGCGGGGGGCGGCCCCGCAGACGGGCTGCGCCCGAAGCGAGTTCGGCGGGCGTTTTCCGGCCGATTCTCACGAGCGTTCTGCCCAAACCGGGATCGGTTTGGGCAGAACGCTCGTGAGAATCGGCCGGCGTTGGGCAGCCCCGGGGACCGGCTTGGTCCCCGGGGCCGAGGGCCCTTTCTCGCTCGGGGCCCGGCGCGGCCCCCCGGAAAACGCGCCGAGAGGACGCGGACCCGCCGGCGGTCCCGGCGCCGGGGAGCACTCCCGGAGCAGAGTTGAGGGAGGGCCTGGGGCCGGGCGTCGTGTTCCGACTTTGGGGGCGGCTGGGGCGCCCCGGGCTGCGGCTTCCCCCTGCGGGGGAACGGAGGTTTCTCTCGCCCCGAGGCGTGGACGCGGCTGCGAAGGGCACCGCCGGCGCCGGGGCGGTCGGGGGCCTCGGGGCGCGGGACTCAGGGTTGCCCGGGGGAGGCCCCGGGGCACAGGACCCCGGACTCGGAAGGCTGAGGAGGCAGGCGAGGGTTGGAGCCCGGGCCTCGGGGCCCGCCCGGCCCCACCGGCCAGCGCCAGGGAGGGGAGCCCCGGGCGCTGAGGAGCGCGAGGCGTCGGCGTCGCGCGCGGCGGACTCGCGGGGGGCTTTGCGGCGGGGTGCGGGCGCGACCCCGCGGGGTCCCGGGCCAGGCGCGGGGGGCGGCCCCGCAGACGGGCTGCGCCCGAAGCGAGTTCGCCGGGCGTTTTCCGGCCGATTCTCACGAGCGTTCTGCCCAAACCGGGATCGGTTTGGGCAGAACGCTCGTGAGAATCGGCCGGCGTTGGGCAGCCCCGGGGACCGGCCTGGTCCCCGGGGCCGAGGGCCCTTTCTCGCTCGGGGCCCGGCGCGGCCCCCCGGAAAACGCGCCGAGAGGACGCGGACCCGCCGGCGGCCCCGGCGCCGGGGAGCACTCCCGGAGCAGAGTTGAGGGAGGGCCTGGGGCCGGGCGTCGTGCTCCGACTTTGGGGGCGGCTGGGGCGCCCCGGGCTGCGGCTTCCCCCTGCGGGGGAACGGAGGTTTCTCTCGCCCCGAGGCGTGGACGCGGCTGCGAAGGGCACCGCCGGCGCCGGGGCGGTCGGGGGCCTCGGGGCGCGGGACTCAGGGTTGCCCAGGGGGAGGCCCCGGGGCACAGGACCCCGGACTCGGAAGGCTGAGGAGGCAGGCGAGGGTTGGAGCCCGGGCCTCGGGGCCCGCCCGGCCCCACCGGCCAGCGCCAGGGAGGGGAGCCCCGGGCGCTGAGGAGCGCGAGGCGTCGGCGTCGCGCGCGGCGGACTCGCGGGGGGCTTTTCGGCGGGGTGCGGGCGCGACCCGGCGGGGTCCCGGGCCAGGCGCGGGGGGCGGCCCCGCAGACGGGCTGCGCCCGAAGCGAGTTCGCCGGGCGTTTTCCGGCCGATTCTCACGAGCGTTCTGCCCAAACCGGGATCGGTTTGGGCAGAACGCTCGTGAGAATCGGCCGGCGTTGGGCAGCCCCGGGGACCGGCCTGGTCCCCGGGGCCGAGGGCCCTTTCTCGCTCGGGGCCCGGCGCGGCCCCCCGGAAAACGCGCCGAGAGGACGCGGACCCGCCGGCGGCCCCGGCGCCAGGGAGCACTCCCGGAGCAGAGTTGAGGGAGGGCCTGGGGCCGGGCGTCGTGCTCCGACTTTGGGGGCGGCTGGGGCGCCCCGGGCTGCGGCTTCCCCCTGCGGTGGAACGGAGGTTTCTCTCGCCCCGAGGCGTGGACGCGGCTGCGAAGGGCACCGCCGGCGCCGGGGCGGTCGGGGGCCTCGGGGCGCGGGACTCAGGGTTGCCCAGGGGGAGGCCCCGGGGCACAGGACCCCGGACTCGGAAGGCTGAGGAGGCAGGCGAGGGTTGGAGCCCGGGCCTCGGGGCCCGCCCGGCCCCACCGGCCAGCGCCAGGGAGGGGAGCCCCGGGCGCTGAGGAGCGCGAGGCGTCGGCGTCGCGCGCGGCGGACTCGCGGGGGGCTTTGCGGCGGGGTGCGGGCGCGACCCCGCGGGGTCCCGGGCCAGGCGCGGGGGGCGGCCCCGAAGACGGGCTGCGCCCGAAGCGAGTTCGCCGGGCGTTTTCCGGCCGATTCTCACGAGCGTTCTGCCCAAACCGGGATCGGTTTGGGCAGAACGCTCGTGAGAATCGGCCGGCGTTGGGCAGCCCCGGGGACCGGCCTGGTCCCCGGGGCCGAGGGCCATTTCTCGCTCGGGGCCCGGCGCGGCCCCCCGGAAAACGCGCCGAGAGGACGCGGACCCGCCGGCGGTCCCGGCGCCGGGGAGCACTCCCGGAGCAGAGTTGAGGGAGGGCCTGTGGCCGGGCGTCGTGCTCCGACTTTGGGGGCGGCTGGGGCGCCCCGGGCTGCGGCTGCCCCCTGCGGGGGAACGGAGGTTTCTCTCGCCCCGAGGCGTGGACGCGGCTGCGAAGGGCACCGCCGGTGCCGGGGCGGTCGGCGGCCTCGGGGCGCGGGACCCAGGGTTGCCCAGGGGGAGGCCCAGGGGCACAGGACCCCGGACTCGGAAGGCTGAGGAGGCAGGCGAGGGTTGGAGCCCGGGCCTCGGGGCCCGCCCGGCCCCACCGGCCAGCGCCAGGGAGGGGAGCCCCGGGCGCTGAGGAGCGGGAGGCGTCGGCGTAGCGCGCGGCGGACTCGCGGGGGGCTTTGCGGCGGGGTGCGGGCGCGACCCCGCGGGGTCCCGGGCCAGGCGCGGGGGGCGGCCCCGCAGACGGGCTGCGCCCGAAGCGAGTTCGCCGGGCGTTTTCCGGCCGATTCTCACGAGCGTTCTGCCCAAACCGGGATCGGTTTGGGCAGAACGCTCGTGAGAATCGGCCGGCGTTGGGCAGCCCCGGGGACCGGCCTGGTCCCCGGGGCCGAGGGCCCTTTCTCGCTCGGGGCCCGGCGCGGCCCCCCGGAAAACGCGCCGAGAGGACGCGGAACCGCCGGCGGCCCCGGCGCCGGGGAGCACTCCCGGAGCAGAGTTGAGGGAGGGCCTGGGGCCGGGCGTCGTGCTCCGACTTTGGGGGCGGCTGGGGCGCCCCGGGCTGCGGCTTCCCCCTGCGGGGGAACGGAGGTTTCTCTCGCCCCGAGGTGTGGACGCGGCTGCGAAGGGCACCGCCGGCGCCGGGGCGGTCGGGGGCCTCGGGGTGCGGGACTCAGGGTTGCCCAGGGGGAGGCCCCGGGGCACAGGACCCCGGAATCGGAAGGCTGAGGAGGCAGGCGAGGGTTGGAGCCCGGGCCTCGGTGCCCGCCCGGCCCCACCGGCCCGTGCCAGGGAGGGGAGCCCCGGGCGCTGAGGAGCGCGAGGCGTCGGCGTCGCGCTCGGCGGACTCGCGGGGGGCTTTGCGGCGGGGTGCGGGCGCGACCCCGCGGGGTCCTGGGCCAGGCGCGGGGGGCGGCCCCGCAGACGGGCTGCGCCCGAAGCGAGTTCGGCGGGCGTTTTCCGGCCGATTCTCACGAGCGTTCTGCCCAAACCGGGATCGGTTTGGGCAGAACGCTCGTGAGAATCGGCCGGCGTTGGGCAGCCCCGGGGACCGGCCTGGTCCCCGGGGCCGAGGGTCCCTTCTCGCTCGGGGCCCGGCGCGGCCCCCCGGAAAACGCGCCGAGAGGACGCGGACCCGCCGGCGGTCCCGGCGCCGGGGAGCACTCCCGGAGCAGAGTTGAGGGAGGGCCTGGGGCCGGGCGTCGTGCTCCGACTTTGGGGGCGGCTGGGGCGCCCCGGGCTGCGGCTTCCCCCTGCGGGGGAACGGAGGTTTCTCTCGCCCCGAGGCGTGGACGCGGCTGCGAAGGGCACCGCCGGCGCCGGGGCGGTCGGGGGCCTCGCGGCGCGGGACTCAGGGTTGCCCGGGGGAGGCCCCGGGGCACAGGACCCCGGACTCGGAAGGCTGAGGAGGCAGGCGAGGGTTGGAGCCCGGGCCTCGGGGCCCGCCCGGCCCCACCGGCCAGCGCCAGGGAGGGGAGCCCCGGGCGCTGAGGAGCGCGAGGCGTCGGCGTCGCGCGCGGCGGACTCGCGGGGGGCTTTGCGGCGGGGTGCGGGCGCGACCCCGCGGGGTCCCGGGCCAGGCGCGGGGGGCGGCCCCGCAGACGGGCTGCGCCCGAAGCGAGTTCGCCGGGCGTTTTCCGGCCGATTCTCACGAGCGTTCTGCCCAAACCGGGATCGGTTTGGGCAGAACGCTCGTGAGAATCGGCCGGCGTTGGGCAGCCCCGGGGACCGGCCTGGTCCCCGGGGCCGAGGGCCCATTCTCGCTCGGGGCCCGGCGCGGCCCCCCGGAAAACGCGCCGAGAGGACGCGGACCCGCCGGCGGCCCCGGCGCCGGGGAGCACTTCCGGAGCAGAGTTGAGGGAGGGCCTGGGGCCGGGCGTCGTGCTCCGACTTTGGGGGCGGCTGGGGCGCCCCGGGCTGCGGCTTCCCCCTGCGGGGGAACGGAGGTTTCTCTCGCCCCGAGGCGTGGGCGCGGCTGCGAAGGGCACCGCCGGCGCCGGGGCGGTCGGGGGCCTCAGGGCGCGGGACTCAGGGTTGCCCAGGGGGAGGCCCCGGGGCACAGGACCCCGGACTCGGAAGGCTGAGGAGGCAGGCGAGGGTTGGAGCCCGGGCCTCGGGGCCCGCCCGGCCCCACCGGCCCACGCCAGGGAGGGGAGCCCCGGGCGCTGAGGAGCGCGAGGCGTCGGCGTCGCGCGCGGCGGACTCGCGGGGGGCTTTGTGGCGGGGTGCGGGCGCGACCCCGCGGGGTCCTGGGCCAGGCGCGGGGGGCGGCCCCGCAGACGGGCTGCGCCCGAAGCGAGTTCGGCGGGCGTTTTCCGGCCGATTCTCACGAGCGTTCTGCCCAAACCGGGATCGGTTTGGGCAGAACGCCGTGAGAATCGGCCGGCGTTGGGCAGCCCCGGGGACCGGCCTGGTCCCCGGGGCCGAGGGCCCTTTCTCGCTCGGGGCCCGGCGCGGCCCCCCGGAAAACGCGCCGAGAGGACGCGGACCCGCCGGCGGTCCCGGCGCCGGGGAGCACTCCCGGAGCAGAGTTGAGGGAGGGCCTGGGGCCGGGCGTCGTGCTCCGACTTTGGGGGCGGCTGGGGCGCCCCGGGCTGCGGCTGCCCCCTGCGGGGGAACGGAGGTTTCTCTCGCCCCGAGGCGTGGACGCGGCTGCGAAGGGCACCGCCGGCGCCGGGGCGGTCGGGGGCCTCGGGGCGCGGGACTCAGGGTTGCCCGGGGGAGGCCCCGGGGCACAGGACCCCGGACTCGGAAGGCTGAGGAGGCAGGCGAGGGTTGGAGCCCGGGCCTCGGGGCCCGCCCGGCCCCACCGGCCAGCGCCAGGGAGGGGAGCCCCGGGCGCTGAGGAGCGCGAGGCGTCGGCGTCGCCCGCGGCGGACTCGCGGGGGGCTTTGCGGCGGGGTGCGGGCGCGACCCCGCGGGGTCCCGGGCCAGGCGCGGGGGGCGGCCCCGCAGACGGGCTGCGCCCGAAGCGAGTTCGCCGGGCGTTTTCCGGCCGATTCTCACGAGCGTTCTGCCCAAACCGGGATCGGTTTGGGCAGAACGCTCGTGAGAATCGGCCGGCGTTGGGCAGCCCCGGGACCGGCCTGGTCCCCGTGGCCGAGGGCCCTTTCTCGCTCGGGGCCCGGCGCGGCCCCCCGGAAAACACGCCGAGAGGACGCGGACCCGCCGGCGGTCCCGGCGCCGGGGAGCACTCCCGGAGCAGAGTTGAGGGAGGGCCTGGGGCCTGGCGTCGTGCTCCGACTTTGGGGGCGGCTGGGGCGCCCCGGGCTGCGGCTGCCCCCTGCGGGGGAACGGAGGTTTCTCTCGCCCCGAGGCGTGGACGCGGCTGCGAAGGGCACCGCCGGTGCCGGGGCGGTCGGCGGCCTCGGGGCGCGGGTCCCAGGGTTGCCCAGGGGGAGGCCCCGGGGCACAGGACCCCGGACTCGGAAGGCTGAGGAGGCAGGCGAGGGTTGGAGCCCGGGCCTCGGGGCCCGCCCGGCCCCACCGGCCAGCCCCAGGGAGGGGAGCCCCGGGCGCTGAGGAGCGGGAGGCGTCGGCGTCGCACGCGGCGGACTCGCGGGGGGCTTTGCGGCGGGGTGCGGGCGCGACCCCGCGGGGTCCCGGGCCAGGCGCGGGGGGCGGCCCCGCAGACGGGCTGCGCCCGAAGCGAGTTCGCCGGGCGTTTTCCGGCCGATTCTCACGAGCGTTCTGCCCAAACCGGGATCGGTTTGGGCAGAACGCTCGTGAGAATCGGCCGGCGTTGGGCAGCCCCGGGGACCGGCCTGGTCCCCGGGGCCGAGGGCCCTTTCTCGCTCGGGGCCCGGCGCGGCCCCCCGGAAAACGCGCCGAGAGGACGCGGACCCGCCGGCGGCCCCGGCGCCGGGGCGCACTCCCTGAGCAGAGTTGAGGGAGGGCCTGGGGCCGGGCGTCGTGCTCCGACTCTGGGGGCGGCTGGGGCGCCCCGGGCTGCGGCTTCCCCCTGCGGGGGAACGGAGGTTTCTCTCGCCCCGAGGCGTGGACGCGGCTGCGAAGGGCACCGCCGGCGCCGGGGCGGTCGGGGGCCTCGGGGCGCGGGACTCAGGGTTGCCCAGGGGGAGGCCCCGGGGCACAGGACCCCGGACTCGGAAGGCTGAGGAGGCAGGCGAGGGTTGGAGCCCGGGCCTCGGGGCCCGCCCGGCCCCACCGGCCAGCGCCAGGGAGGGGAGCCCCGGGCGCTGAGGAGCGCGAGGCGTCGGCGTCGCGCGCGGCGGACTCGCGGGGGGCTTTGCGGCGGGGTGCGGGCGCGACCCCGCGGGGTCCCGGGCCAGGCGCGGGGGGCGGCCCCGCAGACGGGCTGCGCCCGAAGCGAGTTCGCCGGGCGTTTTCCGGCCGATTCTCACGAGCGTTCTGCCCAAACCGGGATCGGTTTGGGCAGAACGCTCGTGAGAATCGGCCGGCGTTGGGCAGCCCCGGGGACCGGCCTGGTCCCCGGGGCCGAGGGCCCTTTCTCGCTCGGGGCCCGGCACGGCCCCCCGGAAAACTCGCCGAGAGGACGCGGACCCGCCGGCGGCCCCGGCGCCGGGGAGCACTCCCGGAGCAAAGTTGAGGGAGGGCCTGGGGCCGGGCATCGTGCTCCGACTTTGGGGGCGGCTGGGGCGCCCCGGGCTGCGGCTGCCCCCTGCGGGGGAACGGAGGTTTCTCTCGCCCCGAGGCGTGGACGCGGCTGCGAAAGGCACCGCCGGTGCCGGGGCGGTCGGCGGCCTCGGGGCGCGGGACCCAGGGTTGCCCAGGGGGAGGCCCCGGGGCACAGGACCCCGGACTCGGAAGGCTGAGGAGGCAGGCGAGGGTTGGAGCCCGGGCCTCGGGGCCCGCCCGGCCCCACCGGCCAGCGCCAGGGAGGGGAGCCCCGGGCGCTGAGGTGCGGGAGGAGTCGGCGTCGCGCGCGGCGGACTCGCGGGGGGCTTTGCGGCGGGGTGCGGGCGCGACGCCGCGGGGTCCCGGGCCAGGCGCGGGGGGCGGCCCCGCAGAGGGGCTGCGCCCGAAGCGAGTTCGCCGGGCGTTTTCCGGCCGATTCTCACGAGCGTTCTGCCCAAACCGGGATCGGTTTGGGCAGAACGCTCGTGAGAATCGGCCGGCGTTGGGCAGCCCCGGGACCGGCCTGGTCCCCGTGGCCGAGGGCCCTTTCTCGCTCGGGGCCCGGCGCGGCCCCCCGGAAAACGCGCCGAGAGGACGCGGACCCGCCGGCGGTCCCGGCGCCGGGGAGCACTCCCGGAGCAGAGTTGAGGGAGGGCCTGGGGCCTGGCGTCGTGCTCCGACTTTGGGGGCGGCTGGGGCGCCCCGGGCTGCGGCTGCCCCCTGCGGGGGAACGGAGGTTTCTCTCGCCCCGAGCCGTGGACGCGGCTGCGAAGGGCACCGCCGGTGCCGGGGCGGTCGGCGGCCTCGGGGCGCGGGTCCCAGGGTTGCCCAGGGGGAGGCCCCGGGGCACAGGACCCCGGACTCGGAAGGCTGAGGAGGCAGGCGAGGGTTGGAGCCCGGGCCTCGGGGCCCGCCCGGCCCCACCGGCCAGCGCCAGGGAGGGGAGCCCCGGGCGCTGAGGAGCGGGAGGCGTCGGCGTCGCACGCGGCGGACTCGCGGGGGGCTTTGCGGCGGGGTGCGGGCGCGACCCCGCGGGGTCCCGGGCCAGGCGCGGGGGGCGGCCCCGCAGACGGGCTGCGCCCGAAGCGAGTTCGCCGGGCGTTTTCCGGCCGATTCTCACGAGCGTTCTGCCCAAACCGGGATCGGTTTGGGCAGAACGCTCGTGAGAATCGGCCGGCGTTGGGCAGCCCCGGGGACCGGCCTGGTCCCCGGGGCCGAGGGCCCTTTCTCGCTCGGGGCCCGGCGCGGCCCCCCGGAAAACGCGCCGAGAGGACGCGGACCCGCCGGCGGCCCCGGCGCCGGGGCGCACTCCCTGAGCAGAGTTGAGGGAGGGCCTGGGGCCGGGCGTCGTCCTCCGACTCTGGGGGCGGCTGGGGCGCCCCGGGCTGCGGCTTCCCCCTGCGGGGGAACGGAGGTTTCTCTCGCCCCGAGGCGTGGACGCGGCTGCGAAGGGCACCGCCGGCGCCGGGGCGGTTGGGGGCCTCGGGGCGCGGGACTCAGGGTTGCCCAGGGGGAGGCCCCGGGGCACAGGACCCCGGACTCGGAAGGCTGAGGAGGCAGGCGAGGGTTGGAGCCCGGGCCTCGGGGCCCGCCCGGCCCCACCGGCCAGCGCCAGGGAGGGGAGCCCCGGGCGCTGAGGAGCGCGAGGCGTCGGCGTCGCGCGCGGCGGACTCGCGGGGGGCTTTGCGGCGGGGTGCGGGCGCGACCCCGCGGGGTCCCGGGCCAGGCGCGGGGGGCGGCCCCGCAGACGGGCTGCGCCCGAAGCGAGTTCGCCGGGCGTTTTCCGGCCGATTCTCACGAGCGTTCTGCCCAAACCGGGATCGGTTTGGGCAGAACGCTCGTGAGAATCGGCCGGCGTTGGGCAGCCCCGGGGACCGGCCTGGTCCCCGGGGCCGAGGGCCCTTTCTCGCTCGGGGCCCGGCGCGGCCCCCCGGAAAACTCGCCGAGAGGACGCGGACCCGCCGGCGGCCCCGGCGCCGGGGAGCCCTCCCGGAGCAGAGTTGAGGGAGGGCCTGGGGCCGGGCGTCGTGCTCCGACTTTGGGGGCGGCTGGGGCGCCCCGGGCTGCGGCTTCCCCCTGCGGGGGAACGGAGGTTTCTCTCGCCCCGAGGTGTGGACGCGGCTGCGAAGGGCACCGCCGGCGCCGGGGCGGTCGGGGGCCTCGGGGCGCGGGACTCAGGGTTGCCCAGGGGGAGGCCCCGGGGCACAGGACCCCGGACTCGGAAGGCTGAGGAGGCAGGGGAGGGTTGGAGCCCGGGCCTCGGGGCCCGCCCGGCCCCACCGGCCCACGCCAGGGAGGGGAGCCCCGGGCGCTGAGGAGCGCGAGGCGTCGGCGTCGCGCGCGGCGGACTCGCGGGGGGCTTTGCGGCGGGGTGCGGGCGCGACCCCGCGGGGTCCTGGGCCAGGCGCGGGGGGCGGCCCCGCAGACGGGCTGCGCCCGAAGCGAGTTCGGCGGGCGTTTTCCGGCCGATTCTCACGAGCGTTCTGCCCAAACCGGGATCGGTTTGGGCAGAACGCTCGTGAGAATCGGCCGGCGTTGGGCAGCCCCGGGGACCGGCCTGGTCCCCGGGGCCGAGGGCCCTTTCTCGCTCGGGGCCCGGCGCGGCCCCCCGGAAAACGCGCCGAGAGGACGCGGACCCGCCGGCGGCCCCGGCGCCGGGGAGCACTCCCGGAGCAGAGTTGAGGGAGGGCCTGGGGCCGGGCGTCGTGCTCCGACTTTGGGGGCGGCTGGGGCGCCCCGGGCTGCGGCTTCCCCCTGCGGGGGAACGGTGGTTTCTCTCGCCCCGAGGCGTGGACGCGGCTGCGAAGGGCACCGCCGGCGCCGGGGCGGTCGGGGGCCTCGGGGCGCGGGACTCAGGGTTGCCCGGGGGAGGCCCCGGGGCACAGGACCCCGGACTCGGAAGGCTGAGGAGGCAGGCGAGGGTTGGAGCCCAGGCCTCGGGGCCCGCCCGGCCCCACCGGCCAGCGCCAGGGAGGGGAGCCCCGGGCGCTGAGGAGCGCGAGGCGTCGGCGTCGCGCGCGGCGGACTCGCGGGGGGCTTTGCGGCGGGGTGCGGGCGCGACCCCGCGGGGTCCCGGGCCAGGCGCGGGCGGCGGCCCCGCAGACGGGCTGCGCCCGAAGCGAGTTCGCCGGGCGTTTTCCGGCCGATTCTCACGAGCGTTCTGCCCAAACCGGGATCGGTTTGGGCAGAACGCTCGTGAGAATCGGCCAGCGTTGGGCAGCCCCGGGGACCGGCCTGGTCCCCGGGGCCGAGGGCCCTTTCTCGCTCGGGGCCCGGCGCGGCCCCCCGGAAAACGCGCCGAGAGGACGCGGACCCGCCGGCGGCCCCGGCGCCGGGGAGCACTCCCGGAGCAGAGTTGAGGGAGGGCCTGGGGCCGGGCGTCGTGCTCCGACTTTGGGGGCGGCTGGGGCGCCCCGGGCTGCGGCTTCCCCCTGCGGGGGAACGGAGGTTTCTCTCGCCCCGAGGCGTGGACGCGGCTGCGAAGGGCACCGCCGGCGCCGGCGCGGTCGGGGGCCTCGGGGCGCGGGACTCAGGGTTGCCCAGGGGGAGGCCCCGGGGCACAGGACCCCGGACTCGGAAGGCTGAGGAGGCAGGCGAGGGTTGGAGCCCGGGCCTCGGGGCCCGCCCGGCCCCACCGGCCCGCGCCAGGGAGGGGAGCCCCGGGCGCTGAGGAGCGCGAGGCGTCGGCGTCGCGCGCGGCGGACTCGCGGGGGGCTTTGCGGCGGGGTGCGGGCGCGACCCCGCGGGGTCCCGGGCCAGGCGCGGGGGGCGGCCCCGCAGACGGGCTGTGCCCGAAGCGAGTTCGCCGGGCGTTTTCCGGCCGATTCTCACGAGCGTTCTGCCCAAACCGGGATCGGTTTGGGCAGAACGCTCGTGAGAATCGGCCGGCGTTGGGCAGCCCCGGGGACCGGCCTGGTCCCCGGGGCCGAGGGCCCTTTCTCGCTCGGGGCCCGGCGCGGCCCCCCGGAAAACTCGCCGAGAGGACGCGGACCCGCCGGCGGCCCCGGCGCCGGGGAGCCCTCCCGGAGCAGAGTTGAGGGAGGGCCTGGGGCCGGGCGTCGTGCTCCGACTTTGGGGGCGGCTGGGGCGCCCCGGGCTGCGGCTTCCCCCTGCGGGGGAACGGAGGTTTCTCTCGCCCCGAGGTGTGGACGCGGCTGCGAAGGGCACCGCCGGCGCCGGGGCGGTCGGGGGCCTCGGGGCTCGGGACTCAGGGTTGCCCAGGGGGAGGCCCCGGGGCACAGGACCCCGGACTCGGAAGGCTGAGGAGGCAGGGGAGGGTTGGAGCCCGGGCCTCGGGGCCCGCCCGGCCCCACCGGCCCACGCCAGGGAGGGGAGCCCCGGGCGCTGAGGAGCGCGAGGCGTCGGCGTCGCGCGCGGCGGACTCGCGGGGGGCTTTGCGGCGGGGTGCGGGCGCGACCCCGCGGGGTCCTGGGCCAGGCGCGGGGGGCGGCCCCGCAGACGGGCTGCGCCCGAAGCGAGTTCGGCGGGCGTTTTCCGGCCGATTCTCACGAGCGTTCTGCCCAAACCGGGATCGGTTTGGGCAGAACGCTCGTGAGAATCGGCCGGCGTTGGGCAGCCCCGGGGACCGGCCTGGTCCCCGGGGCCGAGGGCCCTTTCTCGCTCGGGGCCCGGCGCGGCCCCCCGGAAAACGCGCCGAGAGGACGCGGACCCGCCGGCGGCCCCGGCGCCGGGGAGCACTCCCGGAGCAGAGTTGAGGGAGGGCCTGGGGCCGGGCGTCGTGCTCCGACTTTGGGGGCGGCTGGGGCGCCCCGGGCTGCGGCTTCCCCCTGCGGGGGAACGGAGGTTTCTCTCGCCCCGAGGCGTGGACGCGGCTGCGAAGGGCACCGCCGGCGCCGGGGCGGTCGGGGGCCTCGGGGCGCGGGACTCAGGGTTGCCCGGGGGAGGCCCCGGGGCACAGGACCCCGGACTCGGAAGGCTGAGGAGGCAGGCGAGGGTTGGAGCCCAGGCCTCGGGGCCCGCCCGGCCCCACCGGCCAGCGCCAGGGAGGGGAGCCCCGGGCGCTGAGGAGCGCGAGGCGTCGGCGTCGCGCGCGGCGGACTCGCGGGGGGCTTTGCGGCGGGGTGCGGGCGCGACCCCGCGGGGTCCCGGGCCAGGCGCGGGGGGCGGCCCCGCAGACGGGCTGCGCCCGAAGCGAGTTCGCCGGGCGTTTTCCGGCCGATTCTCACGAGCGTTCTGCCCAAACCGGGATCGGTTTGGGCAGAACGCTCGTGAGAATCGGCCAGCGTTGGGCAGCCCCGGGGACCGGCCTGGTCCCCGGGGCCGAGGGCCCTTTCTCGCTCGGGGCCCGGCGCGGCCCCCCGGAAAACGCGCCGAGAGGACGCGGACCCGCCGGCGGCCCCGGCGCCGGGGAGCACTCCCGGAGCAGAGTTGAGGGAGGGCCTGGGGCCGGGCGTCGTGCTCCGACTTTGGGGGCGGCTGGGGCGCCCCGGGCTGCGGCTTCCCCCTGCGGGGGAACGGAGGTTTCTCTCGCCCCGAGGCGTGGACGCGGCTGCGAAGGGCACCGCCGGCGCCGGGGCGGTCGGGGGCCTCGGGGCGCGGGACTCAGGGTTGCCCAGGGGGAGGCCCCGGGGCACAGGACCCCGGACTCGGAAGGCTGAGGAGGCAGGCGAGGGTTGGAGCCCGGGCCTCGGGGCCCGCCCGGCCCCACCGGCCCGCGCCAGGGAGGGGAGCCCCGGGCGCTGAGGAGCGCGAGGCGTCGGCGTCGCGCGCGGCGGACTCGCGGGGGGCTTTGCGGCGGGGTGCGGGCGCGACCCCGCGGGGTCCCGGGCCAGGCGCGGGGGGCGGCCCCGCAGACGGGCTGTGCCCGAAGCGAGTTCGCCGGGCGTTTTCCGGCCGATTCTCACGAGCGTTCTGCCCAAACCGGGATCGGTTTGGGCAGAACGCTCGTGAGAATCGGCCGGCGTTGGGCAGCCCCGGGACCGGCCTGGTCCCCGTGGCCGAGGGCCCTTTCTCGCTCGGGGCCCGGCGCGGCCCCCCGGAAAATGCGCCGAGAGGACGCGGACCCGCCGGCGGTCCCGGCGCCGGGGAGCACTCCCGGAGCAGAGTTGAGGGAGGGCCTGGGGCCGGGCGTCGTGCTCCGACTTTGGGGGCGGCTGGGGCGCCCCGGGCTGCGGCTTCCCCCTGCGGGGGAACGGAGGTTTCTCTCGCCCCGAGGTGTGGACGCGGCTGCGAATGGCACCGCCGGCGCCGGGGCGGTCGGGGGCCTCGGGGCGCGGGACTCAGGGTTGCCCAGGGGGAGGCCCCGGGGCACAGGACCCCGGACTCGGAAGGCTGAGGAGGCAGGCGAGGGTTGGAGCCCGGGCCTCGGGGCCCGCCCGGCCCCACCGGCCCACGCCAGGGAGGGGAGCCCCGGGCGCTGAGGAGCGCGAGGCGTCGGCGTCGCGCGCGGCGGACTCGCGGGGGGCTTTGCGGCGGGGTGCGGGCGCGACCCCGCGGGGTCCTGGGCCAGGCGCGGGGGGCGGCCCCGCAGACGGGCTGCGCCCGAAGCGAGTTCGGCGGGCGTTTTCCGGCCGATTCTCACGAGCGTTCTGCCCAAACCGGGATCGGTTTGGGCAGAACGCTCGTGAGAATCGGCCGGCGTTGGGCAGCCCCGGGGACCGGCCTGGTCCCCGGGGCCGAGGGCCCTTTCTCGCTCGGGGCCCGGCGCGGCCCCCTGGAAAACGCGCCGAGAGGACGCGGACCCGCCGGCGGTCCCGGCGCCGGGGAGCACTCCCGGAGCAGAGTTGAGGGAGGGCCTGGGGCCGGGCGTCGTGCTCCGACTTTGGGGGCGGCTGGGGCGCCCCGGGCTGCGGCTTCCCCCTGCGGGGGAACGGAGGTTTCTCTCGCCCCGAGGCGTGGACGCGGCTGCGAAGGGCACCGCCGGCGCCGGGGCGGTCGGGGGCCTCGGGGCGCGGGACTCAGGGTTGCCCGGGGGAGGCCCCGGGGCACAGGACCCCGGACTCGGAAGGCTGAGGAGGCAGGCGAGGGTTGGAGCCCGGGCCTCGGGGCCCGCCCGGCCCCACCGGCCAGCGCCAGGGAGGGGAGCCCCGGGCGCTGAGGAGCGCGAGGCGTAGGCGTCTCGCGCGGCGGACTCGCGGGGGGCTTTGCGGCGGGGTGCGGGCGCGACCCCGCGGGGTCCCGGGCCAGGCGCGGGGGGCGGCCCCGCAGACGGGCTGCGCCCGAAGCGAGTTCGCCGGGCGTTTTCCGGCCGATTCTCACGAGCGTTCTGCCCAAACCGGGATCGGTTTGGGCAGAACGCTCGTGAGAATCGGCCGGCGTTGGGCAGCCCCGGGGACCGGCCTGGTCCCCGGGGCCGAGGGCCATTTCTCGCTCGGGGCCCGGCGCGGCCCCCCGGAAAACGCGCCGAGAGGACGCGGACCCGCCGGCGGTCCCGGCGCCGGGGAGCACTCCCGGAGCAGAGTTGAGGGAGGGCCTGTGGCCGGGCGTCGTGCTCCGACTTTGGGGGCGGCTGGGGCGCCCCGGGCTGCGGCTGCCCCCTGCGGGGGAACGGAGGTTTCTCTCGCTCCGAGGCGTGGACGCGGCTGCGAAGGGCACCGCCGGTGCCGGGGCGGTCGGCGGCCTCGGGGCGCGGGACCCAGGGTTGCCCAGGGGGAGGCCCAGGGGCACAGGACCCCGGACTCGGAAGGCTGAGGAGGCAGGCGAGGGTTGGAGCCTGGGCCTCGGGGCCCGCCCGGCCCCACCGGCCAGCGCCAGGGAGGGGAGCCCCGGGCGCTGAGGAGCGGGAGGCGTCGGCGTAGCGCGCGGCGGACTCGCGGGGGGCTTTGCGGCGGGGTGCGGGCGCGACCCCGCGGGGTCCCGGGCCAGGCGCGGGGGGCGGCCCCGCAGACGGGCTGCGCCCGAAGCGAGTTCGCCGGGCGTTTTCCGGCCGATTCTCACGAGCGTTCTGCCCAAACCGGGATCGGTTTGGGCAGAACGCTCGTGAGAATCGGCCGGCGTTGGGCAGCCCCGGGGACCGGCCTGGTCCCCGGGGCCGAGGGCCCTTTCTCGCTCGGGGCCCGGCGCGGCCCCCCGGAAAACGCGCCGAGAGGACGCGGACCCGCCGGCGGCCCCGGCGCCGGGGAGCACTCCCGGAGCAGAGTTGAGGGAGGGCCTGGGGCCGGGCGTCGTGCTCCGACTTTGGGGGCGGCTGGGGCGCCCCGGGCTGCGGCTTCCCCCTGCGGGGGAACGGAGGTTCTCTCGCCCCGAGGCGTGGGCGCGGCTGCGAAGGGCACCGCCGGCGCCGGGGCGGTCGGGGGCCTCAGGGCGCGGGACTCAGGGTTGCCCAGGGGGAGGCCCCGGGGCACAGGACCCCGGACTCGGAAGGCTGAGGAGGCAGGCGAGGGTTGGAGCCCGGGCCTCGGGGCCCGCCCGCCCCACCGGCCAGCGCCAGGGAGGGGAGCCCCGGGCGCTGAGGAGCGGGAGGCGTCGGCGTCGCACGCGGCGGACTCGCGGGGGGCTTTGCGGCGGGGTGCGGGCGCGACCCCGCGGGGTCCCGGGCCAGGCGCGGGGGGCGGCCCCGCAGACGGGCTGCGCCCGAAGCGAGTTCGCCGGGCGTTTTCCGGCCGATTCTCACGAGCGTTCTGCCCAAACCGGGATCGGTTTGGGCAGAACGCTCGTGAGAATCGGCCGGCGTTGGGCAGCCCCGGGGACCGGCCTGGTCCCCGGGGCCAAGGGCCCTTTCTCGCTCGGGGCCCGGCGCGGCCCACCGGAAAACGCGCCGAGAGGACGCGGACCCGCCGGCGGCCCCGGCGCCGGGGCGCACTCCCTGAGCAGAGTTGAGGGAGGGCCTGGGGCCGGGCGTCGTGCTCCGACTCTGGGGGCGGCTGGGGCGCCCCGGGCTGCGGCTTCCCCCTGCGGGGGAACGGAGGTTTCTCTCGCCCCGAGGCGTGGACGCGGCTGCGAAGGGCACCGCCGGCGCCGGGGCGGTCGGGGGCCTCGGGGCGCGGGACTCAGGGTTGCCCAGGGGGAGGCCCCGGGGCACAGGACCCCGGACTCGGAAGGCTGAGGAGGCAGGCGAGGGTTGGAGCCCGGGCCTCGGGGCCCGCCCGGCCCCACCGGCCAGCGCCAGGGAGGGGAGCCCGGGCGCTGAGGAGCGCGAGGCGTCGGCGTCGCGCGCGGCGGACTCGCGGGGGGCTTTGCGGCGGGGTGCGGGCGCGACCCCGCGGGGTCCCGGGCCAGGCGCGGGGGGCGGCCCCGCAGACGGGCTGCGCCCGAAGCGAGTTCGCCGGGCGTTTTCCGGCCGATTCTCACGAGCGTTCTGCCCAAACCGGGATCGGTTTGGGCAGAACGCTCGTGAGAATCGGCCGGCGTTGGGCAGCCCCGGGGACCGGCCTGGTCCCCGGGGCCGAGGGCCCTTTCTCGCTCGGGGCCCGGCGCGGCCCCCCGGAAAACTCGCCGAGAGGACGCGGACCCGCCGGCGGCCCCGGCGCCGGGGAGCACTCCCGGAGCAGAGTTGAGGGAGGGCCTGGGGCCGGGCGTCGTGCTCCGACTTTGGGGGCGGCTGGGGCGCCCCGGGCTGCGGCTTCCCCCTGCGGGGGAACGGAGGTTTCTCTCGCCCCGAGGCGTGGACGCGGCTGCGAAGGGCACCGCCGGCGCCGGGGCGGTCGGGGGCCTCGGGGCGCGGGACTCAGGGTTGCCCGGGGGAGGCCCCGGGGCACAGGACCCCGGACTCGGAAGGCTGAGGAGGCAGGCGAGGGTTGGAGCCCGGGCCTCGGGGCCCGCCCGGCCCCACCGGCCAGCGCCAGGGAGGGGAGCCCCGGGCGCTGAGGAGCGCGAGGCGTCGGCGTCGCGCACGGCGGACTCGCGGGGGGCTTTGCGGCGGGGTGCGGGCGCGACCCCGCGGGGTCCCGGGCCAGGCGCGGGGGGCGGCCCCGCAGACGGGCTGCGCCCGAAGCGAGTTCGCCGGGCGTTTTCCGGCCGATTCTCACGAGCGTTCTGCCCAAACCGGGATCGGTTTGGGCAGAACGCTCGTGAGAATCGGCCAGCGTTGGGCAGCCCCGGGGACCGGCCTGGTCCCCGGGGCTGAGGGCCCTTTCTCGCTCGGGGCCCGGCGCGGCCCCCCGGAAAACGCGCTGAGAGGACGCGGACCCGCCGGCGGCCCCGGCGCCGGGGAGCACTCCCGGAGCAGAGTTGAGGGAGGGCCTGGGGCCGGGCGTCGTGCTCCGACTTTGGGGGCGGCTGGGGCGCCCCGGGCTGCGGCTTCCCCCTGCGGGGGAACGGAGGTTTCTCTCGCCCCGAGGCGTGGACGCGGCTGCGAAGGGCACCGCCGGCGCCGGGGCGGTCGGGGGCCTCGGGGCGCGGGACTCAGGGTTGCCCAGGGGGAGGCCCCGGGGCACAGGACCCCGGACTCGGAAGGCTGAGGAGGCAGGCGAGGGTTGGAGCCCGGGCCTCGGGGCCCGCCCGGCCCCACCGGCCCGCGCCAGGGAGGGGAGCCCCGGGCGCTGAGGAGCGCGAGGCGTCGGCGTCGCGCGCGGCGGACTCGCGGGGGGCTTTGCGGCGGGGTGCGGGCGCGACGCCGCGGGGTCCCGGGCCAGGCGCGGGGGGCGGCCCCGCAGAGGGGCTGCGCCCGAAGCGAGTTCGCCGGGCGTTTTCCGGCCGATTCTCACGAGCGTTCTGCCCAAACCGGGATCGGTTTGGGCAGAACGCTCGTGAGAATCGGCCGGCGTTGGGCAGCCCCGGGACCGGCCTGGTCCCCGTGGCCGAGGGCCCTTTCTCGCTCGGGGCCCGGCGCGGCCCCCCGGAAAACGCGCCGAGAGGACGCGGACCCGCCGGCGGTCCCGGCGCCGGGGAGCACTCCCGGAGCAGAGTTGAGGGAGGGCCTGGGGCCTGGCGTCGTGCTCCGACTTTGGGGGCGGCTGGGGCGCCCCGGGCTGCGGCTGCCCCCTGCGGGGGAACGGAGGTTTCTCTCGCCCCGAGCCGTGGACGCGGCTGCGAAGGGCACCGCCGGTGCCGGGGCGGTCGGCGGCCTCGGGGCGCGGGTCCCAGGGTTGCCCAGGGGGAGGCCCCGGGGCACAGGACCCCGGACTCGGAAGGCTGAGGAGGCAGGCGAGGGTTGGAGCCCGGGCCTCGGGGCCCGCCCGGCCCCACCGGCCAGCGCCAGGGAGGGGAGCCCCGGGCGCTGAGGAGCGGGAGGCGTCGGCGTCGCACGCGGCGGACTCGCGGGGGGCTTTGCGGCGGGGTGCGGGCGCGACCCCGCGGGGTCCCGGGCCAGGCGCGGGGGGCGGCCCCGCAGACGGGCTGCGCCCGAAGCGAGTTCGCCGGGCGTTTTCCGGCCGATTCTCACGAGCGTTCTGCCCAAACCGGGATCGGTTTGGGCAGAACGCTCGTGAGAATCGGCCGGCGTTGGGCAGCCCCGGGGACCGGCCTGGTCCCCGGGGCCGAGGGCCCTTTCTCGCTCGGGGCCCGGCGCGGCCCCCCGGAAAACGCGCCGAGAGGACGCGGACCCGCCGGCGGCCCCGGCGCCGGGGCGCACTCCCTGAGCAGAGTTGAGGGAGGGCCTGGGGCCGGGCGTCGTCCTCCGACTCTGGGGGCGGCTGGGGCGCCCCGGGCTGCGGCTTCCCCCTGCGGGGGAACGGAGGTTTCTCTCGCCCCGAGGCGTGGACGCGGCTGCGAAGGGCACCGCCGGCGCCGGGGCGGTTGGGGGCCTCGGGGCGCGGGACTCAGGGTTGCCCAGGGGGAGGCCCCGGGGCACAGGACCCCGGACTCGGAAGGCTGAGGAGGCAGGCGAGGGTTGGAGCCCGGGCCTCGGGGCCCGCCCGGCCCCACCGGCCAGCGCCAGGGAGGGGAGCCCCGGGCGCTGAGGAGCGCGAGGCGTCGGCGTCGCGCGCGGCGGACTCGCGGGGGGCTTTGCGGCGGGGTGCGGGCGCGACCCCGCGGGGTCCCGGGCCAGGCGCGGGGGGCGGCCCCGCAGACGGGCTGCGCCCGAAGCGAGTTCGCCGGGCGTTTTCCGGCCGATTCTCACGAGCGTTCTGCCCAAACCGGGATCGGTTTGGGCAGAACGCTCGTGAGAATCGGCCGGCGTTGGGCAGCCCCGGGGACCGGCCTGGTCCCCGGGGCCGAGGGCCCTTTCTCGCTCGGGGCCCGGCGCGGCCCCCCGGAAAACTCGCCGAGAGGACGCGGACCCGCCGGCGGCCCCGGCGCCGGGGAGCCCTCCCGGAGCAGAGTTGAGGGAGGGCCTGGGGCCGGGCGTCGTGCTCCGACTTTGGGGGCGGCTGGGGCGCCCCGGGCTGCGGCTTCCCCCTGCGGGGGAACGGAGGTTTCTCTCGCCCCGAGGTGTGGACGCGGCTGCGAAGGGCACCGCCGGCGCCGGGGCGGTCGGGGGCCTCGGGGCGCGGGACTCAGGGTTGCCCAGGGGGAGGCCCCGGGGCACAGGACCCCGGACTCGGAAGGCTGAGGAGGCAGGGGAGGGTTGGAGCCCGGGCCTCGGGGCCCGCCCGGCCCCACCGGCCCACGCCAGGGAGGGGAGCCCCGGGCGCTGAGGAGCGCGAGGCGTCGGCGTCGCGCGCGGCGGACTCGCGGGGGGCTTTGCGGCGGGGTGCGGGCGCGACCCCGCGGGGTCCTGGGCCAGGCGCGGGGGGCGGCCCCGCAGACGGGCTGCGCCCGAAGCGAGTTCGGCGGGCGTTTTCCGGCCGATTCTCACGAGCGTTCTGCCCAAACCGGGATCGGTTTGGGCAGAACGCTCGTGAGAATCGGCCGGCGTTGGGCAGCCCCGGGGACCGGCCTGGTCCCCGGGGCCGAGGGCCCTTTCTCGCTCGGGGCCCGGCGCGGCCCC
This sequence comes from Martes martes, assembly GCF_963455335.1. Lineage (NCBI taxonomy): Eukaryota > Metazoa > Chordata > Mammalia > Carnivora > Mustelidae > Martes > Martes martes. The sequence continues at coordinate 240,286 of NW_027666487.1, forward strand.
CCGGAAAACGCGCCGAGAGGACGCGGACCCGCCGGCGGCCCCGGCGCCGGGGAGCACTCCCGGAGCAGAGTTGAGGGAGGGCCTGGGGCCGGGCGTCGTGCTCCGACTTTGGGGGCGGCTGGGGCGCCCCGGGCTGCGGCTTCCCCCTGCGGGGGAACGGTGGTTTCTCTCGCCCCGAGGCGTGGACGCGGCTGCGAAGGGCACCGCCGGCGCCGGGGCGGTCGGGGGCCTCGGGGCGCGGGACTCAGGGTTGCCCGGGGGAGGCCCCGGGGCACAGGACCCCGGACTCGGAAGGCTGAGGAGGCAGGCGAGGGTTGGAGCCCAGGCCTCGGGGCCCGCCCGGCCCCACCGGCCAGCGCCAGGGAGGGGAGCCCCGGGCGCTGAGGAGCGCGAGGCGTCGGCGTAGCGTGCGGCGGACTCGCGGGGGGCTTTGCGGCGGGGTGCGGGCGCGACCCCGCGGGGTCCCGGGCCAGGCGCGGGGGGCGGCCCCGCAGACGGGCTGCGCCCGAAGCGAGTTCGCCGGGCGTTTTCCGGCCGATTCTCACGAGCGTTCTGCCCAAACCGGGATCGGTTTGGGCAGAACGCTCGTGAGAATCGGCCAGCGTTGGGCAGCCCCGGGGACCGGCCTGGTCCCCGGGGCCGAGGGCCCTTTCTCGCTCGGGGCCCGGCGCGGCCCCCCGGAAAACGCGCCGAGAGGACGCGGACCCGCCGGCGGCCCCGGCGCCGGGGAGCACTCCCGGAGCAGAGTTGAGGGAGGGCCTGGGGCCGGGCGTCGTGCTCCGACTTTGGGGGCGGCTGGGGCGCCCCGGGCTGCGGCTTCCCCCTGCGGGGGAACGGAGGTTTCTCTCGCCCCGAGGCGTGGACGCGGCTGCGAAGGGCACCGCCGGCGCCGGGGCGGTCGGGGGCCTCGGGGCGCGGGACTCAGGGTTGCCCAGGGGGAGGCCCCGGGGCACAGGACCCCGGACTCGGAAGGCTGAGGAGGCAGGCGAGGGTTGGAGCCCGGGCCTCGGGGCCCGCCCGGCCCCACCGGCCCGCGCCAGGGAGGGGAGCCCCGGGCGCTGAGGAGCGCGAGGCGTCGGCGTCGCGCGCGGCGGACTCGCGGGGGGCTTTGCGGCGGGGTGCAGGCGCGACCCCGCGGGGTCCCGGGCCAGGCGCGGGGGGCGGCCCCGCAGACGGGCTGTGCCCGAAGCGAGTTCGCCGGGCGTTTTCCGGCCGATTCTCACGAGCGTTCTGCCCAAACCGGGATCGGTTTGGGCAGAACGCTCGTGAGAATCGGCCGGCGTTGGGCAGCCCCGGGGACCGGCCTGGTCCCCGGGGCCGAGGGCCCTTTCTCGCTCGGGGCCCGGCGCGGCCCCCCGGAAAACTCGCCGAGAGGACGCGGACCCGCCGGCGGCCCCGGCGCCGGGGAGCCCTCCCGGAGCAGAGTTGAGGGAGGGCCTGGGGCCGGGCGTCGTGCTCCGACTTTGGGGGCGGCTGGGGCGCCCCGGGCTGCGGCTTCCCCCTGCGGGGGAACGGAGGTTTCTCTCGCCCCGAGGTGTGGACGCGGCTGCGAAGGGCACCGCCGGCGCCGGGGCGGTCGGGGGCCTCGGGGCGCGGGACTCAGGGTTGCCCAGGGGGAGGCCCCGGGGCACAGGACCCCGGACTCGGAAGGCTGAGGAGGCAGGGGAGGGTTGGAGCCCGGGCCTCGGGGCCCGCCCGGCCCCACCGGCCCACGCCAGGGAGGGGAGCCCCGGGCGCTGAGGAGCGCGAGGCGTCGGCGTCGCGCGCGGCGGACTCGCGGGGGGCTTTGCGGCGGGGTGCGGGCGCGACCCCGCGGGGTCCTGGGCCAGGCGCGGGGGGCGGCCCCGCAGACGGGCTGCGCCCGAAGCGAGTTCGGCGGGCGTTTTCCGGCCGATTCTCACGAGCGTTCTGCCCAAACCGGGATCGGTTTGGGCAGAACGCTCGTGAGAATCGGCCGGCGTTGGGCAGCCCCGGGGACCGGCCTGGTCCCCGGGGCCGAGGGCCCTTTCTCGCTCGGGGCCCGGCGCGGCCCCCCGGAAAACGCGCCGAGAGGACGCGGACCCGCCGGCGGCCCCGGCGCCGGGGAGCACTCCCGGAGCAGAGTTGAGGGAGGGCCTGGGGCCGGGCGTCGTGCTCCGACTTTGGGGGCGGCTGGGGCGCCCCGGGCTGCGGCTTCCCCCTGCGGGGGAACGGAGGTTTCTCTCGCCCCGAGGCGTGGACGCGGCTGCGAAGGGCACCGCCGGCGCCGGGGCGGTCGGGGGCCTCGGGGCGCGGGACTCAGGGTTGCCCGGGGGAGGCCCCGGGGCACAGGACCCCGGACTCGGAAGGCTGAGGAGGCAGGCGAGGGTTGGAGCCCAGGCCTCGGGGCCCGCCCGGCCCCACCGGCCAGCGCCAGGGAGGGGAGCCCCGGGCGCTGAGGAGCGCGAGGCGTCGGCGTCGCGCGCGGCGGACTCGCGGGGGGCTTTGCGGCGGGGTGCGGGCGCGACCCCGCGGGGTCCCGGGCCAGGCGCGGGGGGCGGCCCCGCAGACGGGCTGCGCCCGAAGCGAGTTCGCCGGGCGTTTTCCGGCCGATTCTCACGAGCGTTCTGCCCAAACCGGGATCGGTTTGGGCAGAACGCTCGTGAGAATCGGCCAGCGTTGGGCAGCCCCGGGGACCGGCCTGGTCCCCGGGGCCGAGGGCCCTTTCTCGCTCGGGGCCCGGCGCGGCCCCCCGGAAAACGCGCCGAGAGGACGCGGACCCGCCGGCGGCCCCGGCGCCGGGGAGCACTCCCGGAGCAGAGTTGAGGGAGGGCCTGGGGCCGGGCGTCGTGCTCCGACTTTGGGGGCGGCTGGGGCGCCCCGGGCTGCGGCTTCCCCCTGCGGGGGAACGGAGGTTTCTCTCGCCCCGAGGCGTGGACGCGGCTGCGAAGGGCACCGCCGGCGCCGGGGCGGTCGGGGGCCTCGGGGCGCGGGACTCAGGGTTGCCCAGGGGGAGGCCCCGGGGCACAGGACCCCGGACTCGGAAGGCTGAGGAGGCAGGCGAGGGTTGGAGCCCGGGCCTCGGGGCCCGCCCGGCCCCACCGGCCCGCGCCAGGGAGGGGAGCCCCGGGCGCTGAGGAGCGCGAGGCGTCGGCGTCGCGCGCGGCGGACTCGCGGGGGGCTTTGCGGCGGGGTGCGGGCGCGACCCCGCGGGGTCCCGGGCCAGGCGCGGGGGGCGGCCCCGCAGACGGGCTGTGCCCGAAGCGAGTTCGCCGGGCGTTTTCCGGCCGATTCTCACGAGCGTTCTGCCCAAACCGGGATCGGTTTGGGCAGAACGCTCGTGAGAATCGGCCGGCGTTGGGCAGCCCCGGGACCGGCCTGGTCCCCGTGGCCGAGGGCCCTTTCTCGCTCGGGGCCCGGCGCGGCCCCCCGGAAAATGCGCCGAGAGGACGCGGACCCGCCGGCGGTCCCGGCGCCGGGGAGCACTCCCGGAGCAGAGTTGAGGGAGGGCCTGGGGCCGGGCGTCGTGCTCCGACTTTGGGGGCGGCTGGGGCGCCCCGGGCTGCGGCTTCCCCCTGCGGGGGAACGGAGGTTTCTCTCGCCCCGAGGTGTGGACGCGGCTGCGAAGGGCACCGCCGGCGCCGGGGCGGTCGTGGGCCTCGGGGCGCGGGACTCAGGGTTGCCCAGGGGGAGGCCCCGGGGCACAGGACCCCGGACTCGGAAGGCTGAGGAGGCAGGCGAGGGTTGGAGCCCGGGCCTCGGGGCCCGCCCGGCCCCACCGGCCCACGCCAGGGAGGGGAGCCCCGGGCGCTGAGGAGCGCGAGGCGTCGGCGTCGCGCGCGGCGGACTCGCGGGGGGCTTTGCGGCGGGGTGCGGGCGCGACCCCGCGGGGTCCTGGGCCAGGCGCGGGGGGCGGCCCCGCAGACGGGCTGCGCCCGAAGCGAGTTCGGCGGGCGTTTTCCGGCCGATTCTCACGAGCGTTCTGCCCAAACCGGGATCGGTTTGGGCAGAACGCTCGTGAGAATCGGCCGGCGTTGGGCAGCCCCGGGGACCGGCCTGGTCCCCGGGGCCGAGGGCCCTTTCTCGCTCGGGGCCCGGCGCGGCCCCCTGGAAAACGCGCCGAGAGGACGCGGACCCGCCGGCGGTCCCGGCGCCGGGGAGCACTCCCGGAGCAGAGTTGAGGGAGGGCCTGGGGCCGGGCGTCGTGCTCCGACTTTGGGGGCGGCTGGGGCGCCCCGGGCTGCGGCTTCCCCCTGCGGGGGAACGGAGGTTTCTCTCGCCCCGAGGCGTGGACGCGGCTGCGAAGGGCACCGCCGGCGCCGGGGCGGTCGGGGGCCTCGGGGCGCGGGACTCAGGGTTGCCCGGGGGAGGCCCCGGGGCACAGGACCCCGGACTCGGAAGGCTGAGGAGGCAGGCGAGGGTTGGAGCCCGGGCCTCGGGGCCCGCCCGGCCCCACCGGCCAGCGCCAGGGAGGGGAGCCCCGGGCGCTGAGGAGCGCGAGGCGTAGGCGTCTCGCGCGGCGGACTCGCGGGGGGCTTTGCGGCGGGGTGCGGGCGCGACCCCGCGGGGTCCCGGGCCAGGCGCGGGGGGCGGCCCCGCAGACGGGCTGCGCCCGAAGCGAGTTCGCCGGGCGTTTTCCGGCCGATTCTCACGAGCGTTCTGCCCAAACCGGGATCGGTTTGGGCAGAACGCTCGTGAGAATCGGCCGGCGTTGGGCAGCCCCGGGGACCGGCCTGGTCCCCGGGGCCGAGGGCCATTTCTCGCTCGGGGCCCGGCGCGGCCCCCCGGAAAACGCGCCGAGAGGACGCGGACCCGCCGGCGGTCCCGGCGCCGGGGAGCACTCCCGGAGCAGAGTTGAGGGAGGGCCTGTGGCCGGGCGTCGTGCTCCGACTTTGGGGGCGGCTGGGGCGCCCCGGGCTGCGGCTGCCCCCTGCGGGGGAACGGAGGTTTCTCTCGCTCCGAGGCGTGGACGCGGCTGCGAAGGGCACCGCCGGTGCCGGGGCGGTCGGCGGCCTCGGGGCGCGGGACCCAGGGTTGCCCAGGGGGAGGCCCAGGGGCACAGGACCCCGGACTCGGAAGGCTGAGGAGGCAGGCGAGGGTTGGAGCCTGGGCCTCGGGGCCCGCCCGGCCCCACCGGCCAGCGCCAGGGAGGGGAGCCCCGGGCGCTGAGGAGCGGGAGGCGTCGGCGTAGCGCGCGGCGGACTCGCGGGGGGCTTTGCGGCGGGGTGCGGGCGCGACCCCGCGGGGTCCCGGGCCAGGCGCGGGGGGCGGCCCCGCAGACGGGCTGCGCCCGAAGCGAGTTCGCCGGGCGTTTTCCGGCCGATTCTCACGAGCGTTCTGCCCAAACCGGGATCGGTTTGGGCAGAACGCTCGTGAGAATCGGCCGGCGTTGGGCAGCCCCGGGGACCGGCCTGGTCCCCGGGGCCGAGGGCCCTTTCTCGCTCGGGGCCCGGCGCGGCCCCCCGGAAAACGCGCCGAGAGGACGCGGACCCGCCGGCGGCCCCGGCGCCGGGGAGCACTCCCGGAGCAGAGTTGAGGGAGGGCCTGGGGCCGGGCGTCGTGCTCCGACTTTGGGGGCGGCTGGGGCGCCCCGGGCTGCGGCTTCCCCCTGCGGGGGAACGGAGGTTCTCTCGCCCCGAGGCGTGGGCGCGGCTGCGAAGGGCACCGCCGGCGCCGGGGCGGTCGGGGGCCTCAGGGCGCGGGACTCAGGGTTGCCCAGGGGGAGGCCCCGGGGCACAGGACCCCGGACTCGGAAGGCTGAGGAGGCAGGCGAGGGTTGGAGCCCGGGCCTCGGGGCCCGCCCGCCCCACCGGCCAGCGCCAGGGAGGGGAGCCCCGGGCGCTGAGGAGCGGGAGGCGTCGGCGTCGCACGCGGCGGACTCGCGGGGGGCTTTGCGGCGGGGTGCGGGCGCGACCCCGCGGGGTCCCGGGCCAGGCGCGGGGGGCGGCCCCGCAGACGGGCTGCGCCCGAAGCGAGTTCGCCGGGCGTTTTCCGGCCGATTCTCACGAGCGTTCTGCCCAAACCGGGATCGGTTTGGGCAGAACGCTCGTGAGAATCGGCCGGCGTTGGGCAGCCCCGGGGACCGGCCTGGTCCCCGGGGCCAAGGGCCCTTTCTCGCTCGGGGCCCGGCGCGGCCCACCGGAAAACGCGCCGAGAGGACGCGGACCCGCCGGCGGCCCCGGCGCCGGGGCGCACTCCCTGAGCAGAGTTGAGGGAGGGCCTGGGGCCGGGCGTCGTGCTCCGACTTTGGGGGCGGCTGGGGCGCCCCGGGCTGCGGCTTCCCCCTGCGGGGGAACGGAGGTTTCTCTCGCCCCGAGGCGTGGACGCGGCTGCGAAGGGCACCGCCGGCGCCGGGGCGGTCGGGGGCCTCGGGGCGCGGGACTCAGGGTTGCCCAGGGGGAGGCCCCGGGGCACAGGACCCCGGACTCGGAAGGCTGAGGAGGCAGGCGAGGGTTGGAGCCCGGGCCTCGGGGCCCGCCCGGCCCCACCGGCCAGCGCCAGGGAGGGGAGCCCCGGGCGCTGAGGAGCGCGAGGCGTCGGCGTCGCGCGCGGCGGACTCGCGGGGGGCTTTGCGGCGGGGTGCGGGCGCGACCCCGCGGGGTCCCGGGCCAGGCGCGGGGGGCGGCCCCGCAGACGGGCTGCGCCCGAAGCGAGTTCGCCGGGCGTTTTCCGGCCGATTCTCACGAGCGTTCTGCCCAAACCGGGATCGGTTTGGGCAGAACGCTCGTGAGAATCGGCCGGCGTTGGGCAGCCCCGGGGACCGGCCTGGTCCCCGGGGCCGAGGGCCCTTTCTCGCTCGGGGCCCAGCGCGGCCCCCCGGAAAACTCGCCGAGAGGACGCGGACCCGCCGGCGGCCCCGGCGCCGGGGAGCACTCCCGGAGCAGAGTTGAGGGAGGGCCTGGGGCCGGGCGTCGTGCTCCGACTTTGGGGGCGGCTGGGGCGCCCCGGGCTGCGGCTTCCCCCTGCGGGGGAACGGAGGTTTCTCTCGCCCCGAGGCGTGGACGCGGCTGCGAAGGGCACCGCCGGCGCCGGGGCGGTCGGGGGCCTCGGGGCGCGGGACTCAGGGTTGCCCGGGGGAGGCCCCGGGGCACAGGACCCCGGACTCGGAAGGCTGAGGAGGCAGGCGAGGGTTGGAGCCCGGGCCTCGGGGCCCGCCCGGCCCCACCGGCCAGCGCCAGGGAGGGGAGCCCCGGGCGCTGAGGAGCGCGAGGCGTCGGCGTCGCGCGCGGCGGACTCGCGGGGGGCTTTGCGGCGGGGTGCGGGCGCGACCCCGCGGGGTCCCGGGCCAGGCGCGGGGGGCGGCCCCGCAGACGGGCTGCGCCCGAAGCGAGTTCGCCGGGCGTTTTCCGGCCGATTCTCACGAGCGTTCTGCCCAAACCGGGATCGGTTTGGGCAGAACGCTCGTGAGAATCGGCCAGCGTTGGGCAGCCCCGGGGACCGGCCTGGTCCCCGGGGCTGAGGGCCCTTTCTCGCTCGGGGCCCGGCGCGGCCCCCCGGAAAACGCGCTGAGAGGACGCGGACCCGCCGGCGGCCCCGGCGCCGGGGAGCACTCCCGGAGCAGAGTTGAGGGAGGGCCTGGGGCCGGGCGTCGTGCTCCGACTTTGGGGGCGGCTGGGGCGCCCCGGGCTGCGGCTTCCCCCTGCGGGGGAACGGAGGTTTCTCTCGCCCCGAGGCGTGGACGCGGCTGCGAAGGGCACCGCCGGCGCCGGGGCGGTCGGGGGCCTCGGGGCGCGGGACTCAGGGTTGCCCAGGGGGAGGCCCCGGGGCACAGGACCCCGGACTCGGAAGGCTGAGGAGGCAGGCGAGGGTTGGAGCCCGGGCCTCGGGGCCCGCCCGGCCCCACCGGCCCGCGCCAGGGAGGGGAGCCCCGGGCGCTGAGGAGCGCGAGGCGTCGGCGTCGCGCGCGGCGGACTCGCGGGGGGCTTTGCGGCGGGGTGCGGGCGCGACCCCGCGGGGTCCCGGGCCAGGCGCGGGGGGCGGCCCCGCAGACGGGCTGTGCCCGAAGCGAGTTCGCCGGGCGTTTTCCGGCCGATTCTCACGAGCGTTCTGCCCATACCGGGATCGGTTTGGGCAGAACGCTCGTGAGAATCGGCCGGCGTTGGGCAGCCCCGGGGACCGGCCTGGTCCCCGTGGCCGAGGGCCCTTTCTCGCTCGGGGCCCGGCGCGGCCCCCCGGAAAACGCGCCGAGATGACGCGGACCCGCCGGCGGTCCCGGCGCCGGGGAGCACTCCCGGAGCAGAGTTGAGGGAGGGCCTGGGGCCTGGCGTCGTGCTCCGACTTTGGGGGCGGCTGGGGCGCCCCGGGCTGCGGCTGCCCCCTGCGGGGGAACGGAGGTTTCTCTCGCCCCGAGGCGTGGACGCGGCTGCGAAGGGCACCGCCGGTGCCGGGGCGGTCGGCGGCCTCGGGGCGCGGGACCCAGGGTTGCCCAGGGGGAGGCCCCGGGGCACAGGACCCCGGACTCGGAAGGCTGAGGAGGCAGGCGAGGGTTGGAGCCCGGGCCTCGGGGCCCGCCCGGCCCCACCGGCCCACGCCAGGGAGGGGAGCCCCGGGCGCTGAGGAGCGCGAGGCGTCGGCGTCGCGCGCGGCGGACTCGCGGGGGGCTTTGCGGCGGGGTGCGGGCGCGACCCCGCGGGGTCCTGGGCCAGGCGCGGGGGGCGGCCCCGCAGACGGGCTGCGCCCGAAGCGAGTTCGCCGGGCGTTTTCCGGCCGATTCTCACGAGCGTTCTGCCCAAACCGGGATCGGTTTGGGCAGAACGCTCGTGAGAATCGGCCGGCGTTGGGCAGCCCCGGGGACCGGCCTGTTCCCCGGGGCCGAGGGCCCTTTCTCGCTCGGGGCCCGGCGCGGCCCCCCGGAAAATGCGCCGAGAGGACACAGCCCCGACGGCAGCCCCGGCGCCGGGGAGCACTCCCGGAGCAGAGTTGAGGGAGGGCCCTGGGTCGGGCGTCGTGATCCGACTTTGGGGGCGGCTGGGGCGCCCCGGGCTGCGGCTTCCCCTGCGGGGGAACGGAGATTTCTCTCGCCCCGAGGCATGGACGCGGCTGCGAAGGGCACCGTCGGCGCCGGGGCGGTCGGGGGCCTCGGGCCGCGGGACTCAGTGTTGCCCAGGGGGAGGCCCCGGGGCACAGGACCCCAGACACGGAAGGCTGAGGAGTCAGGCGAGGGTTGGAGCCCGGGCCTCGGGGCCCGCCCGGCCACACTGGCCCGCGCCAGGGAGGGGAGGCCCGGGCGCTGAGGAGCGGGAGGCGTCGGCGTCGCGCGCGGCGGACTCGCGGGGGGCTTTCCGGCGGGGTGCGGGCGCCACACCGTGGGGTCCCGGGCCAGGCGCGGGGGGCGGCCCCGCAGACGGGCTGCGCCTGAAGCGAGTTCGCCGGGCGTTTTCCGGCCGATTCTCACGAGCGTTCTGCCCAAACTGGGATCGGTTTGGGCAGAACGCTCGTGAGAATCGGACGGCGTTGGGCAGCCCCGGGGACCGGCCAGTTCCCAGGGGCCGAGGGCCCTTTCTCGCTCGGGGCCCGGCGCGGCCCCCCGGAAAACGCGCCGAGAGGACGCGGACCCGCCGGCGGCCCCGGCGCCGGGGAGCACACCCGGAGCAGAGTTGAGGGAGGGCCTGGGGCCGGGCGTCGTGCTCCGACTTTGGGGGCGGCTGGGGCGCCCCGGGCTGCGGCTTCCCCCTGCGGGGGAACGGAGGTTTCTCTCGCCCCGAGGCGTGGACGCGGCTGCGAAGGGCACCGTCGGCGCCGGGGCGGTCGGGGGCCTCGGGCCGCGGGACTCAAGTTTGCCCAGGTGGAGGCCCCGGGGCACAGGACCCCGGACTCGGAAGGCTGAGGAGGCAGGCGAGGGTTGGAGCCCGGGCCTCGGGGCCCGCCCGGCCCCACAAGCCCGCGCCAGGGAGGGGAGCCCCGGGCGCTGCGGAGCAGGAGGCGTCGGCGTCGCGCGCGGCGGACTCGCAGGGGCTTTCCGGCGGGGTGCGGGCGCCACCCCGTGGGGTCCCGGGCCAGGCGCGGGGGGCGGCCCCGCAGACGGGCTGCGCCCGAAGCGAGTTCGCCGGGCGTTTTCCGGCCGATTCTCACGAGCGTTCTGCCCAAACCGGGATCGGTTTGGGCAGAACGCTCGTGAGAATCGGCCGGCGTTGGGCAGCCCCGGGGACCGGCCTGTTCCCCGGGGCTGAGGGCCCTTTCTCGCTCGGGGCCCGGCGCGGCCCCCCGGAAAATGCGCCGAGAGGACACAGCCCCGACGGCAGCCCCGGCGCCGGGGAGCACTCCCGGAGCAGAGTTGAGGGAGGGCCTGGGGCCGGGCGTCGTGCTCCGACTTTGGGGGCGGCTAGGGCGCCCCGGGCTGCGGCTTACCCCTGCGGGGGAACGGAGGTTTCTCTCGCCCCGAGGCATGGGCGCGGCTGCGAAGGGCACCGTCGGCGCCGGGGCTGTCGGGGGCCTCGGGCCGCGGGACTCAGGGTTGCCCAGGGGGAGACCCCGGGGCACAGGACCCCGGAATCGGAAGGCTGAGGAGGCAGGCGAGGGTTGGAGCCCGGGCCTCGGGGCCCGCCCGGCCCCACCGGCCCGCGCCAGGGAAGGGAGCCCCGGGCGCTGAGGAGCGGGAGGCGTCGGCGTCGCGCGCGGCGGACTCGCGGGGGGCTTTCTGGCGGGGTGCGGCGCCACCCCGCGGGGTCCAGCGCCAGGCGCGTGGGGCGGCCCCGCAGACGGGCTGCGCCCGAAGCGAGTTTGCCGGGCGTTTTCCGGCCGATTCTCACGAGCGTTCTGCCCAAACCGGGATCGGTTTGGGCAGAACGCTCGTGAGAAACGGCCGGCGTTGGGCAGCCCCGGCGACCGGCCTTTCCCCGGGGCCGAGGGCCCTTTCTCGTCGGGGCCCAGCGCGGCCCCCCGGAAATCGCGCCGAGAGGACGCGGACCCGCCGGCGGCCCCGGCTCCGGGTAGCACTCCCGGAGCAGAGTTGAGGGAGGGCCTGGGGCCGGGGTCGTGCTCCGACTTTGGGGGTGGCAGGGGCGCCCCGGGCTGCGGCTTCCCCCTTAAGGGGAACGGAGTTTTCTTTCGCCCCGAGGCGTGGACGCGGCTGCGAAGGGCACCGTCGGCGCCGGGGCGGTCGGGGGCCTCGGGCCGCGGGACACAGTGTTGCCCAGGGGGAGGCCCCGGGGCACAGGACCCCGGACTCGGAAGGCTGAGGAGGCAGGCGAGGGTTGGAGCCCGGGCCTCGGGGCCCGCCCGGCCCCACCGGCCCGCGCCAGGGAGGGGAGCCCCGGGCGCTGAGGAGCGGGAGGCGTCGGCGTCGCGCGCGGTGGACTCGCGGGGGGCTTTCCGGCGGGGTGCGGGCGCGACCCCGCGGGGTCCCGGGCCAGGCGCGGGGGGCGGCCCCGCAGACGGGCTGCGCCCGAAGCGAGTTCGCCGGGCGTTTTCCGGCCGATTCTCACGAGCGTTCTGCCCAAACCGGGATCGGTTTGGGCAGAACGCTCGTGAGAATCGGCCGGCGTTGGGCAGCCCCGGGGACCGGCCTGTTCCCCGGGGCCGAGGGCCCTTTCTCGCTCGGGGCCCGGCGCGGCCCCCCGGAAAACGCGCCGAGAGGACGCGGACCCGCCGGCGGCCCCGGCGCCGGGGAGCACTCCAGGAGCAGAGTTGAGGGAGGGCCTGGGGCCGGGCGTCGTGCTCCGACTTTGGGGGCGGCTGGGGCGCCGCGGGCTGCGGCTTCCCCTGCGGGGGAACGGAGATTTCTCTCGCCCCGAGGCGTGGACGCGGCTGCGAAGGGCACCGTCGGCGCCGGGGCGGTCGGGGGCCTCGGGCCGCGGGACTCAGTGTTGCCCAGGGGGAGGCCCCGGGGCACAGGACCCCAGACACGGAAGGCTGAGGAGTCAGGCGAGGGTTGGAGCCCGGGCCTCGGGGCCCGCCCGGCCACACCGGCCCGCGCCAGGGAGGGGAGCCCCGGGCGCTGAGGAGCGGGAGGCGTCGGCGTCGCGCGCGGCGGACTCGCGGGTGGATTTCCGGCGGGTGCGGGCGCGACCCCGCGGGGTCCCGGGCCAGGCGCGGGGGGCGGCCCCGCAGACGGGCTGCGCCCGAAGCGAGTTCGCCGGGCGTTTTCCGGCCGATTCTCACGAGCGTTCTGCCCAAACCGGGATCGGTTTGGGCAGAACGCTCGTGAGAATCGGCCGGCGTTGGGCAGCCCCGGGGACCGGCCTTTCCCCGGGGCCGAGGGCCCTTTCTCGTCGGGGCCCAGCGCGGCCCCCCGGAAATCGCGCCGAGAGGACGCGGACCCGCCGGCGGCCCTGGCTCCGGGTAGCACTCCCGGAGCAGAGTTGAGGGAGGGCCTGGGGCCGGGGTCGTGCTCCGACTTTGGGGGTGGCAGGGGCGCCCCGGGCTGCGGCTTCCCCCTTAAGGGGAACGGAGTTTTCTTTCGCCCCGAGGCGTGGACGCGGCTGCGAAGGGCACCGTCGGCGCAGGGGCGGTCGGGGGCCTCGGGCCGCGGGACACAGTGTTGCCCAGGGGGAGGCCCCGGGGCACAGGACCCCGGACTCGGAAGGCTGAGGAGGCAGGCGAGGGTTGGAGCCCGGGCCTCGGGGCCCGCCCGGCCCCACCGGCCCGCACCAGGGAGGGGAGCCCCGGGCGCTGAGGAGCGGGAGGCCTCGGCGTCGCGCGCGGCGAACTCGCGGGGGCTTTGGGGCGGGGTGCGGGCGCGACCCCGCGGGGTCCCGGGCCAGGCGCGGGGGGCGGCCCCGCAGAAGGGCTGCGCCCGAAGCGAGTTCGCCGGGCGTTTTCTGGCCGATTCTCACGAGCGTTCTGCCCAAACCGGGATCGGTTTGGGCAGAACGCTCGTGAGAATCGGCCGGCGTTGGGCAGCGCCGGGCACCGGCCTGTTCCCCGGGGCCGAGGGCCCTTTCTCGTCCGGGGCCCGGCGCGGCCCCCCGGAAATCGCGCCGAGAGGACGCGGACCCGCCGGCGGCCCCGGCGCCGGGGAGCACTCCCGGAGCAGAGTTGAGGGAGGGCCAGGGGCCGGGGTCATGCTCCGACTTTGGGGGCGGCAGGGGCGCCCCGGCTGCGGCTTCCCCCTGAGGGAACGGAGGTTTCTCTCGCCCCGAGGCGTGGACGCGGCTGTGAAGGGCACCGTCGGCGCCGGGGCGGTCGGGGGCCTTGGGGCGCGGGACTCAGGGTTGCCCAGGGGGAGGCCCCGGGGCACAGGACCCCGGACTCGGAAGGCTGAGGCGGCAGGCGAGGCTTGGAGGCCGGGCCTCGGGGCCCGCCCGGCCCCACCGGCCCGCGCAAGGGAGGGGAGCCCCGGGCGCTGTGGAGCGGGAAGCATCGGCGTCGCGCGCGGCGGACTCGCGTGGGGCTTTCCGGCGGGGTGCGGGCGCGACCCCGCGGGGTCCCGGGCCAGGCGCGGGGGGCGGCCCGCAGACGGGCTGCGCCCGAAGCGAGTTCGCCGGGCGTTTTCCGGCCGATTCTCACGAGCGATCTGCCCAAACCGGGATCGGTTTGGGCAGAACGCTCGTGAGAATCGGCCGGCGTTGGGCAGCCCCGGGCACCGGCCTGTTCCCCGGGGCAGAGGGCCCTTTCTCGTCCGGGGCCCGGCGCGGCCCCCCGGAAATCGCGCCGAGAGGACGCGGACGCGCCGGCGGCCCCGGCGCCGGGGAGCACTCCCGGAGCAGAGTTGAGAGAGGGCCTGGGGCCGGGGTCGTGCTCCGACTTTGGGGGCGGCAGGGGCGCCCCGGCTGCGGCTTCTCCCTGAGGGGGAACGGAGGTTTCTCTCGCGCCGATCGTGGACGCGGCTGCGAAGGGCACCGTCGGCGCCGGGGCGGTCGTGGGCCTCGGGGCGCGGGACTCAGGGTTGCCCAAGGGGAGGCCCCGGGGCACAGGACCCCGGACTCGGAAGGCTGAGGCGGCAGGCGAGGCTTGGAAGCCGGGCCTCGGGGCCCGCCCGGTCCCACCGGCACGCGCAAGGGAGGGGAGCCCCGGGCGCTGAGGAGCGGGAGGCGTCGGCGTCGCGCGCGGTGGACTCGCGGGCGGCTTTCCGGCGGGGTGCGGGCGCGACCCCGCGGGGTCCCGGGCCAGGCGCGGGGGGCGGCCCCGCAGACGGGCTGCGCCCGAAGCGAGTTCGCCGGGCGTTTTCCGGCCGATTCTCACGAGCGTTCTGCCCAAACCGGGATCGGTTTGGGCAGAACGCTCGTGAGAATCGGCCGGCGTTGGGCAGCGCCGGGCACCGGCCTGTTCCCCGGGGCCGAGGGCCCTTTCTCGCTCGGGGCCCGGCGCGGCCCCCCGGAAAACGCGCCGAGAGGACGCGGACCCGCCGGCGGCCCCGGCGCCGGGGAGCACTCCCGGAGCAGAGTTGAGGGAGGGCCTGGGGCCGGGCGTCGTGCTCCGACTTTGGGGGCGGCTGGGGCGCCCCGGGCTGCGGCTTCCCCCTGCGGGGGAACGGAGGTTTCTCTCGCCCCGAGGCGTGGGCGCGGCTGCGAAGGGCACCGTCGGCGCCGGGGCGGTTGGGGGCCTCGGGCCGCGGGACTCAGGGTTGCCCAGGGGGAGGCCCCGGGGCACAGGACCCCGGACTCGGAAGGCTGAGGCGGCAGGCGAGGCTTGGAGGCCAGGCCTCGGGGCCCGCCCGGCCCCACCGGCCCACGCCAGGGAGGGGAGCCCCGGGCGCTGAGGAGCGGGAGGCGTCGGCGTCGCGTGCGGCGGACTCGCGGGCGGCTTTCTGGTGGGGTGCGGGCGCCGCCCGCATGGTCCCGGGCCAGGCGCGGGGGCGGCCCCGCAGACGGGCTGCGCCCGAAGCGAGTTCGCCGGGCGTTTTCCGGCCGATTCTCACGAGCGTTCTGCCCAAACCGGGATCGGTTTGGGTAGAACGCTCGTGAGAATCGGCCGGCGTTGGGCAGCCCCGGGGACCGGCCTGTTCCCCGGGGCCGAGGGCCCTTTCTCGCTCGGGGCCCGGCGCGGCCACCCGGAAAACGCGCCGAGAGGACGCGGACCCGCCGGCGGTCCCGGCGCCGGGGAGCACTCCCGGAGCAGAGTTGAGGGAGGGCCTGGGGCCGGGCGTCGTGCTCCGACTTTGGGGGCGGCTGGGGCGCCCCGGGCTGCGGCTTCCCCCTGCGGGGAAACGGAGGTTTCTCTCGCCCCGAGGCGTGGACGAGGCTGCGAAGGGCACCGTCGGCGCCGGGCCGGTCGGGGGCCTCGGGCCGCGGGACTCAGGGTTGCCCAGGGGGAGGCCCCGGGGCACAGTACCCTGGACTCGGAAGGCTGAGGAGGCAGGCGAGGGTTGGAGCCCGGGCCTCGGGGCCCACACGGCCCCACAGGCCCGCGCCAGGGAGGGGAGCCCCGGGCGCTGAGGAGCGGGAGGCGTCGGCGTCGCGCGCGACGAACTCGCGGGGGGCTTTGGGGCGGGGTGCGGGCGCCACCCGCGGGGTCCCGGGCCAGGCGCGGGGGGCGGCCCCGCAGAAGGGCTGCGCCCGAAGCGAGTTCCCCGGGCGTTTTCCGGCCGATTCTCACGAGCGTTCTGCCCAAACCGGGATCGGTTTGGGCAGAACGCTCGTGAGAATCGGCCGGCGTTGGGCAGTCCCGGGGACCGGCCTGTTCCCCGGGGCCGAGGGCCCTTTCTCGCTCGGGGCCCGGCGCGGCCCCCCGGAAAACGCGCCGAGAGGACGCGGACCCGCCGGCGGCCCCGGCGCCGGGGAGCACTCCCGGAGCAGAGTTGAGGGAGGGCCTGGGGCCGGGCGTCGTGCTCCGACTTTGGGGGCGGCTGGGGGGCCCCGGGCTGCGGCTTCCCCCTGCGGGGGAACGGAGGTTTCTCTCGCCCCGAGGCGTGGACGCGGCTGCGAAGGGCACCGTCGGCGCCGGGGCGGTCGGGGGCCTCGGGCCGCGGGACTCAGGGTTGCCCAGGGGGAGGCCCCTGGGCACAGGATCCCGGACTCGGAAGGCTGAGGAGGCAGGCGAGGGTTGGAGCCCGGGCCTCGGGGCCCGCCCGGCCCCACCGGCCCGCGCCAGGGAGGGGAGCCCCGGGCGCTGAGGAGCGGGAGGCGTCGGCGTCGCGCGCGGCGGACTCGCGGTGGGCTTTGCGGCGGGGTGCGGGCACGACCCCGCGGGGTCCCGGGCCAGGCGCGGGGAGCGGCCCCGCAGACGGGCTGCGCCCGAAGCGAGTTCGCCGGGCGTTTTCCTGCCGATTCTCTCGAGCGTTCTGCCCAAACCGGGATCGGTTTGGGCAGATCGCTCGTGAGAATCGGCCGGCGTTGGGCAGCCCCGGGGACCGGTCTGGTCCCCGGGGCCGAGGGCCCTTTCTCGCTCGGGGCCCGGCGCGGCCCCCCGGAAAACGCGCCGAGAGGACGCGGACCCGCCGGAGGCCCCGGCGCCGGGGAGCCCTCACGGAGCAGAGTTGAGGGAGGGCCTGGGGCCGGGCGTCGTGCTCCGACTTTGGGGGCGGCTGGGGCGCCCCGGGCTGCGGCTTCCCCCTGCGGGGGAACGGAGGTTTCTCTCGCCCCGAGGCGTGGACGCGGCTGCGAAGGGCACCGTCGGCGCCGGGGCGGTCGGGGGCCTCGGGGCGCGGGACACAGGGTTGCCCAGGGGGAGGCCCCGGGGCACAGGACCCCGGACTCGGAAGGCTGAGGAGGCAGGCGAGGGTTGGAGCCCGGGCCTCGGGGCCCGGCCGGCCCCACCGGCCCGCGCCAGGGAGGGGAGCCCCGGGCGTGAGGAGCGGGAGGCGTCGGCGTCGCGCACGGCGGACTCGAGGGGGGCTTTCCGGCGGGGTGCGGGCGCGACCCCGCGGGGCCCCGGGCCAGGCGCGGGGGGCGGCCCCGCAGACGGGCTGCGCCCGAAGCGAGTTCGCCGGTCGTTTTCCGGCCGATTCTCACGAGCGTTCTGCCCAAACCGGGATCGGTTTGGGCAGAACGCTCGTGAGAATCGGCCGGCGTTGGGCAGCCCCGGGGACCGGCCTGTTCCCCGGGGCCGAGGGCCCTTTCTCGCTCGGGGCCCGGCACGGCCCCCCGGAAAACGCGCCGAGAGGACGCGGACCCGCCGGCGGTCCCGGCGTCGGGGAGCACTCCCGGAGCAGAGTTGAGGGAGGGCCTGGGGCCGGGCGTCGTGCTCCGACTTTGGGGGCGGCTGGGGCGCCCCGGGCTGCGGCTTCCCCCTGCGGGGGAACGGAGGTTTCTCTCGCCCCGAGGCGTGGACGCGGCTGCGAAGGGCACCGTCGGCGCCGGGGCGGTCGGGGGCCTCGGGCCGCGGGACTCAGGGTTGCCCAGGGGGAGGCCCCGGGGCACAGGACCCCGGACTCGGAAGGCTGAGGAGGCAGGCGACGGTTGGTGCCCGGGCCTCGGGGCCCGCCCGGCCCCACCGGCCCGCGCCAGGGAGGGGAGCCCCGGGCGCTGAGGAGCGGGAGGCGTCGGCGTCGCGCGCGGCGGACTCGCGGGGGGCTTTCCAGCGGGGTGCGGGCGCCACCCCGCGGGGTCCCGGGCCAGGCGCATGGGGCGGCCCCGCAGACGGGCTGCGCCCAAAGCGAGTTTGCCGTGCGTTTTCCGGCCGATTCTCACGAGCGTTCTGCCCAAACCGGGATCGGTTTGGGCAGAACGCTCGTGAGAATCGGACGGCGTGGGCAGCCCCGGGGACCGGCCTGTTCCCCGGGCAGAGGGCCCTTTCTCGCTCGGGGCCCGGCGCGGCCCCCCCTGAAAACGCGCCGAGAGGACGCGGACCCGCCGGCGGCCCCGGCGCCGGGGAGCACACCCGAAGCAGAGTTGAGGGAGGGCCTGGGGCCGGGCGTCGTGCTCCGACTTTGGGGGCGGCTGGGGCGCCCCGGGCTGCGGCTTCCCCCTGCGGGGGAACGGAGGTTTCTCTCGCCCCGAGGCGTGGACGCGGCTGCGAAGGGCACCGTCGGCGCCGGGGCGGTCGGGGGCCTCGGGCCGCGGGACTCAGGGTTGCCCAGGTGGAGGCCCGGGGGCACAGGACCCCGGACTCGGAAGGCTGAGGAGGCAGGCGATGGTTGGAGCCCGGGCCTCGGGGCCCGCCCGGCCCCACAAGCCCGCGCCAGGGAGGGGAGCCCCGGGCGCCGCGGAGCAGGAGGCGTCGGCGTCGCGCGCGGCGGACTCGCAGGGGCTTTCCGGCAGGGTGCGGGCGCCACCCCGCGGGGTCCCGGGCCAGGCGCGGGGGGCGGCCCCGCAGACGGGCTGCGCCCGAAGCGAGTTCGCCGGGCGTTTTCCGGCCGATTCTCACGAACGTTCTGCCCAAACCGGGATCGGTTTGGGCAGAACGCTCGTGAGAATCGGCCGGTGTTGGGCAGCCCCGGGGACCGGCCTGTTCCCCGGGGCCGAGGGCCCTTTCTCGCTCGGGGCCCGGCGCGGCCCCCCGGAAAACGCGCCGAGAGGACACAGCCCCGACGGCAGACCCGGCGCCGGGGAGCACTCCCGGAGCAGAGTTGAGGGAGGGCCCTGGATCGGGCGTCGTGATCCGACTTTGGGGTCGGCTGGGGCGCCCCGGGCTGCGGCATCCCCCTGCGGGGGAACGGAGATTTCGCTCGCCCCGAGGCGTGGACGCGGCTGCGAAGGGCACCGTCGGCGCTGGGGCGGTCGGGGGCCTCGGGCCGCGGGACTCAGAGTTGCCCAGGGGGAGGCCCCGGGGCACAGGACCCCGGACACGGAAGGCTGAGGAGTCAGGCGAGGGTTGGAGCCCGGGCCTCGGGGCCCGCCCGGCCCCACAGGCCCGCGCCAGGGAGGGGAGCCCCGGGCGCTGAGGAGCGGGAGGCGTCGGCGTCGCGCGCGGCGGACTCGCGGGGGGCTTTCCGGCGGGGTGCGGGCGCCACCCCGTGGGGTCCCGGGCCAGGCGCGGGGGGCGGCCCCGCAGACGGGCTGCGCCCGAAGCGAGTTCGCCGGGCGTTTTCCGGCCGATTCTCACGAGCGTTCTGCCCAAACCGGGATCGGTTTGGGCAGAACGCTCGTGAGAATCGGCCGGCGTTGTGCAGCCCCGGGGACCGGCCTGTTCCCCGTGGCCGAGGGCCCTTTCTCGCTTGGGGCCCGGCGCGGCCCCCCGGAAAACGCGCGGAGAGGACGCGGACCCGCCGGCGGCCCCGGCGCCGGGGAGCACTCCCGGAGCAGAGTTGAGGGAGGGCCTGGGGCCGGGCGTCGTGCTCCGACTTTGGGGGCGGCTGGGGCGCCCCGGGCTGCGGCTTACCCCTGCGGGGGAACGGAGGTTTCTCTCGCGCCGAGGCGTGGACGCGGCTTCGAAGGGCACCGTCGGCGCCGGGGCTGTCGGGGGCCTCGGGCCGCGGGACTCAGGGTTGCCCAGGGGGAGGCCCCGCGGCACAGGACCCCGGAATCGGAAGGCTGAGGAGGCAGGCGAGGGTTGGAGCCCGGGCCTCGGGGCCCGCCCGGCCCCACCGGCCCGCGCCAGGGAAGGGAGCCCCGGGCGCTGAGGAGCGGGAGGCGTCGGCATCGCGCGCGGCGGACTCGCGGGGGGCTTTCCTCCGGGGTGCGGGCGCGACCCCGCGGGGTCCCTGGCCAGGCGCGGGGGGCAGCCCTGCAGACGGGCTGCGCCCGAAGCGAGTTCGCCGGGCGTTTTCCGGCCGATTCTCACGAGCGTTCTGCCCAAACCGGGATCGGTTTGGGCAGAACGCTCGTGAGAATCGGCCGGCGTTGGGCAGCCCCGGGGACCGGCCTGTTCCCCGGGGCCGAGGGCCCTTTCTCGCTCGGGGCCCGGCGCGGCCCCCCGGAAAACGCGCGGAGAGGACGCGGACCCGCCGGCGGCCCCGGCGCCGGGGAGCACTCCCGGAGCAGAGTTGAGGGAGGGCCTGGGGCCGGGCGTCGTGCTCCGACTTTGGGGTCGGCTGGGGCGCTTGGGGCTGTGGCTTCCCCCTGCGGGGGAACGGAGATTTCTCTCGCCCCGAGGCGTGGACGCGGCTGCGAAGGACACCGCCGGCGCCGGGGCGGTCGGGGGCCTCGGGCCGCGGGACTCAGGGTTGCCCAGGTGGAGGCCCCGGGGCACAGGACCCCGGA
The DNA here is from genome assembly GCF_963455335.1 of Martes martes. Lineage (NCBI taxonomy): Eukaryota > Metazoa > Chordata > Mammalia > Carnivora > Mustelidae > Martes > Martes martes. Next base: position 260,202 of record NW_027666487.1, read on the forward strand.
CTCGGAAGGCTGAGGAGGCAGGCGAGGGTTGGAGCCCGGGCCTCGGGGCCCGCCCGGCCCCACAAGCCCGCGCCAGGGAGAGGAGCCCCGGGCGCTGCGGAGCGGGAGGCGTCGGCGTCGCGCGCGGCGGTCTCGCGGGGGCTTTCCGGCGGGGTGCGGGCGCCACCCCGCGGGGTCCCGGGCCAGGCGCGGGGGGCGGCCCCGCAGACGGGCTGCGCCCGAAGCGAGTTCGCCGGGCGTTTTCCGGCCGATTCTCAAGAGCGTTCTGCCCAAACCGGGATCGGTTTGGGCAGAACGCTCGTGAGAATCGGCCGGCGTTGGGCAGCCCCGGGGACCGGCCTGTTCCCCGGGGCCGAGGGCCCTTTCTCGCTCGGGGCCCGGCGCGGCCCCCCGGAAAACGCGCCGAGAGGACACAGCCCCGACGGCAGCCCCGGCGCCGGGGAGCACTCCCGGAGCAGAGTTGAGGGAGGGCCCTGGGCCGGGCGTCGTGATCCGACTTTGGGGGCGGCTGGGGCGCCCCGGGCTGCGGATTCCCCCTGCGGGGGAACGGAGGTTTCTCTCGCCCAGAGGCGGGGACGCGGCTGCGCAGGACACCGCCGGCGCCGGGGCGGTCGGGGGCCTCGGGGCGCGGGACTCAGGTTTGCCCAGGGCGAGGCCCCGGGGCACAGGACCCCGGACTCGGAAGGCTGAGGAGTCAGGCGAGGCTTGGAGGCCGGGCCTCGGGGCCCGCCCGGCCACACCGGCCCGCGCCAGGGAGGGGAGCCCCGGGCGCTGAGGAGCGGGAGGCGTCGGCGTCGCGCGCGGCGGACTCGCGGGGGGCTTTCCGGCGGGGTGCGGGCGCCACACCGTGGGGTCCCGGGCCAGGCGCGGGGGGCGGCCCCGCAGACGGGCTGCGCCCGAAGCGAGTTCGCCGGGCGTTTTCCGGCCGATTCTCACGAGCGTTCTGCCCAAACTGGGATCGGTTTGGGCAGAACGCTCGTGAGAATCGGACGGCGTTGGGCAGCCCCGGGGACCGGCCAGTTCCCAGGGGCCGAGGGCCCTTTCTCGCTCGGGGCCCGGCGCGGCCCCCCGGAAAACGCGCCGAGAGGACGCGGACCCGCCGGCGGCCCCGGCGCCGGGGAGCACACCCGGAGCAGAGTTGAGGGAGGGCCTGGGGCCGGGCGTCGTGCTCCGACTTTGGGGGCGGCTGGGGCGCCCCGGGCTGCGGCTTCCCCCTGCGGGGGAACGGAGGTTTCTCTCGCCCCGAGGCGTGGACGCGGCTGCGAAGGGCACCGTCGGCGCCGGGGCGGTCGGGGGCCTCGGGCCGCGGGACTCAAGTTTGCCCAGGTGGAGGCCCCGGGGCACAGGACCCCGGACTCGGAAGGCTGAGGAGGCAGGCGAGGGTTGGAGCCCGGGCCTCGGGGCCCGCCCGGCCCCACAAGCCCGCGCCAGGGAGGGGAGCCCCGGGCGCTGCGGAGCAGGAGGCTTCGGCGTCGCGCGCGGCGGACTCGCAGGGGCTTTCCGGCGGGGTGCGGGCGCCACCCCGTGGGGTCCCGGGCCAGGCGCGGGGGGCGGCCCCGCAGACGGGATGCGCCCGAAGCGAGTTCGCCGGGCGTTTTCCGGCCGATTCTCACGAGCGTTCTGCCCAAACCGGGATCGGTTTGGGCAGAACGCTCGTGAGAATCGGCCGGCGTTGGGCAGCCCCGGGGACCGGCCTGTTCCCCGGGGCTGAGGGCCCTTTCTCGCTCGGGGCCCGGCGCGGCCCCCCGGAAAATGCGCCGAGAGGACACAGCCCCGACGGCAGCCCCGGCGCCGGGGAGCACTCCCGGAGCAGAGTTGAGGGAGGGCCTGGGGCCGGGCGTCGTGCTCCGACTTTGGGGGCGGCTAGGGCGCCCCGGGCTGCGGCTTACCCCTGCGGGGGAACGGAGGTTTCTCTCGCCCCGAGGCGTGGGCGCGGCTGCGAAGGGCACCGTCGGCGCCGGGGCTGTCGGGGGCCTCGGGCCGCGGGACTCAGGGTTGCCCAGGGGGAGACCCCGGGGCACAGGACCCCGGAATCGGAAGGCTGAGGAGGCAGGCGAGGGTTGGAGCCCGGGCCTCGGGGCCCGCCCGGCCCCACCGGCCCGCGCCAGGGAAGGGAGCCCCGGGCGCTGAGGAGCGGGAGGCGTCGGCGTCGCGCGCGGCGGACTCGCGGGGGGCTTTCTGGCGGGGTGCGGCGCCACCCCGCGGGGTCCAGCGCCAGGCGCGTGGGGAGGCCCCGCAGACGGGCTGCGCCCGAAGCGAGTTTGCCGGGCGTTTTCCGGCCGATTCTCACGAGCGTTCTGCCCAAACCGGGATCGGTTTGGGCAGAACGCTCGTGAGAATCGGCCGGCGTTGGGCAGCCCCGGGGACCGGCCTTTCCCCGGGGCCGAGGGCCCTTTCTCGTCGGGGCCCAGCGCGGCCCCCCGGAAATCGCGCCGAGAGGACGCGGACCCGCCGGCGGCCCCGGCTCCGGGTAGCACTCCCGGAGCAGAGTTGAGGGAGGGCCTGGGGCCGGGGTCGTGCTCCGACTTTGGGGGTGGCAGGGGCGCCCCGGGCTGCGGCTTCCCCCTTAAGGGGAACGGAGTTTTCTTTCGCCCCGAGGCGTGGACGCGGCTGCGAAGGGCACCGTCGGCGCCGGGGCGGTCGGGGGCCTCGGGCCGCGGGACACAGTGTTGCCCAGGGGGAGGCCCCGGGGCACAGGACCCCGGACTCGGAAGGCTGAGGAGGCAGGCGAGGGTTGGAGCCCGGGCCTCGGGGCCCGCCCGGCCCCACCGGCCCGCGCCAGGGAGGGGAGCCCCGGGCGCTGAGGAGCGGGAGGCGTCGGCGTCGCGCGCGGTGGACTCGCGGGGGGCTTTCCGGCGGGGTGCGGGCGCGACCCCGCGGGGTCCCGGGCCAGGCGCGGGGGGCGGCCCGCAGACGGGCTGCGCCAGAAGCGAGTTCGCCGGGCGTTTTCCGGCCGATTCTCACGAGCGTTCTGCCCAAACCGGGATCGGTTTGGGCAGAACGCTCGTGAGAATCGGCCGGCGTTGGGCAGCCCCGGGGACCGGCCTGTTCCCCGGGGCCGAGGGCCCTTTCTCGCTCGGGGCCCGGCGCGGCCCCCCGGAAAACGCGCCGAGAGGACGCGGACCCGCCGGCGGCCCCGGCGCCGGGGAGCACTCCAGGAGCAGAGTTGAGGGAGGGCCTGGGGCCGGGCGTCGTGCTCCGACTTTGGGGGCGGCTGGGGCGCCCTGGGCTGCGGCTTCCCCTGCGGGGGAACGGAGATTTCTCTCGCCCCGAGGCGTGGACGCGGCTGCGAAGGGCACCGTCGGCGCCGGGGCGGTCGGGGGCCTCGGGGCGCGGGACTCAGGTTTGCCCAGGGCGAGGTCCCGGGGCAGAGGACCCCGGACTCGGAAGGCTGAGGAGGCAGACGAGGCTTGGAGGCCGGGCCTCGGGGCCCGCCCGGCCCCGCCGGCCCGCGCCAGGGAGGGGAGCCCCGGGCGCTGAGGAGCGGGAGGCGTCGGCGTCGCGCGCGGCGGACTCGCGGGCGGCTTTCCGGCGGGGTGCGGGCGCGACCACGCGGGGTCCCGGGCCAGGCGCGGGGAGCGGCCCCGCAGACGGGCTGCGCCCGAAGCGAGTTCGCCGGGCGTTTTCCGGCCGATTCTCACGAGCGTTCTGCCCAAACCGGGTTCGGTTTGGGCAGAACGCTCGTGAGAATCGGCCGGCGTTGGGCAGCCCCGGGGACCGGCCTGTTCCCCGGGGCCGAGGGCCCTTTCTCGCTCGGGGCCCGGCGCGGCCCCCCGGAAAACGCGCCGAGAGGACGCGGACCCGCCGGCGGCCCCGGCGTCGGGGAGCACTCCCGGAGCAGAGTTGAGGGAGGGCCTGGGGCCGGGCGTCGTGCTCCGACTTTGGGGGCGGCTGGGGCGCCCCGGGCTGCGACTTCCCCCTGCGGGGGAACGGAGGTTTCTCTCGCCCCGAGGCGTGGACGCGGCTGCGAAGGGCACCGTCGGCGCCGGGGCGGTCGGGGGCCTCGGGCCGCGGGACTCAGGGTTGCCCAGGTGGAGGCCCCGGGGCACAGGACCCCGGACTCGGAAGGCTGAGGAGGCAGGCGACGGTTGGTGCCCGGGCCTCGGGGCCCGCCCGGCCCCACCGGCCCGCGCCAGGGAGGGGAGCCCCGGGCGCTGAGGAGCGGGAGGCGTCGGCGTCGCGTGCGGCGGAATCGCGGGTGGCTTTCCGGCGGGGTGCGGGCGCCACCCCGCGGGGTCCCGGGCCAGGCGCATGGGGCGGCCCCGCAGACGGGCTGCGCCCGAAGCGAGTTCGCCGTGCGTTTTCCGGCCGATTCTCACGAGCGTTCTGCCCAAACCGGGATCGGTTTGGGCAGAACGCTCGTGAGAATCGGACGGCGTTGGGCAGCCCCGGGGACCGGCCAGTTCCCAGGGGCCGAGGGCCCTTTCTCGCTCGGGGCCCGGCGCGGCCCCCCGGAAAACGCGCCGAGAGGACGCGGACCCGCCGGCGGCCCCGGCGCCGGGGAGCACACCCGGAGCAGAGTTGAGGGAGGGCCTGGGTCCGGGCGTCGTGCTCCGACTTTGGGGGCGGCTGGGGCGCCCCGGGCTGCGGCTTCCCCCTGCGGGGGAACGGAGGTTTCTCTCGCCCCGAGGCGTGGACGCGGCTGCGAAGGGCACCGTCGGCACCGGGGCGGTCGGGGGCCTCGGGCCGCGGGACTCAAGTTTGCCCAGGTGGAGGCCCCGGGGCACAGGACCCCGGACTCGGAAGGCTGAGGAGGCAGGCGAGGGTTGGAGCCCGGGCCTCGGGGCCCGCCCGGCCCCACAAGCCCGCGCCAGGGAGGGGAGCCCCGGGCGCTGCGGAGCAGGAGGCGTCGGCGTCGCGCGCGGCGGACTCGCAGGGGCTTTCCGGCGGGGTGCGGGCGCCACCCCGCGGGGTCCCGGGCCAGGCGCGGGGGGCGGCCCCGCAGACGGGCTGCGCCCGAAGCGAGTTCGCCGGGCGTTTTCCGGCCGATTCTCACGAGCGTTCTGCCCAAACCGGGATCGGTTTGGGCAGAACGCTCGTGAGAATCGGCCGGCGTTGGGCAGCCCCGGGGACCGGCCTGTTCCCCGGGGCCGAGGGCCCTTTCTCGCTCGGGGCCCGGCGCGGCCCCCCGGAAAATGCGCCGAGAGGACACAGCCCCGACGGCAGCCCCGGCGCTGGGGAGCACTCCCGGAGCAGAGTTGAGGGAGGGCCCTGGGTCGGGCGTCGTGATCCGACTTTGGGGGCGGCTGGGGCGCCCCGGGCTGCGGCTTCCCCTGCGGGGGAACGGAGATTTCTCTCGCCCCGAGGCATGGACGCGGCTGCGAAGGGCACCGTCGGCGCCGGGGCGGTCGGGGGCCTCGGGCCGCGGGACTCAGTGTTGCCCAGGGGGAGGCCCCGGGGCACAGGACCCCAGACACGGAAGGCTGAGGAGTCAGGCGAGGGTTGGAGCCCGGGCCTCGGGGCCCGCCCGGCCACACCGGCCCGCGCCAGGGAGGGGAGCCCCGGGCGCTGAGGAGCGGGAGGCGTCGGCGTCGCGCGCGGCGGACTCGCGGGGGGATTTCCGGCGGGTGCGGGCGCGACCCCGCGGGGTCCCGGGCCAGGCGCGGGGGGCGGCCCCGCAGACGGGCTGCGCCCGAAGCGAGTTCGCCGGGCGTTTTCCGGCCGATTCTCACGAGCGTTCTGCCCAAACCGGGATCGGTTTGGGCAGAACGCTCGTGAGAATCGGCCGGCGTTGGGCAGCCCCGGGGACCGGCCTTTCCCCGGGGCCGAGGGCCCTTTCTCGTCGGGGCCCAGCGCGGCCCCCCGGAAATCGCGCCGAGAGGACGCGGACCCGCCGGCGGCCCTGGCTCCGGGTAGCACTCCCGGAGCAGAGTTGAGGGAGGGCCTGGGGCCGGGGTCGTGCTCCGACTTTGGGGGTGGCAGGGGTGCCCCGGGCTGCGGCTTCCCCCTTAAGGGGAACGGAGTTTTCTTTCGCCCCGAGGCGTGGACGCGGCTGCGAAGGGCACCGTCGGCGCAGGGGCGGTCGGGGGCCTCGGGCCGCGGGACACAGTGTTGCCCAGGGGGAGGCCCCGGGGCACAGGACCCCGGACTCGGAAGGCTGAGGAGGCAGGCGAGGGTTGGAGCCCGGGCCTCGGGGCCCGCCCGGCCCCACCGGCCCGCACCAGAGAGGGGAGCCCCGGGCGCTGAGGAGCGGGAGGCGTCGGCGTCGCGCGCGGCGAACTCGCGGGGGCTTTGGGGCGGGGTGCGGGCGCCACCCCGCGGGGTCCCGGGCCAGGCGCGGGGGGCGGCCCCGCAGAAGGGCTGCGCCCGAAGCGAGTTCGCCGGGCGTTTTCTGGCCGATTCTCACGAGCGTTCTGCCCAAACCGGGATCGGTTTGGGCAGAACGCTCGTGAGAATCGGCCGGCGTTGGGCAGCGCCGGGCACCGGCCTGTTCCCCGGGGCCGAGGGCCCTTTCTCGTCCGGGGCCCGGCGCGGCCCCCCGGAAATCGCGCCGAGAGGACGCGGACCCGCCGGCGGCCCCGGCGCCGGGGAGCACTCCCGGAGCAGAGTTGAGGGAGGGCCAGGGGCCGGGGTCGTGCTCCGACTTTGGGGGCGGCAGGGGCGCCCCGGCTGCGGCTTCCCCCTGAGGGAACGGAGGTTTCTCTCGCCCCGAGGCGTGGACGCGGCTGTGAAGGGCACCGTCGGCGCCGGGCCGGTCGGGGGCCTCGGGCCGCGGGACTCAGGGTTGCCCAGGGGGAGGCCCCGGGGCACAGGACCCTGGACTCGGAAGGCTGAGGAGGCAGGCGAGGGTTGGAGCCCGGGCCTCGGGGCCCACACGGCCCCACAGGCCCGCGCCAGGGAGGGGAGCCCCGGGCGCTGAGGAGCGGGAGGCGTCGGCGTCGCGCGCGGCGAACTCGCGGGGGGCTTTGGGGCGGGGTGCGGGCGCCACCCGCGGGGTCCCGGGCCAGGCGCGGGGGGCGGCCCCGCAGAAGGGCTGCGCCCGAAGCGAGTTCCCCGGGCGTTTTCCGGCCGATTCTCACGAGCGTTCTGCCCAAACCGGGATCGGTTTGGGCAGAACGCTCGTGAGAATCGGCCGGCGTTGGGCAGTCCCGGGGACCGGCCTGTTCCCCGGGGCCGAGGGCCCTTTCTCGCTCGGGGCCCGGCGCGGCCCCCCGGAAAACGCGCCGAGAGGACGCGGACCCGCCGGCGGCCCCGGCGCCAGGGAGCACTCCCGGAGCAGAGTTGAGGGAGGGCCTGGGGCCGGGCGTCGTGCTCCGACTTTGGGGGCGGCTGGGGGGCCCCGGGCTGCGGCTTCCCCCTGCGGGGGAACGGAGGTTTCTCTCGCCCCGAGGCGTGGACGCGGCTGCGAAGGGCACCGTCGGCGCCGGGGCGGTCGGGGGCCTCGGGCCGCGGGACTCAGGGTTGCCCAGGGGGAGGCCCCTGGGCACAGGATCCCGGACTCGGAAGGCTGAGGAGGCAGGCGAGGGTTGGAGCCCGGGCCTCGGGGCCCGCCCGGCCCCACCGGCCCGCGCCAGGGAGGGGAGCCCCGGGCGCTGAGGAGCGGGAGGCGTCGGCGTCGCGCGCGGCGGACTCGCGGTGGGCTTTGCGGCGGGGTGCGGGCACGACCCCGCGGGGTCCCGGGCCAGGCGCGGGGAGCGGCCCCGCAGACGGGCTGCGCCCGAAGCGAGTTCGCCGGGCGTTTTCCTGCCGATTCTCTCGAGCGTTCTGCCCAAACCGGGATCGGTTTGGGCAGATCGCTCGTGAGAATCGGCCGGCGTTGGGCAGCCCCGGGGACCGGTCTGGTCCCCGGGTCCGAGGGCCCTTTCTCGCTCGGGGCCCGGCGCGGCCCCCCGGAAAACGCGCCGAGAGGACGCGGACCCGCCGGAGGCCCCGGCGCCGGGGAGCCCTCACGGAGCAGAGTTGAGGGAGGGCCTGGGGCCGGGAGTCGTGCTCCGACTTTGGGGGCGGCTGGGGCGCCCCGGGCTGCGGCTTCCCCCTGCGGGGGAACGGAGGTTTCTCTCGCCCCGAGGCGTGGACGCGGCTGCGAAGGGCACCGTCGGCGCCGGGGCGGTCGGGGGCCTCGGGGCGCGGGACACAGGGTTGCCCAGGGGGAGGCCCCGGGGCACAGGACCCCGGACTCGGAAGGCTGAGGAGGCAGGCGAGGGTTGGAGCCCGGGCCTCGGGGCCCGCCCGGCCCCACCGGCCCGCGCCAGGGAGGGGAGCCCCGGGCGTGAGGAGCGGGAGGCGTCGGCGTCGCGCACGGCGGACTCGAGGGGGGCTTTCCGGCGGGGTGCGGGCGCGACCCCGCGGGGCCCCGGGCCAGGCGCGGGGGGCGGCCCCGCAGACGGGCTGCGCCCGAAGCGAGTTCGCCGGTCGTTTTCCGGCCGATTCTCACGAGCGTTCAGCCCAAACCGGGATCGGTTTGGGCAGAACGCTCGTGAGAATCGGCCGGCGTTGGGCAGCCCCGGGGACCGGCCTGTTCCCCGGGGCCGAGGGCCCTTTCTCGCTCGGGGCCCGGCACGGCCCCCCGGAAAACGCGCCGAGAGGACGCGGACCCGCCGGCGGTCCCGGCGTCGGGGAGCACTCCCGGAGCAGAGTTGAGGGAGGGCCTGGGGCCGGGCGTCGTGCTCCGACTTTGGGGGCGGCTGGGGCGCCCCGGGCTGCGGCTTCCCCCTGCGGGGGAACGGAGGTTTCTCTCGCCCCGAGGCGTGGACGCGGCTGCGAAGGGCACCGTCGGCGCCGGGGCGGTCGGGGGCCTCGGGCCGCGGGACTCAGGGTTGCCCAGGGGGAGGCCCCGGGGCACAGGACCCCGGACTCGGAAGGCTGAGGAGGCAGGCGACGGTTGGTGCCCGGGCCTCGGGGCCCGCCCGGCCCCACCGGCCCGCGCCAGGGAGGGGAGCCCCGGGCGCTGAGGAGCGGGAGGCGTCGGCGTCGCGCGCGGCGGACTCGCGGGGGGCTTTCCAGCGGGGTGCGGGCGCCACCCCGCGGGGTCCCGGGCCAGGCGCATGGGGCGGCCCCGCAGACGGGCTGCGCCCAAAGCGAGTTTGCCGTGCGTTTTCCGGCCGATTCTCACGAGCGTTCTGCCCAAACCGGGATCGGTTTGGGCAGAACGCTCGTGAGAATCGGACGGCGTGGGCAGCCCCGGGGACCGGCCTGTTCCCCGGGCAGAGGGCCCTTTCTCGCTCGGGGCCCGGCGCGGCCCCCCCTGAAAACGCGCCGAGAGGACGCGGACCCGCCGGCGGCCCCGGCGCCGGGGAGCACACCCGAAGCAGAGTTGAGGGAGGGCCTGGGGCCGGGCGTCGTGCTCCGACTTTGGGGGCGGCTGGGGCGCCCCGGGCTGCGGCTTCCCCCTGCGGGGGAACGGAGGTTTCTCTCGCCCCGAGGCGTGGACGCGGCTGCGAAGGGCACCGTCGGCGCCGGGGCGGTCGGGGGCCTCGGGCCGCGGGACTCAGGGTTGCCCAGGTGGAGGCCCGGGGGCACAGGACCCCGGACTCGGAAGGCTGAGGAGGCAGGCGATGGTTGGAGCCCGGGCCTCGGGGCCCGCCCGGCCCCACAAGCCCGCGCCAGGGAGGGGAGCCCCGGGCGCCGCGGAGCAGGAGGCGTCGGCGTCGCGCGCGGCGGACTCGCAGGGGCTTTCCGGCAGGGTGCGGGCGCCACCCCGCGGGGTCCCGGGCCAGGCGCGGGGGGCGGCCCCGCAGACGGGCTGCGCCCGAAGCGAGTTCGCCGGGCGTTTTCCGGCCGATTCTCACGAGCGTTCTGCCCAAACCGGGATCGGTTTGGGCAGAACGCTCGTGAGAATCGGCCGGCGTTGTGCAGCCCCGGGGACCGGCCTGTTCCCCGTGGCCGAGGGCCCTTTCTCGCTTGGGGCCCGGCGCGGCCCCCCGGAAAACGCGCGGAGAGGACGCGGACCCGCCGGCGGCCCCGGCGCCGGGGAGCACTCCCGGAGCAGAGTTGAGGGAGGGCCTGGGGCCGGGCGTCGTGCTCCGACTTTGGGGGCGGCTGGGGCGCCCCGGGCTGCGGCTTACCCCTGCGGGGGAACGGAGGTTTCTCTCGCGCCGAGGCGTGGACGCGGCTGCGAAGGGCACCGTCGGCGCCGGGGCTGTCGGGGGCCTCGGGCCGCGGGACTCAGGGTTGCCCAGGGGGAGGCCCCGGGGCACAGGACCCCGGAATCGGAAGGCTGAGGAGGCAGGCGAGGGTTGGAGCCCGGGCCTCGGGGCCCGCCCGGCCCCACCGGCCCGCGCCAGGGAAAGGAGCCCCGGGCGCTGAGGAGCGGGAGGCGTCGGCATCGCGCGCGGCGGACTCGCGGGGGGCTTTCCTCCGGGGTGCGGGCGCGACCCCGCGGGGTCCCTGGCCAGGCGCGGGGGGCAGCCCTGCAGACGGGCTGCGCCCGAAGCGAGTTCGCCGGGCGTTTTCCGGCCGATTCTCACGAGCGTTCTGCCCAAACCGGGATCGGTTTGGGCAGAACGCTCGTGAGAATCGGCCGGCGTTGGGCAGCCCCGGGGACCGGCCTGTTCCCCGGGGCCGAGGGCCCTTTCTCGCTCGGGGCCCGGCGCGGCCCCCCGGAAAACGCGCGGAGAGGACGCGGACCCGCCGGCGGCCCCGTCGCCGGGGAGCACTCCCGGAGCAGAGTTGAGGGAGGGCCTGGGGCCGGGCGTCGTGCTCCGACTTTGGGGTCGGCTGGGGCGCTTGGGGCTGTGGCTTCCCCCTGCGGGGGAACGGAGATTTCTCTCGCCCCGAGGCGTGGACGCGGCTGCGAAGGACACCGCCGGCGCCGGGGCGGTCGGGGGCCTCGGGCCGCGGGACTCAGGGTTGCCCAGGTGGAGGCCCCGGGGCACAGGACCCCGGACTCGGAAGGCTGAGGAGGCAGGCGAGGGTTGGAGCCCGGGCCTCGGGGCCCGCCCGGCCCCACAAGCCCGCGCCAGGGAGAGGAGCCCCGGGCGCTGCGGAGCGGGAGGCGTCGGCGTCGCGCGCGGCGGTCTCGCGGGGGCTTTCCGGCGGGGTGCGGGCGCCACCCCGCGGGGTCCCGGGCCAGGCGCGGGGGGCGGCCCCGCAGACGGGCTGCGCCCGAAGCGAGTTCGCCGGGCGTTTTCCGGCCGATTCTCAAGAGCGTTCTGCCCAAACCGGGATCGGTTTGGGCAGAACGCTCGTGAGAATCGGCCGGCGTTGGGCAGCCCCGCGGACCGGCCTGTTCCCCGGGGCCGAGGGCCCTTTCTCGCTCGGGGCCCGGCGCGGCCCCCCGGAAAACGCGCCGAGAGGCCACAGCCCCGACGGCAGCCCCGGCGCCGGGGAGCACTCCCGGAGCAGAGTTGAGGGAGGGCCCTGGGCCGGGCGTCGTGATCCGACTTTGGGGGCGGCTGGGGCGCCCCGGGCTGCGGATTCCCCCTGCGGGGGAACGGAGGTTTCTCTCGCCCCGAGGCGTGGACGCGGCTGCGAAGGGCACCGTCGGCGCCGGGGCGGTCGGGGGCCTCGGGGCGCGGGACACAGGGTTGCCCAGGGGGAGGCCCCGCGCCACAGGACCCCGGACTCGGAAGGCTGAGGAGTCAGGCGAGGGTTGGAGCCCGGGCCTCGGGGCCCGCCCGGCCCCACCGGCCCGCGCCAGGGAAGGGAGCCCCGGGCGCTGAGGAGCGGGAGGCGTCGGCATCGCGCGCGGCGGACTCGCGGGGGGCTTTCCTGCGGGGTGCGGGCGCGACCCCGCGGGGTCCCTGGCCAGGCGCGGGGGGTAGCCCCGCAGACGGGCTGCGCCCGAAGCGAGTTCGCCGGTCGTTTTCCGGCCGATTCTCACGAGCGTTCTGCCCAAACCGGGATCGGTTTGGGCAGAACGCTCGTGAGAATCGGCCGGCTTTGGGCAGCCCCGGGGACCGGCCTGTTCCCCGGGGCCGAGGGCCCTTTCTCGCTCGGGGCCCGGCACGGCCCCCCGGAAAACGCGCCGAGAGGACGCGGACCCGCCGGCGGTCCCGGCGTCGGGGAGCACTCCCGGAGCAGAGTTGAGGGAGGGCCTGGGGCCTTGCGTCGTGCTCCGACTTTGGGGGCGGCTGGGGCGCCCCGGGCTGCGGCTTCCCCCTGCGGGGGAACGGAGGTTTCTCTCGCCCCGAGGCGTGGACGCGGCTGCGAAGGGCACCGTCGGCGCCGGGGCGGTCGGGGGCCTCGGGCCGCGGGACTCAGGGTTGCCCAGGGGGAGGCCCCGGGGCACAGGACCCCGGACTCGGAAGGCTGAGGAGGCAGGCGACGGTTGGTGCCCGGGCCTCGGGGCCCGCCCGGCCCCACCGGCCCGCGCCAGGGAGGGGAGCCCCGGGCGCTGAGGAGCGGGAGGCGTCGGCGTCGCGCGCGGCGGACTCGCGGGGGGCTTTCCGGCGGGGTGCGGGCGCCACCCCGCGGGGTCCCGGGCCAGGCGCATGGGGCGGCCCCGCAGACGGGCTGCGCCCGAAGCGAGTTTGCCGTGCGTTTTCCGGCCGATTCTCACGAGCGTTCTGCCCAAACCGGGATCGGTTTGGGCAGAACGCTCGTGAGAATCGGACGGCGTGGGCAGCCCCGGGGACCGGCCTGTTCCCCGGGGCAGAGGGCCCTTTCTCGCTCGGGGCCCGGCGCGGCCCCCCCTGAAAACGCGCCGAGAGGACGCGGACCCGCCGGCGGCCCCGGCGCCGGGGAGCACACCCGAAGCAGAGTTGAGGGAGGGCCTGGGGCCGGGCGTCGTGCTCCGACTTTGGGGGCGGCTGGGGCGCCCCGGGCTGCGGCTTCCCCCTGCGGGGGAACGGAGGTTTCTCTCGCCCCGAGGCGTGGACGCGGCTGCGAAGGGCACCGTCGGCGCCGGGGCGGTCAGGGGCCTCGGGCCGCGGGACTCAGGGTTGCCCAGGTGGAGGCCCCGGGGCACAGGACCCCGGACTCGGAAGGCTGAGGAGGCAGGCGAGGGTTGGAGCCCGGGCCTCGGGGCCCGCCCGGCCCCACAAGCCCGCGCCAGGGAGGGGAGCCCCGGGCGCCGCGGAGCAGGAGGCGTCGGCGTCGCGCGCGGCGGACTCGCAGGGGCTTTCCGGCAGGGTGCGGGCGCCACCCCGCGGGGTCCCGGGCCAGGCGCGGGGGGCGGCCCCGCAGACGGGCTGCGCCCGAAGCGAGTTCGCCGGGCGTTTTCCGGCCGATTCTCACGAGCGTTCTGCCCAAACCGGGATCGGTTTGGGCAGAACGCTCGTGAGAATCGACCGGTGTTGGGCAGCCCCGGGGACCGGCCTGTTCCCCGGGGCCGAGGGCCCTTTCTCGCTCGGGGCCCGGCGCGGCCCCCCGGAAAACGCGCCGAGAGGACACAGCCCCGACGGCAGTCCCGGCGCCGGGGAGCACTCCCGGAGCAGAGTTGAGGGAGGGCCCTGGATCGGGCGTCGTGATCCGACTTTGGGGTCGGCTGGGGCGCCCCGGGCTGCGGCATCCCCCTGCGGGGGAACGGAGATTTCTCTCGCCCCGAGGCGTGGACGCGGCTGCGAAGGGCACCGTCGGCGCCGGGGCGGTTGGGGGCCTCGGGCCGCGGGACTCAGAGTTGCCCAGGGGGAGGCCCCGGGGCACAGGACCCCGGACACGGAAGGCTGAGGAGTCAGGCGAGGGTTGGAGCCCGGGCCTCGGGGCCCGCCCGGCCCCACAGGCCCGCGCCAGGGAGGGGAGCCCCGGGCGCTGAGGAGCGGGAGGCGTCGGCGTCGCGCGCGGCGGACTCGCGGGTGGCTTTCCGGCGGGGTGCGGGCGCCACCCCGTGGGGTCCCGGGCCAGGCGCGGGGGGCGGCCCCGCAGACGGGCTGCGCCCGAAGCGAGTTCGCCGGGCGTTTTCCGGCCGATTCTCACGAGCGTTCTGCCCAAACCGGGATCGGTTTGGGCAGAACGCTCGTGAGAATCGGCCGGCGTTGTGCAGCCCCGGGGACCGGCCTGTTCCCCGTGGCCGAGGGCCCTTTCTCGCTCGGGGCCCGGCGCGGCCCCCCGGAAAACGCGCGGAGAGGACGCGGACCCGCCGGCGGCCCCGGCGCCGGGGAGCACTCCCGGAGCAGAGTTGAGGGAGGGCCTGGGGCCGGGCGTCGTGCTCCGACTTTGGGGGCGGCTGGGGCGCCCCGGGCTGCGGCTTACCCCTGCGGGGGAACGGAGGTTTCTCTCGCCCCGAGGCGTGGACGCGGCTGCGAAGGGCACCGTCGGCGCCGGGGCTGTCGGGGGCCTCGGGCCGCGGGACTCAGGGTTGCCCAGGGGGAGGCCCCGGGGCACAGGACCCCGGAATCGGAAGGCTGAGGAGGCAGGCGAGGGTTGGAGCCCGGGCCTCGGGGCCCGCCCGGCCCCACCGTCCCGCGCCAGGGAAGGGAGCCCCGGGCGCTGAGGAGCGGGAGGCGTCGGCATCGCGCGCGGCGGACTCGCGGGGGGCTTTCCTGCGGGGTGCGGGCGCGACCCCGCGGGGTCCCTGGCCAGGCGCGGGGGGCAGCCCTGCAGACGGGCTGCGCCCGAAGCGAGTTCGCCGGGCGTTTTCCGGCCGATTCTCACGAGCGTTCTGCCCAAACCGGGATCGGTTTGGGCAGAACGCTCGTGAGAATCGGCCGGCGTTGGGCAGCCCCGGGGACCGGCCTGTTCCCCGGGGCCGAGGGCCCTTTCTCGCTCGGGGCCCGGCGCGGCCCCCCGGAAAACGCGCGGAGAGGACGCGGACCCGCCGGCGGCCCCGGCGCCGGGGAGCACTCCCGGAGCAGAGTTGAGGGAGGGCCTGGGGCCGGGCGTCGTGCTCCGACTTTGGGGTCGGCTGGGGCGCTTGGGGCTGTGGCTTCCCCCTGCGGGGGAACGGAGATTTCTCTCGCCCCGAGGCGTGGACGCGGCTGCGAAGGACACCGCCGGCGCCGGGGCGGTCGGGGGCCTCGGGCCGCGGGACTCAGGGTTGCCCAGGTGGAGGCCCCGGGGCACAGGACCCCGGACTCGGAAGGCTGAGGAGGCAGGCGAGGGTTGGAGCCCGGGCCTCGGGGCCCGCCCGGCCCCACAAGCCCGCGCCAGGGAGAGGAGCCCCGGGCGCTGCGGTGCGGGAGGCGTCGGCGTCGCGCGCGGCGGTCTCGCGGGGGCTTTCCGGCGGGGTGCGGGCGCCACCCCGCGGGGTCCCGGGCCAGGCGCGGGGGGCGGCCCCGCAGACGGGCTGCGCCCGAAGCGAGTTCGCCGGGCGTTTTCCGGCCGATTCTCAAGAGCGTTCTGCCCAAACCGGGATCGGTTTGGGCAGAACGCTCGTGAGAATCGGCCGGCGTTGGGCAGCCCCGGGGACCGGCCTGTTCCCCGGGGCCGAGGGCCCTTTCTCGCTCGGGGCCCGGCGCGGCCCCCCGGAAAACGCGCCGAGAGGACACAGTCCCGACGGCAGCCCCGGCGCCGGGGAGCACTCCCGGAGCAGAGTTGAGGGAGGGCCCTGGGCCGGGCGTCGTGATCCGACTTTGGGGGCGGCTGGGGCGCCCCGGGCTGCGGATTCCCCCTGCGGGGGAACGGAGGTTTCTCTCGCCCAGAGGCGGGGACGCGGCTGCGCAGGACACCGCCGGCGCCGGGGCGGTCGGGGGCCTCGGGGCGCGGGACTCAGGTTTGCCCAGGGCGAGGCCCCGGGGCACAGGACCCCGGACTCGGAAGGCTGAGGAGTCAGGCGAGGCTTGGAGGCCGGGCCTCGGGGCCCGCCCGGCCCCACCGGCCCGCGCCAGGGAGGGGAGCCCCGGGCGCTGAGGAGCGGGAGGCATCGGCGTCACGCGCGGCGGACTCGCGGGGGTTTTCCGGCGGGGTGCGGGCGCCACCCCGCGGGGTCCCGGGCCAGGCGCGGGGGGCGGCCCCGCAGACGGGCTGCGCCCGAAGCGAGTTCGCCGCGCGTTTTCCGGCCGATTCTCACGAGCGTTCTGCCCAAACCGGAATCGGTTTGGGCAGAACGCTCGTGAGAATCGGCCGGCGTTGGGCAGCCCCGGGGACCGACCTGTTCCCCGGGGCCGAGGGCCCTTTCTCGCTCGGGGCCCGGCGCGGCCCCCCGGAAAACGCGCCGAGAGTACGCGGACCCGCCGGCGGCCCTGGCGCCGGGGAGCACTCCCGGAGCAGAGTTGAGGGAGGGCCTGGGGCCGGGCGTCGTGCTCCGACTTTGGGGGCGGCTGGGGCGCCCCGGGCTGCGGCTTCCCCCTGCGGGGGAATGGAGGTTTCTCTCGCCCCGAGGCGTGGACGCGGCTGCGAAGGGCACCGTCGGCGCCGGGCCGGTCGGGGGCCTCAGGCCGCGGGACACATGGTTGCCCAGGGGGAGGCCCCGGGGCACAGGACCCCGGACTCGGAAGGCTGAGGAGGCAGGCGAGGGTTGGTGCCCGGGCCTCGGGGCCCGCCCGGCCCCACCGGCCCGCGCCAGGGAGGGGAGCCCCGGGCGCTGAGGAGCGGGAGGCGTCGGCGTCGCGCGCGGCGGACTCGCGGGGGGCTTTCCGGCGGGGTGCGGGCGCGACCCCGCGGGGTCCCTGGCCAGGCGCGGGGGGCAGCCCCGCAGACGGGCTGCGCCCGAAGCGAGTTCGCCGGGCGTTTTCCGGCCGATTCTCACGAACGTTCTGCCCAAACCGGGATCGGTTTGGGCAGAACGCTCTTGAGAATCGGCCGACGTTGGGCAGCCCCGGGCACCGGCCTGTTCCCCGGGGCTGAGGGCCCTTTCTCGTCCGGGGCCCGGCGCGGCCCCCCGGAAATCGCGCCGAGAGGACGCGGACCCGCCGGCGGCCCTGGCGCCGGGGAGCACTCCCGGAGCAGAGTTGAGAGAGGGCCTGGGGCCGGGGTCGTGCTCCGACTTTGGGGGCGGCAGGGGCGCCCCGGCTGCGGCTTCTCCCTGAGGGGGAACGGAGGTTTCTCTCGCGCCGAGGCGTGGACGCGGCTGCGAAGGGCACCGTCGGCGCCGGGGCGGTCGGGGGCCTCGGGCCGCGGGACTCAGGGTTGCCCAGGGGGAGGCCCCGGGGCACAGGACCCCGGACTCGGAAGGCTGAGGAGGCAGGCGACGGTTGGTGCCCGGGCCTCGGGGCCCGCCCGGCCCCACCGGCCCGCGCCAGGGAGGGGAGCCCCGGGCGCTGAGGAGCGGGAGGCGTCGGCGTCGCGCGCGGCGGACTCGCGGGGGGCTTTCCGGCGGGGTGCGGGCGCCACCCCGCGGGGTCCCGGGCCAGGCGCATGGGGCGGCCCCGCAGACGGGCTGCGCCCGAAGCGAGTTTGCCGTGCGTTTTCCGGCCGATTCTCACGAGCGTTCTGCCCAAACCGGGATCGGTTTGGGCAGAACGCTCGTGAGAATCGGACGGCGTGGGCAGCCCCGGGGACCGGCCTGTTCCCCGGGGCAGAGGGCCCTTTCTCGCTCGGGGCCCGGCGCGGCCCCCCCTGAAAACGCGCCGAGAGGACGCGGACCCGCCGGCGGCCCCGGCGCCGGGGAGCACACCCGAAGCAGAGTTGAGGGAGGGCCTGGGGCCGGGCGTCGTGCTCCGACTTTGGGGGCGGCTGGGGCGCCCCGGGCTGCGGCTTCCCCCTGCGGGGGAACGGAGGTTTCTCTCGCCCCGAGGCGTGGACGCGGCTGCGAAGGGCACCGTCGGCGCCGGGGCGGTCAGGGGCCTCGGGCCGCGGGACTCAGGGTTGCCCAGGTGGAGGCCCCGGGGCACAGGACCCCGGACTCGGAAGGCTGAGGAGGCAGGCGAGGGTTGGAGCCCGGGCCTCGGGGCCCGCCCGGCCCCACAAGCCCGCGCCAGGGAGGGGAGCCCCGGGCGCCGCGGAGCAGGAGGCGTCGGCGTCGCGCGCGGCGGACTCGCAGGGGCTTTCCGGCAGGGTGCGGGCGCCACCCCGCGGGGTCCCGGGCCAGGCGCGGGGGGCGGCCCCGCAGACGGGCTGCGCCCGAAGCGAGTTCGCCGGGCGTTTTCCGGCCGATTCTCACGAGCGTTCTGCCCAAACCGGGATCGGTTTGGGCAGAACGCTCGTGAGAATCGACCGGTGTTGGGCAGCCCCGGGGACCGGCCTGTTCCCCGGGGCCGAGGGCCCTTTCTCGCTCGGGGCCCGGCGCGGCCCCCCGGAAAACGCGCCGAGAGGACACAGCCCCGACGGCAGTCCCGGCGCCGGGGAGCACTCCCGGAGCAGAGTTGAGGGAGGGCCCTGGATCGGGCGTCGTGATCCGACTTTGGGGTCGGCTGGGGCGCCCCGGGCTGCGGCATCCCCCTGCGGGGGAACGGAGATTTCTCTCGCCCCGAGGCGTGGACGCGGCTGCGAAGGGCACCGTCGGCGCCGGGGCGGTTGGGGGCCTCGGGCCGCGGGACTCAGAGTTGCCCAGGGGGAGGCCCCGGGGCACAGGACCCCGGACACGGAAGGCTGAGGAGTCAGGCGAGGGTTGGAGCCCGGGCCTCGGGGCCCGCCCGGCCCCACAGGCCCGCGCCAGGGAGGGGAGCCCCGGGCGCTGAGGAGCGGGAGGCGTCGGCGTCGCGCGCGGCGGACTCGCGGGTGGCTTTCCGGCGGGGTGCGGGCGCCACCCCGTGGGGTCCCGGGCCAGGCGCGGGGGGCGGCCCCGCAGACGGGCTGCGCCCGAAGCGAGTTCGCCGGGCGTTTTCCGGCCGATTCTCACGAGCGTTCTGCCCAAACCGGGATCGGTTTGGGCAGAACGCTCGTGAGAATCGGCCGGCGTTGTGCAGCCCCGGGGACCGGCCTGTTCCCCGTGGCCGAGGGCCCTTTCTCGCTCGGGGCCCGGCGCGGCCCCCCGGAAAACGCGCGGAGAGGACGCGGACCCGCCGGCGGCCCCGGCGCCGGGGAGCACTCCCGGAGCAGAGTTGAGGGAGGGCCTGGGGCCGGGCGTCGTGCTCCGACTTTGGGGGCGGCTGGGGCGCCCCGGGCTGCGGCTTACCCCTGCAGGGGAACGGAGGTTTCTCTCGCGCCGAGGCGTGGACGCGGCTGCGAAGGGCACCGTCGGCGCCGGGGCTGTCGGGGGCCTCGGGCCGCGGGACTCAGGGTTGCCCAGGGGGAGGCCCCGGGGCACAGGACCCCGGAATCGGAAGGCTGAGGAGGCAGGCGAGGGTTGGAGCCCGGGCCTCGGGGCCCGCCCGGCCCCACCGTCCCGCGCCAGGGAAGGGAGCCCCGGGCGCTGAGGAGCGGGAGGCGTCGGCATCGCGCGCGGCGGACTCGCGGGGGGCTTTCCTGCGGGGTGCGGGCGCGACCCCGCGGGGTCCCTGGCCAGGCGCGGGGGGCAGCCCTGCAGACGGGCTGCGCCCGAAGCGAGTTCGCCGGGCGTTTTCCGGCCGATTCTCACGAGCGTTCTGCCCAAACCGGGATCGGTTTGGGCAGAACGCTCGTGAGAATCGGCCGGCGTTGGGCAGCCCCGGGGACCGGCCTGTTCCCCGGGGCCGAGGGCCCTTTCTCGCTCGGGGCCCGGCGCGGCCCCCCGGAAAACGCGCGGAGAGGACGCGGACCCGCCGGCGGCCCCGGCGCCGGGGAGCACTCCCGGAGCAGAGTTGAGGGAGGGCCTGGGGCCGGGCGTCGTGCTCCGACTTTGGGGTCGGCTGGGGCGCTTGGGGCTGTGGCTTCCCCCTGCGGGGGAACGGAGATTTCTCTCGCCCCGAGGCGTGGACGCGGCTGCGAAGGACACCGCCGGCGCCGGGGCGGTCGGGGGCCTCGGGCCGCGGGACTCAGGGTTGCCCAGGTGGAGGCCCCGGGGCACAGGACCCCGGACTCGGAAGGCTGAGGAGGCAGGCGAGGGTTGGAGCCCGGGCCTCGGGGCCCGCCCGGCCCCACAAGCCCGCGCCAGGGAGAGGAGCCCCGGGCGCTGCGGTGCGGGAGGCGTCGGCGTCGCGCGCGGCGGTCTCGCGGGGGCTTTCCGGCGGGGTGCGGGCGCCACCCCGCGGGGTCCCGGGCCAGGCGCGGGGGGCGGCCCCGCAGACGGGCTGCGCCCGAAGCGAGTTCGCCGGGCGTTTTCCGGCCGATTCTCAAGAGCGTTCTGCCCAAACCGGGATCGGTTTGGGCAGAACGCTCGTGAGAATCGGCCGGCGTTGGGCAGCCCCGGGGACCGGCCTGTTCCCCGGGGCCGAGGGCCCTTTCTCGCTCGGGGCCCGGCGCGGCCCCCCGGAAAACGCGCCGAGAGGACACAGTCCCGACGGCAGCCCCGGCGCCGGGGAGCACTCCCGGAGCAGAGTTGAGGGAGGGCCCTGGGCCGGGCGTCGTGATCCGACTTTGGGGGCGGCTGGGGCGCCCCAGGCTGCGGATTCCCCCTGCGGGGGAACGGAGGTTTCTCTCGCCCAGAGGCGGGGACGCGGCTGCGCAGGACACCGCCGGCGCCGGGGCGGTCGGGGGCCTCGGGGCGCGGGACTCAGGTTTGCCCAGGGCGAGGCCCCGGGGCACAGGACCCCGGACTCGGAAGGCTGAGGAGTCAGGCGAGGCTTGGAGGCCGGGCCTCGGGGCCCGCCCGGCCCCACCGGCCCGCGCCAGGGAGGGGAGCCCCGGGCGCTGAGGAGCGGGAGGCATCGGCGTCACGCGCGGCGGACTCGCGGGGGTTTTCCGGCGGGGTGCGGGCGCCACCCCGCGGGGTCCCGGGCCAGGCGCGGGGGGCGGCCCCGCAGACGGGCTGCGCCCGAAGCGAGTTCGCCGCGCGTTTTCCGGCCGATTCTCACGAGCGTTCTGCCCAAACCGGAATCGGTTTGGGCAGAACGCTCGTGAGAATCGGCCGGCGTTGGGCAGCCCCGGGGACCGACCTGTTCCCCGGGGCCGAGGGCCCTTTCTCGCTCGGGGCCCGGCGCGGCCCCCCGGAAAACGCGCCGAGAGTACGCGGACCCGCCGGCGGCCCTGGCGCCGGGGAGCACTCCCGGAGCAGAGTTGAGGGAGGGCCTGGGGCCGGGCGTCGTGCTCCGACTTTGGGGGCGGCTGGGGCGCCCCGGGCTGCGGCTTCCCCCTGCGGGGGAATGGAGGTTTCTCTCGCCCCGAGGCGTGGACGCGGCTGCGAAGGGCACCGTCGGCGCCGGGCCGGTCGGGGGCCTCAGGCCGCGGGACACATGGTTGCCCAGGGGGAGGCCCCGGGGCACAGGACCCCGGACTCGGAAGGCTGAGGAGGCAGGCGAGGGTTGGTGCCCGGGCCTCGGGGCCCGCCCGGCCCCACCGGCCCGCGCCAGGGAGGGGAGCCCCGGGCGCTGAGGAGCGGGAGGCGTCGGCGTCGCGCGCGGCGGACTCGCGGGGGGCTTTCCGGCGGGGTGCGGGCGCCACCCCGCGGGGTCCCGGGCCAGGCGCGTGGGGCGGCCCCGCAGACGGGCTGCGCCCGAAGCGAGTTCGCCATGCATTTTCCGGCCGATTCTCACGAGCGTTCTGCCCAAACCGGGATCGGTTTGGGCAGAACGCTCGTGAGAATCGGACGGCGTTGGGCAGCCCCGGGGACCGGCCTGTTCCCCGGGGCCGAGGGCCCTTTCTCGCTCGGGGCCCGGCGCGGCCCCCCGGAAAACGCGCCGAGAGGACGCGGACCCGCCGCCGGCCCCGGCGCCGGGGAGCACACACGGAGCAGATTTGAGGGAGGGCCTGGGGCCGGGCGTCGTGCTCCGACTTTGGGGGCGGCTGGGGCGCCCCGGCCTGCGACTTCCCCCTGCGGGTGAACGGAGGTTTCTCTCGCCCCGAGGCGTAGACGCGGCTGCGAAGGGCACCGTCGGCGCCGGGGCGGTCGGGGGCCTCGGGCAGCGGGACTCAGGGTTGCCCAGGGGGAGGCCCCGGGGCACAGGACCCCGTACTCGGAAGGCTGAGGAGGCAGGCGAGGGTTGGAGCCCGGGCCTCGGGGCCCGCCCGGCCCCACCGGCCCGCGCCAGGGAAGGGAGCCCCGGGCGCTGAAAGCAGGAGGCGTCGGCGTCGCGCGCGGCGGACTCGCGGGGGGCTTTCCTGCGGGGTGCGGGCGCGACCCCGCGGGGTCCCTGGCCAGGCGCGGGGGGCAGCCCCGCAGACGGGCTGCGCCCGAAGCGAGTTCGCCGGGCGTTTTCCGGCCGATTCTCACGAACGTTCTGCCCAAACCGGGATCGGTTTGGGCAGAACGCTCTTGAGAATCGGCCGACGTTGGGCAGCCCCGGGCACCGGCCTGTTCCCCGGGGCTGAGGGCCCTTTCTCGTCCGGGGCCCGGCGCGGCCCCCCGGAAATCGCGCCGAGAGGACGCGGACCCGCCGGCGGCCCTGGCGCCGGGGAGCACTCCCGGAGCAGAGTTGAGAGAGGGCCTGGGGCCGGGGTCGTGCTCCGACTTTGGGGGCGGCAGGGGCGCCCCGGCTGCGGCTTCTCCCTGAGGGGGAACGGAGGTTTCTCTCGCGCCGAGGCGTGGACGCGGCTGCGAAGGGCACCGTCGGCGCCGGGGCGGTCGGGGGCCTCGGGGCGCGGGACTCAGGGTTGCCCAGGGGGAGGCCCCGGGGCACAGGACCCCGGACTCGGAAGGCTGAGGCGGCAGGCGAGGCTTGGAAGCCGGGCCTCCGGGCCCGCCCGGTCCCACCGGCACGCGCAAGGGAGGGGAGCCCCGGGCGCTGAGGAGCGGGAGGCGTCGGCGTCGCGCGCGGTGGACTCGCGGGCGGCTTTCCGGCGGGGTGCGGGCGCGACCCCGCGGGGTCCCGGGCCAGGCGCGGGGGGCGGCCCCGCAGACGGGCTGCGCCCGAAGCGAGTTCGCCGTGCGTTTTCCGGCCGATTCTCACGAGCGTTCTGCCCAAACCGGGATCGGTTTGGGCAGAACGCTCGTGAGAATCGGCCGGCGTTGGGCAGCCCCGGGGACCGGCCTGTTCCCCGGGGCCGAGGGCCCTTTCTCGCTCGGGGCCCGGCGCCGCCCCCCGGAAAACGCGCCGAGAGGACGCGGACCCGCCGGCGGCCCCGGCGCCGGGGAGCACTCCCGGAGCAGAGTTGAGGGCGGGCCTGGGGCCGGGCGTCGTGCTCCGACTTTGGGGGCGGCTGGGGCGCCCCGGGCTGCGGCTTCCCCCTGCGGGGGAACGGAGGTTTCTCTCGCCCCGAGGCGTGGACGCGGCTGCGAAGGGCACCGTCGGCGCCGGGGCGGTCGTGGGCCTCGGGGCGCGGGACTCAGGGTTGCCCGGGGGAGGCCCCGGGGCACAGGACCCCGGACTCGGAAGGCTGAGGAGGCAGGCGAGGGTTGGAGCCCGGGCATCGGGGCCCGCCCGGCCCCACCGGCCCGCGCCTGGGAGGGGAGCCCCGGGCGCTGAGGAGCGGGAGGCGTCGGCGTCGCGCGCGGCGGACTCGCGGTGGGCTTTGCGGCGGGGTGCGGGCGCGACCCCGCGGGGTCCCGGGCCAGGCGCGGGGGGCGGCCCCGCAGACGGGCTGCGCCCGAAGCGAGTTCGCCGGGCGTTTTCCTGCCGATTCTCTCGAGCGTTCTGCCCAAACCGGGATCGGTTTGGGCAGATCGCTCGTGAGAATCGGCCGGCGTTGGGCAGCCCCGGGGACCGGTCTGGTCCCCGGGGCCGAGGGCCCTTTCTCGCTCGGGGCCCGGCGCGGCCCCCCGGAAAAAGCGCCGAGAGGACGCGGACCCGCCGGAGGCCCCGGCGCCGGGGAGCCCTCACGGAGCAGAGTTGAGGGAGGGCCTGGGGCCGGGCGTCGTGCTCCGACTTTGGGGGCGGCTGGGGCGCCCCGGGCTGCGGCTTCCCCCTGCGGGGGAACGGAGGTTTCTCTCGCCCCGAGGCGTGGACGCGGCTGCGAAGGGCACCGTCGGCGCCGGGGCGGTCGGGGGCCTCGGGGCGCGGGACACAGGGTTGCCCAGGGGGAGGCCCCGCGCCACAGGACCCCGGACTCGGAAGGCTGAGGAGGCAGGCGAGGGTTGGAGCCCGGGCCTCGGGGCCCGCCCGGCCCCACCGGCCCGCGCCAGGGAGGGGAGCCCCGGGCGCTGAGGAGCGGGAGGCGTCGGCGTCGCGCACGGCGGACTCGCGGGGGGCTTTCTGGCGGGGTGCGGGCGCGACCCCGCGGGGCCCCGGGCCAGGCGCGGGGTGCGGCCCCGCAGACGGGCTGCGCCCGAAGCGAGTTCGCCGGGCGTTTTCCGGCCGATTCTCACGAGCGTTCTGCCCAAACCGGGATCGGTTTGGGCAGAATGCTCGTGAGAATCGGCCGGCGTTGGGCAGCCCCGGGGACCGGTCTGGTCCCCGGGGCCGAGGGCCCTTTCTCGCTCGGGGCCCGGCGCGGCCCCCCGGAAAACGCGCCGAGAGGACGCGGACCCGCCGGCGGCCCCGGCGCCGGGAACCCTCCTGGAGCAGAGTTGAGGGAGGGCCTGGGTCCGGGCGTCGTGCTCCGACTTTGGGGGCGGCTGGGGCGCCCCGGGCTGCGGCTTCCCCCTGCGGGGGAACGGAGGTTTCTCTCGCCCCGAGGCGTGGACGCGGCTGCGAAGGGCACCGTCGGCGCCGGGGCGGTCGGGGGCCTCGGGGCGCGGGACTCAGGGTTGCCCGGGGGAGGCCCCGGGGCACAGGACCCCGGACTCGGAAGGCTGAGGAGGCAGGCGAGGGTTGGAGCCCGGGCCTCGGGGCCCGCCCAGCCCCACCGGCCCGCGCCAGGGAGGGGAGCCCTGGGTGCTGAGTAGCGGGAGGCGTCGGCGACGCGCGCGGCGGACTCGCGGGGGTTTTCCGGCGGGGCGCGGGCGCGACCCCGCGGGGTCCCAGGCCAGGCGCGGAGGGCGGCCCCGCAGACGGGCTGCGCCCGAAGCGAGTTCGCCGGGCGTTTTCCGGCCGATTCTCACGAGAGTTCTGCCCAAACCGGGATCGGTTTGGGCAGAACGCTCGTGAGAATCGGCCGGCGTTGGGCAGCCCCGGGGAACGGCCTGGTCCCCGGGGCCGCGGGCCCTTTCTCGCTCGGGGCCCGGCGCGGCCCCCCGGAAAACGCGCCGAGAGGACGCGGATCCGCCGGCGGCCCCGGCGCTGGGGAGCCCTCCCGGAGCAGAGTTGAGGGAGGGCCTGGGGCCGGGCGTCGTGCTCCGACTTTGGGGGCGGCTGGGGCGCCCCGGGCTGCGGCTTCCCCCTGCGGGGGAACGGAGGTTTCTCTCGCCCCGAGGCGTGGACGCGGCTGCGAAGGGCACCGTCGACGCCGGGGCGGTCGGGGCCCTCGGGGCGCGGGACTCAGGGTTGCCCTGGGGAGGCCCCGGGGCGCAGGACCCCGGACTCGGAAGGCTGAGGAGGCAGGCGAGGGTTGGAGCCCGGGCCTCGGGGCCCGCCCGGCCCCACCGGCCCGCGCCAGCGAGGGGAGCCCCGGGCGCTGAGGAGCGGGAGGCGTCGGCGTCGCGCGCGGCGGACTCGCGGGGGCTTTCCGGCGGGGCGCGGGCGCGACCCCGCGGGGTTCCGGGCCAGGCGCGGGGGGCGGCCCCGCAGACGGGCTGCGCCCGAAGCGAGTTCGCCGGGCGTTTTCCGGCCGATTCTCACGAGCGTTCTTCAGAAACCGGGATCGGGTTGGGCGGAACGCTCGTGAGAATCGGCCGGCGTTGGGCAGCCCCGGGGACCGACCTGGTCCCCGGGGCCGAGGGCCCTTTCTCGCTCGGGGCCCGGCGCGGCCCCCCGTAAAAAGCGCCGAGAGGACGCGGACCCGCCGGAGGCCCCGGCGCCGGGGAGCCCTCCCGGAGCAGAGTTGAGGGAGGGCCTGGGGCCGGGCGTCTTGCTCCGACTTTGGGGGCCGCTGGGGCACCCGGGCTGCGGCTTCCCCCTGCGGGGGAACGGAGGTTTCTCTCGCCCCGAGGCTTGGACGCGGCTGCGAAGGGCACCGTCGGCGCCGGGGCGGTCGGGGGCCTCGGGGCGCGGGACACAGGGTTGCCCTGGGGGAGGCCCCGGGGCACAGGACCCCGGACTCGGAAGGCTGAGGAGGCAGGCGAGGGTTGGAGCCCGGGCCTCGGGGCCCGCCCGGCCCCACCGGCCCGCGCCAGGGAGGGGAGCCCCGGGCGCTGAGGAGCGGGAGGCATCGGCGTCGCGCGCGGCGGACTCGCGGGGGTTTTCCGCCGGGGCGCGGGCGCGACCCCGCGGGGTCCCGGGCCAGGCGCGGGGGGCGGCCCCGCAGACGGGCTGCGCCCGAAGCGAGTTTGCCGGGCATTTTCCGGCCGATTCTCACGAGCGTTCTGCCCAAACCGGGATCGGATTGGGCAGAACGCTCGTGAGAATTGGCCGGCGTTGGGCAGCCCCGGGGACCGGCCTGTTCCCCGGGGCCGAGGGCCCTTTCTCCCTCGGGGCCCGGCGCGGCCCACCGGAAAACGCGCCGAGAGGACGCGGATCCGCCGGCGGCCCCGGCGTCGGGGAGCCCTCCCGGAGCAGAGTTGAGGGAGGGCCTGGGGCCGGGCGTCGTGCTCCGACTTTGGGGGCGGCTGGGGCGCCCCGGGCTGCGGCTTCCCCCTGCGGGGGAACGGAGGTTTCTTTCGCCCCGAGGCGTGGACGCGGCTGCGAAGGGCACCGTCGGCGCCGGGGCGGTCGGGGGCCTCGGGCCGCGGGACTCAGGGTTGCCCAGGGGGAGGCCCCGGGGCACAGGACCCCAGACTCGGAAGGCTGAGGAGGCAGGAGAGGGTTGGAGCCCGGGCCTCGGGGCCCGCCCGGCCCCACCGGCCCGCGCCAGGGAGGGGAGCCCCGGGCGCTGAGGAGCGGGAGGCGTCGGTGTCGCGCGCGGCGGACTCGCGGGGGGATTTCCGGCGGGTGCGGGCGCGACCCCGCGGGGTCCCGGGCCAGGCGCGGGGGGCGGCCCCGCAGACGGGCTGCGCCCGAAGCGAGTTCGCCTGGCGTTTTCCGGCCGATTCTCACGAGCGTTCTGCCCAAACCGGGATCGGTTTGGGCAGAACGCTCGTGAGAATCGGCCGGCGTTGGGCAGCCCCGGGGACCGGCCTTTCCCCGGGGCCGAGGGCCCTTTCTCGTCGGGGCCCAGCGCGGCCCCCCGGAAATCGCGCCGAGAGGACGCGGACCCGCCGGCGGCCCCGGCGCCGGGGAGCACTCCCGGAGCAGAGTTGAGAGAGGGCCTGGGGCCGGGGTCGTGCTCCGACTTTGGGGGCGGCAGGGGCGCCCCGGCTGCGGCTTCTCCCTGAGGGGGAACGGAGGTTTCTCTCGCCCCGAGGCGTGGACGCGGCTGCGAAGGGCACCGTCGGCGCCGGGGCGGTCGGGGGCCTCGGGCCGCGGGACTCAGAGTTGCCCAGGGGGAGGCCCCGGGGCACAGGACCCCGGACACGGAAGGCTGAGGAGTCAGGCGAGGGTTGGAGCCCGGGCCTCGGGGCCCGCCCGGCCCCACAGGCCCGCGCCAGGGAGGGGAGCCCCGGGCGCTGAGGAGCGGGAGGCGTCGGCGTCGCGCGCGGCGGACTCGCGGGGGGCTTTCCGGCGGGGTGCGGGCGCCACCCCGTGGGGTCCCGGGCCAGGCGCGGGGGGCGGCCCCGCAGACGGGCTGCGCCCGAAGCGAGGTCGCCGGGCGTTTTCCGGCCGATTCTCACGAGCGTTCTGCCCAAACCGGGATCGGTTTGGGCAGAACGCTCGTGAGAATCGGCCGGCGTTGTGCAGCCCCGGGGACCGGCCTGTTCCCCGTGGCCGAGGGCCCTTTCTCGCTCGGGGCCCGGCGCGGCCCCCCGGAAAACGCGCGGAGAGGACGCGGACCCGCCGGCGGCCCCGGCGCCGGGGAGCACTCCCGGAGCAGAGTTGAGGGAGGGCCTGGGGCCGGGCGTCGTGCTCCGACTTTGGGGGCGGCTGGGGCGCCCCGGGCTGCGGCTTACCCCTGCGGGGGAACGGAGGTTTCTCTCGCGCCGAGGCGTGGACGCGGCTGCGAAGGGCACCGTCGACGCCGGGGCGGTCGGGGCCCTCGGGGCGCGGGACTCAGGGTTGCCCGGGGGAGGCCCCGGGGCACAGGACCCCGGACTCGGAAGGCTGAGGAGGCAGGCGAGGGTTGGAGCCAGGGCCTCGGGGCCCGCCCGGCCCCACCGGCCCGCGCCAGCGAGGGGAGCCCCGGGCGCTGAGGAGCGGGAGGCGTCGGCGTCGCGCGCGGCGGACTCGCGGGGGCTTTCCGGCGGGGCGCGGGCGCGACCCCGCGGGGTCCCGGGCCAGGCGCGGGGGGCGGCCCCGCAGACGGGCTGCGCCCGAAGCGAGTTCGCCGGGCGTTTTCCGGCCGATTCTCACGAGCGTTCTTCAGAAACCGGGATCGGGTTGGGCGGAACGCTCGTGAGAATCGGCCGGCGTTGGGCAGCCCCGGGGACCGACCTGGTCCCCGGGGCCGAGGGCCCTTTCTCGCTCGGGGCCCGGCGCGGCCCCCCGGAAAAAGCGCCGAGAGGACGCGGACCCGCCGGAGGCCCCGGCGCCGGGGAGCCCTCCCGGAGCAGAGTTGAGGGAGGGCCTGGGGCCGGGCGTCTTGCTCCGACTTTGGGGGCCGCTGGGGCACCCGGGCTGCGGCTTCCCCCTGCGGGGGAACGGAGGTTTCTCTCGCCCCGAGGCTTGGACGCGGCTGCGAAGGGCACCGTCGGCGCCGGGGCGGTCGGGGGCCTCGGGGCGCGGGACACAGGGTTGCCCTGGGGGAGGCCCCGGGGCACAGGACCCCGGACTCGGAAGGCTGAGGAGGCAGGCGAGGGTTGGAGCCCGGGCCTCGGGGCCCGCCCGGCCCCACCGGCCCGCGCCAGGGAGGGGAGCCCCGGGCGCTGAGGAGCGGGAGGCATCGGCGTCGCGCGCGGCGGACTCGCGGGGGTTTTCCGGCGGGGCGCGGGCGCGACCCCGCGGGGTGCCGGGCCAGGCGCGGGGGGCGGCCCCGCAGACGGGCTGCGCCCGAAGCGAGTTTGCCGGGCATTTTCCGGCCGATTCTCACGAGCGTTCTGCCCAAACCGGGATCGGATTGGGCAGAACGCTCGTGAGAATTGGCCGGCGTTGGGCAGCCCCGGGGACCGGCCTGCTCCCCGGGGCCGAGGGCCCTTTCTCCCTCGGGGCCCGGCGCGGCCCACCGGAAAACGCGCCGAGAGGACGCGGATCCGCCGGCGGCCCCGGCGTCGGGGAGCCCTCCCGGAGCAGAGTTGAGGGAGGGCCTGGGGCCGGGCGTCGTGCTCCGACTTTGGGGGCGGCTGGGGCGCCCCGGGCTGCGGCTTCCCCCTGCGGGGGAACGGAGGTTTCTTTCGCCCCGAGGCGTGGACGCGGCTGCGAAGGGCACCGTCGGCGCCGGGGCGGTCGGGGGCCTCGGGCCGCGGGACTCAGGGTTGCCCAGGGGGAGGCCCCGGGGCACAGGACCCCAGACTCGGAAGGCTGAGGAGGCAGGAGAGGGTTGGAGCCCGGGCCTCGGGGCCCGCCCGGCCCCACCGGCCCGCGCCAGGGAGGGGAGCCCCGGGCGCTGAGGAGCGGGAGGCGTCGGTGTCGCGCGCGGCGGACTCGCGGGGGGATTTCCGGCGGGTGCGGGCGCGACCCCGCGGGGTCCCGGGCCAGGCGCGGGGGGCGGCCCCGCAGACGGGCTGCGCCCGAAGCGAGTTCGCCTGGCGTTTTCCGGCCGATTCTCACGAGCGTTCTGCCCAAACCGGGATCGGTTTGGGCAGAACGCTCGTGAGAATCGGCCGGCGTTGGGCAGCCCCGGGGACCGGCCTTTCCCCGGGGCCGAGGGCCCTTTCTCGTCGGGGCCCAGCGCGGCCCCCCGGAAATCGCGCCGAGAGGACGCGGACCCGCCGGCGGCCCCGGCGCCGGGGAGCACTCCCGGAGCAGAGTTGAGAGAGGGCCTGGGGCCGGGGTCGTGCTCCGACTTTGGGGGCGGCAGGGGCGCCCCGGCTGCGGCTTCTCCCTGAGGGGGAACGGAGGTTTCTCTCGCCCCGAGGCGTGGACGCGGCTGCGAAGGGCACCGTCGGCGCCGGGGCGGTCGGGGGCCTCGGGCCGCGGGACTCAGAGTTGCCCAGGGGGAGGCCCCGGGGCACAGGACCCCGGACACGGAAGGCTGAGGAGTCAGGCGAGGGTTGGAGCCCGGGCCTCGGGGCCCGCCCGGCCCCACAGGCCCGCGCCAGGGAGGGGAGCCCCGGGCGCTGAGGAGCGGGAGGCGTCGGCGTCGCGCGCGGCGGACTCGCGGGGGGCTTTCCGGCGGGGTGCGGGCGCCACCCCGTGGGGTCCCGGGCCAGGCGCGGGGGGCGGCCCCGCAGACAGGCTGCGCCCGAAGCGAGTTCGCCGGGCGTTTTCCGGCCGATTCTCACGAGCGTTCTGCCCAAACCGGGATCGGTTTGGGCAGAACGCTCGTGAGAATCGGCCGGCGTTGTGCAGCCCCGGGGACCGGCCTGTTCCCCGTGGCCGAGGGCCCTTTCTCGCTCGGGGCCCGGCGCGGCCCCCCGGAAAACGCGCGGAGAGGACGCGGACCCGCCGGCGGCCCCGGCGCCGGGGAGCACTCCCGGAGCAGAGTTGAGGGAGGGCCTGGGGCCGGGCGTCGTGCTCCGACTTTGGGGGCGGCTGGGGCGCCCCGGGCTGCGGCTTACCCCTGCGGGGGAACGGAGGTTTCTCTCGCGCCGAGGCGTGGACGCGGCTGCGAAGGGCACCGTCGGCGCCGGGGCTGTCGGGGGCCTCGGGCCGCGGGACTCAGGGTTGCCCAGGGGGAGGCCCCGGGGCACAGGACCCCGGAATCGGAAGGCTGAGGAGGCAGGCGAGGGTTGGAGCCCGGGCCTCGGGGCCCGCCCGGCCCCACCGGCCCGCGCCAGGGAAGGGAGCCCCGGGCGCTGAGGAGCGGGAGGCGTCGGCATCGCGCGCGGCGGACTCGCGGGGGGCTTTCCTGCGGGGTGCGGGCGCGACCCCGCGGGGTCCCTGGCCAGGCGCGGGGGGCAGCCCTGCAGACGGGCTGCGCCCGAAGCGAGTTCGCCGGGCGTTTTCCGGCCGATTCTCACGAGCGTTCTGCCCAAACCGGGATCGGTTTGGGCAGAACGCTCGTGAGAATCGGCCGGCGTTGGGCAGCCCCGGGGACCGGCCTGTTCCCCGGGGCCGAGGGCCCTTTCTCGCTCGGGGCCCGGCGCGGCCCCCCGGAAAACGCGCGGAGAGGACGCGGACCCGCCGGCGGCCCCGGCGCCGGGGAGCACTCCCGGAGCAGAGTTGAGGGAGGGCCTGGGGCCGGGCGTCGTGCTCCGACTTTGGGGTCGGCTGGGGCGCTTGGGGCTGTGGCTTCCCCCTGCGGGGGAACGGAGATTTCTCTCGCCCCGAGGCGTGGACGCGGCTGCGAAGGACACCGCCGGCGCCGGGGCGGTCGGGGGCCTCGGGCCGCGGGACTCAGGGTTGCCCAGGTGGAGGCCCCGGGGCACAGGACCCCGGACTCGGAAGGCTGAGGAGGCAGGCGAGGGTTGGAGCCCGGGCCTCGGGGCCCGCCCGGCCCCACAAGCCCGCGCCAGGGAGAGGAGCCCCGGGCGCTGCGGAGCGGGAGGCGTCGGCGTCGCGCGCGGCGGTCTCGCGGGGGCTTTCCGGCGGGGTGCGGGCGCCACCCCGCGGGGTCCCGGGCCAGGCGCGGGGGGCGGCCCCGCAGACGGGCTGCGCCCGAAGCGAGTTCGCCGGGCGTTTTCCGGCCGATTCTCAAGAGCGTTCTGCCCAAACCGGGATCGGTTTGGGCAGAACGCTCGTGAGAATCGGCCGGCGTTGGGCAGCCCCGGGGACCGGCCTGTTCCCCGGGGCCGAGGGCCCTTTCTCGCTCGGGGCCCGGCGCGGCCCCCCGGAAAACGCGCCGAGAGGACACAGCCCCGACGGCAGCCCCGGCGCCGGGGAGCACTCCCGGAGCAGAGTTGAGGGAGGGCCCTGGGCCGGGCGTCGTGATCCGACTTTGGGGGCGGCTGGGGCGCCCCGGGCTGCGGATTCCCCCTGCGGGGGAACGGAGGTTTCTCTCGCCCAGAGGCGGGGACGCGGCTGCGCAGGACACCGCCGGCGCCGGGGCGGTCGGGGGCCTCGGGGCGCGGGACTCAGGTTTGCCCAGGGCGAGGCCCCGGGGCACAGGACCCCGGACTCGGAAGGCTGAGGAGTCAGGCGAGGCTTGGAGGCCGGGCCTCGGGGCCCGCCCGGCCCCACCGGCCCGCGCCAGGGAGGGGAGCCCCGGGCGCTGAGGAGCGGGAGGCATCGGCGTCACGCGCGGCGGACTCGCGGGGGTTTTCCGGCGGGGTGCGGGCGCCACCCCGCGGGGTCCCG
Source organism: Martes martes (assembly GCF_963455335.1). NCBI lineage: Eukaryota > Metazoa > Chordata > Mammalia > Carnivora > Mustelidae > Martes > Martes martes. The sequence goes on from NW_027666487.1 coordinate 292,190, forward strand.
GGCCAGGCGCGGGGGGCGGCCCCGCAGACGGGCTGCGCCCGAAGCGAGTTCGCCGGGCGTTTTCCGGCCGATTCTCACGAGCGTTCTGCCCAAACCGGAATCGGTTTGGGCAGAACGCTCGTGAGAATCGGCCGGCGTTGGGCAGCCCCGCGGACCGACCTGTTCCCCGGGGCCGAGGGCCCTTTCTCGCTCGGGGCCCGGCGCGGCCCCCCGGAAAACGCGCCGAGAGTACGCGGACCCGCCGGCGGCCCTGGCGCCGGGGAGCACTCCCGGAGCAGAGTTGAGGGAGGGCCTGGGGCCGGGCGTCGTGCTCCGACTTTGGGGGCGGCTGGGGCGCCCTGGGCTGCGGCTTCCCCCTGCGGGGGAATGGAGGTTTCTCTCGCCCCGAGGCGTGGACGCGGCTGCGAAGGGCACCGTCGGCGCCGGGCCGGTCGGGGGCCTCAGGCCGCGGGACACATGGTTGCCCAGGGGGAGGCCCCGGGGCACAGGACCCCGGACTCGGAAGGCTGAGGAGGCAGGCGAGGGTTGGTGCCCGGGCCTCGGGGCCCGCCCGGCCCCACCGGCCCGCGCCAGGGAGGGGAGCCCCGGGCGCTGAGGAGCGGGAGGCGTCGGCGTCGCGCGCGGCGGACTCATGGGGGGCTTTCCGGCGGGGTGCGGGCGCCACCCCGCGGGGTCCCGGGCCAGGCGCGTGGGGCGGCCCCGCAGACGGGCTGCGCCCGAAGCGAGTTCGCCATGCATTTTCCGGCCGATTCTCACGAGCGTTCTGCCCAAACCGGGATCGGTTTGGGCAGAACGCTCGTGAGAATCGGCCGGCGTTGGGCAGCCCCGGGGACCGGCCTGGTCCCCGGGGCCGAGGGCCCTTTCTCGCTCGGGGCCCGGCGCGGCCCCCCGGAAAACGCGCCGAGAGGACGCGGACCCGCCGGCGGCCCCGGCGCCGGGGAGCCCTCCCGGAGCAGAGTTGAGGGAGGGCCTGGGGCCGGGCGTCGTGCTCCGACTTTGGGGGCGGCTGGGGCGCCCCGGGCTGCGGCTTCCCCCTGCGGGGGAACGGAGGTTTCTCTTGCCCCGAGGCGTGGACGCGGCTGCGAAGGGCACCGTCGGCGCCGGGGCGGTCGACGGCCTCGGGGCGCGGGACTCAGGGTTGCCCAGGGGGAGGCCCCGGGGCACAGGACCCCGGACTCGGAAGGCTGAGGAGGCAGGCGAGGGTTGGAGCCCGGGCCTCGGGGCCCGCCCGGCCCCACCGGCCCGCGCCAGGGAGCGGAGCCCCGGGCGCTGAGGAGCGGGAGGCGTCGGCGTCGCGCGCGGCGGACTCGCGGGGGGCTTTCCGGCGGGGCGCGGGCGCGACCCCGCGGGGTCCCGGGCCAGGCGCGGGGGGCGGCCCCGCAGACGGGCTGCGCCCGAAGCGAGTTCGCCGGGCGTTTTCCGGCCGATTCTCACGAGCGTTCTGCCCAAACCGGGATCGGTTTGGGCAGAACGCTCGTGAGAATCGGCCGGCGTTGGGCAGCCCCGGGGACCGGCCTGGTCCCCGGGGCCGAGGGCCCTTTCTCGCTCGGGGCCCGGCGCGGCCCCCCGGAAAACGCGCCGAGAGGACGCGGACCCGCCGGCGGCCCCGGCGCCGGGGAGCCCTCCCGGAGCAGAGTTGAGGGAGGGCCTGGGGCCGGGCGTCGGGCTCCGACTTTGGGGGCGGCCGGGGCGCCCCGGGCTGCGGCTTCCCCCTGCGGGGGAACGGAGGTTTCTCTCGCCCCGAGGCGTGGACGCGGCTGCGAAGGGCCCCGTCGGCGCCGGGGCGGGCGGGGGCCTCGGGGCGCGGGACTCAGGGTTGCCCAGGGGGAGGCCCCGGGGCACAGGACCCCGGACGCGGAAGGCTGAGGAGGCAGGCGAGGGTTGGAGCCCAGGCCTCGAGGCCCGCCCGGCCCCACCGGCCCGCGCCAGGGAGGGGAGCCCCGGGCGCTGAGGAGCGGGAGGCGTCGGCGTCGCGCGCGGCGGACTAGCGGGGGGCTTTCCGGCGGGGCGAGGGCGCGACCCCGCGGGGTCCCGGGCCAGGCGCGGGGGGCGGCCCCGCAGACGGGCTGCGCCCGAAGCGAGTTCGCCGGGCGTTTTCCGGCCGATTCTCACGAGCGTTCTGCCCAAACCGGGATCGGTTTGGGCAGAACGCTCGTGAGAATCGGCCGGCGTTGGGCAGCCCCGGGGACCGGCCTGGTCCCCGGGGCCGAGGGCCCTTTCTCGCTCGGGGCCCGGCGCGGCCCCCCGGAAAACGCGCCGAGAGGACGCGGACCCGCCGGCGGCCCCGGCGCCGGGGAGCCCTCCCGGAGCAGAGTTGAGGGAGGGCCTGGGGCCGGGCATCGGGCTCCGACTTTGGGGGCGGCCGGGGCGCCCCGGGCTGCGGCTTCCCCCTGCGGGGGAACGGAGGTTTCTCTCGCCCCGAGGCGTGGACGCGGCTGCGAAGGGCCCCGTCGGCGCCGGGGCGGGCGGGAGCCTCGGGGCGCGGGACTCAGGGTTGCCCAGGGGGAGGCCCCGGGGCACAGGACCCCGGACGCGGAAGGCTGAGGAGGCAGGCGAGGGTTGGAGCCCGGGCCTCGGGGCCCGCCCGGCCCCACCGGCCCGCGCCAGGGAGGGGAGCCCCGGGCGCTGAGGAGCGGGAGGCGTCGGCGTCGCGCGCGGCGGACTCGCGGGGGGCTCTCCGGCGGGGCGCGGGCGCGACCCCGCGGGGTCCCGGGCCAGGCGCGGGGGGCGGCCCCGCAGACGGGCTGCGCCCGAAGCGAGTTCGCCGGGCGTTTTCCGGCCGATTCTCACGAGCGTTCTGCCCAAACCGGGATCGGTTTGGGCAGAACGCTCGTGAGAATCGGCCGGCGTTGGGCAGCCCCGGGGACCGGCCTGGTCCCCGGGGCCGAGGGCCCTTTCTCGCTCGGGGCCCGGCGCGGCCCCCCGGAAAACGCGCCGAGAGGACGCGGACCCGCCGGCGGCCCCGGCGCCGGGGAGCCCTCCCGGAGCAAGGTTGAGGGAGGGCCTGGGGCCGGGCGTCGGGCTCCGACTTTGGGGGCGGCCGGGGCGCCCCGGGCTGCGGCTTCCCCCTGCGGGGGAACGGAGGTTTCTCTCGCCCCGAGGCGTGGACGCGGCTGCGAAGGGCCCCGTCGGCGCCGGGGCGGGCGGGGGCCTCGGGGCGCGGGACTCAGGGTTGCCCAGGGGGAGGCCCCGGGGCACAGGACCCCGGACGCGGAAGGCTGAGGAGGCAGGCGAGGGTTGGAGCCCGGGCCTCGGGGCCCGCCCGGCCCCACCGGCCCGCGCCAGGGAGGGGAGTCCCGGGCGCTGAGGAGCGGGAGGCGTCGGCGTCGCGCGCGGCGGACTCGCGGGGGGCTCTCCGGCGGGGCGCGGGCGCGACCCCGCGGGGTCCCGGGCCAGGCGCGGGGGGCGGCCCCGCAGACGGGCTGCGCCCGAAGCGAGTTCGCCGGGCGTTTTCCGGCCGATTCTCACGAGCGTTCTGCCCAAACCGGGATCGGTTTGGGCAGAACGCTCGTGAGAATCGGCCGGCGTTGGGCAGCCCCGGGGACCGGCCTGGTCCCCGGGGCCGAGGGCCCTTTCTTGCTCGGGGCCCGGCGCGGCCCCCCGGAAAACGCGCCGAGAGGACGCGGACCCGCCGGCGGCCCTGGCGCCGGGGAGCCCTCCCGGAGCAAGGTTGAGGGAGGGCCTGGGGCCGGGCGTCGGGCTCCGACTTTGGGGGCGGCCGGGGCGCCCCGGGCTGCGGCTGCCCCCTGCGGGGGAACGGAGGTTTCTCTCGCCCCGAGGCGTGGACGCGGCTGCGAAGGGCCCCGTCGGCGCCGGGGCGGGCGGGGGCCTCGGGGCGCGGGACTCAGGGTTGCCCAGGGGGAGGCCCCGGGGCACAGGACCCCGGACGCGGAAGGCTGAGGAGGCAGGCGAGGGTTGGAGCCCGGGCCTCGGGGCCCGCCCGGCCCCACCGGCCCGCGCCAGGTAGGGGAGCCCCGGGCGCTGAGGAGCGGGATGCGTCGGCTTCGCACGCGGCGGACTCGCGGGGGGCTGTCCGGCGGGGCGCGGGCGCGACCCCGCGGGGTCCCGGGCCAGGCGCGGGGGGCGGCCCCGCAGACGGGCTGCGCCCGAAGCGAGTTCGCCGGGCGTTTTCCGGCCGATTCTCACGAGCGTTCTGCCCAAACCGGGATCGGTTTGGGCAGAACGCTCGTGAGAATCGGCCGGCGTTGGGCAGCCCCGGGGACCGGCCTGGTCCCCGGGGCCGAGGGCCCTTTCTCGCTCGGGGCCCGGCGCGGCCCCCCGGAAAACGCGCCGAGAGGACGCGGACCCGCCGGCGGCCCCGGCGCCGGGGAGCCCTCCCGGAGCAGAGTTGAGGGAGGGCCTGGGGCCGGGCGTCGGGCTCCGACTTTGGGGGCGGCCGGGGCGCCCCGGGCTGCGGCTTCCCCCTGCGGGGGAACGGAGGTTTCTCTCGCCCCGAGGCGTGGACGCGGCTGCGAAGGGCCCCGTCGGCGCCGGGGCGGTCGGGGGCCTCGGGGCGCGGGACTCAGGGTTGCCCAGGGGGAGGCCCCGGGGCACAGGACCCCGGACGCGGAAGGCTGAGGAGGCAGGCGAGGGTTGGAGCCCGGGCCTCGGGGCCCGCCCGGCCCCACCGGCCCGCGCCAGGGAGGGGAGCCCCGGGCGCTGAGGAGCGGGAGGCGTCGGCGTCGCGCGCGGCGGACTCGCGGGGGGCTTTCCGGCGGGGCGCGGGCGCGACCCCGCGGGGTCCCGGGCCAGGCGCGGGGGGCGGCCCCGCAGACGGGCTGCGCCCGAAGCGAGTTCGCCGGGCGTTTTCCGGCCGATTCTCACGAGCGTTCTGCCCAAACCGGGATCGGTTTGGGCAGAACGCTCGTGAGAATCGGCCGGCGTTGGGCAGCCCCGGGGACCGGCCTGGTCCCCGGGGCCGAGGGCCCTTTCTCGCTCGGGGCCCGGCGCGGCCCCCCGGAAAACGCGCCGAGAGGACGCGGACCCGCCGGCGGCCCCGGCGCCGGGGAGCCCTCCCGGAGCAGAGTTGAGGGAGGGCCTGGGGCCGGGCGTCGTGCTCCGACTTTGGGGGCGGCCGGGGCGCCCCGGGCTGCGGCTTCCCCCTGCGGGGGAACGGAGGTTTCTCTTGCCCCGAGGCGTGGACGCGGCTGCGAAGGGCACCGTCGGCGCCGGGGCGGTCGACGGCCTCGGGGCGCGGGACTCAGGGTTGCCCAGGGGGAGGCCCCGGGGCACAGGACCCCGGACTCGGAAGGCTGAGGAGGCAGGCGAGGGTTGGAGCCCGGGCCTCGGGGCCCGCCCGGCCCCACCGGCCCGCGCCAGGGAGCGGAGCCCCGGGCGCTGAGGAGCGGGAGGCGTCGGCGTCGCGCGCGGCGGACTCGCGGGGGGCTTTCCGGCGGGGCGCGGGCGCGACCCCGCGGGGTCCCGGGCCAGGCGCGGGGGGCGGCCCCGCAGACGGGCTGCGCCCGAAGCGAGTTCGCCGGGCGTTTTCCGGCCGATTCTCACGAGCGTTCTGCCCAAACCGGGATCGGTTTGGGCAGAACGCTCGTGAGAATCGGCCGGCGTTGGGCAGCCCCGGGGACCGGCCTGGTCCCCGGGGCCGAGGGCCATTTCTCGCTCGGGGCCCGGCGCGGCCCCCCGGAAAACGCGCCGAGAGGACGCGGACCCGCCGGCGGCCCCGGCGCCGGGGAGCCCTCCCGGAGCAGAGTTGAGGGAGGGCCTGGGGCCGGGCGTCGGGCTCCGACTTTGGGGGCGGCCGGGGCGCCCCGGGCTGCGGCTTCCCCCTGCGGGGGAACGGAGGTTTCTCTCGCCCCGAGGCGTGGACGCGGCTGCGAAGGGCCCCGTCGGCGCCGGGGCGGGCGGGGGCCTCGGGGCGCGGGACTCAGGGTTGCCCAGGGGGAGGCCCCGGGGCACAGGACCCCGGACGCGGAAGGCTGAGGAGGCAGGCGAGGGTTGGAGCCCGGGCCTCGGGGCCCGCCCGGCCCCACCGGCCCGCGCCAGGGAGGGGAGCCCCGGGCGCTGAGGAGCGGGAGGCGTCGGCGTCGCGCGCGGCGGACTCGCGGGGGGCTCCTCCGGCGGGGCGCGGGCGCGACCCCGCGGGGTCCCGGGCCAGGCGCGGGGGGCGGCCCCGCAGACGGGCTGCGCCCGAAGCGAGTTCGCCGGGCGTTTTCCGGCCGATTCTCACGAGCGTTCTGCCCAAACCGGGATCGGTTTGGGCAGAACGCTCGTGAGAATCGGCCGGCGTTGGGCAGCCCCGGGGACCGGCCTGGTCCCCGGGGCCGAGGGCCCTTTCTCGCTCGGGGCCCGGCGCGGCCCCCCGGAAAACGCGCCGAGAGGACGCGGACCCGCCGGCGGCCCCGGCGCCGGGGAGCCCTCCCGGAGCAAGGTTGAGGGAGGGCCTGGGGCCGGGCGTCGGGCTCCGACTTTGGGGGCGGCCGGGGCGCCCCGGGCTGCGGCTTCCCCCTGCGGGGGAACGGAGGTTTCTCTCGCCCCGAGGCGTGGACGCGGCTGCGAAGGGCCCCGTCGGCGCCGGGGCGGGCGGGGGCCTCGGGGCGCGGGACTCAGGGTTGCCCAGGGGAGGCCCCGGGGCACAGGACCCCGGACGCGGAAGGCTGAGGAGGCAGGCGAGGGTTGGAGCCCGGGCCTCGGGGCCCGCCCGGCCCCACCGGCCCGCGCCAGGTAGGGGAGCCCCGGGCGCTGAGGAGCGGGATGCGTCGGCTTCGCACGCGGCGGACTCGCGGGGGGCTGTCCGGCGGGGCGCGGGCGCGACCCCGCGGGGTCCCGGGCCAGGCGCGGGGGGCGGCCCCGCAGACGGGCTGCGCCCGAAGCGAGTTCGCCGGGCGTTTTCCGGCCGATTCTCACGAGCGTTCTGCCCAAACCGGGATCGGTTTGGGCAGAACGCTCGTGAGAATCGGCCGGCGTTGGGCAGCCCCGGGGACCGGCCTGGTCCCCGGGGCCGAGGGCCCTTTCTCGCTCGGGGCCCGGCGCGGCCCCCCGGAAAACGCGCCGAGAGGACGCGGACCCGCCGGCGGCCCCGGCGCCGGGGAGCCCTCCCGGAGCAGAGTTGAGGGAGGGCCTGGGGCCGGGCGTCGGGCTCCGACTTTGGGGGCGGCCGGGGCGCCCCAGGCTGCGGCTTCCCCCTGCGGGGGAACGGAGGTTTCTCTCGCCCCGAGGCGTGGACGCGGCTGCGAAGGGCCCCGTAGGCGCCGGGGCGGTCGGGGGCCTCGGGGCGCGGGACTCAGGGTTGCCCAGGGGGAGGCCCCGGGGCACAGGACCCCGGACGCGGAAGGCTGAGGAGGCAGGCGAGGGTTGGAGCCCGGGCCTCGGGGCCCGCCCGGCCCCACCGGCCCGCGCCAGGGAGGGGAGCCCCGGGCGCTGAGGAGCGGGAGGCGTCGGCGTCGCGCGCGGCGGACTCGCGGGGGGCTTTCTGGCGGGGCGCGGGCGCGACCCCGCGGGGTCCCGGGCCAGGCGCGGGGGGCGGCCCCGCAGACGGGCTGCGCCCGAAGCGAGTTCGCCGGGCGTTTTCCGGCCGATTCTCACGAGCGTTCTGCCCAAACCGGGATCGGTTTGGGCAGAACGCTCGTGAGAATCGGCCGGCGTTGGGCAGCCCCGGGGACCGGCCTGGTCCCCGGGGCCGAGGGCCCTTTCTCGCTCGGGGCCCGGCGCGGCCCCCCGGAAAACGCGCCGAGAGGACGCGGACCCGCCGGCGGCCCCGGCGCCGGGGAGCCCTCCCGGAGCAGAGTTGAGGGAGGGCCTGGGGCCGGGCGTCGGGCTCCGACTTTGGGGGCGGCCGGGGCGCCCCGGGCTGCGGCTTCCCCCTGCGGGGGAACGGAGGTTTCTCTCGCCCCGAGGCGTGGACGCGGCTGCGAAGGGCCCCGTCGGCGCCGGGGCGGGCGGGGGCCTCGGGGCGCGGGACTCAGGGTTGCCCAGGGGGAGGCCCCGGGGCACAGGACCCCGGACGCGGAAGGCTGAGGAGGCAGGCGAGGGTTGGAGCCCGGGCCTCGGGGCCCGCCCGGCCCCACCGGCCCGCGCCAGGGAGGGGAGCCCCGGGCGCTGAGGAGCGGGAGGCGTCGGCGTCGCGCGCGGCGGACTCGCGGGGGGCTTTCCGGCGGGGCGCGGGCGCGACCCCGCGGGGTCCCGGGCCAGGCGCGGGGGGCGGCCCCGCAGACGGGCTGCGCCCGAAGCGAGTTCGCCGGGCGTTTTCCGGCCGATTCTCACGAGCGTTCTGCCCAAACCGGGATCGGTTTGGGCAGAACGCTCGTGAGAATCGGCCGGCGTTGGGCAGCCCCGGGGACCGGCCTGGTCCCCGGGGCCGAGGGCCCTTTCTCGCTCGGGGCCCGGCGCGGCCCCCCGGAAAACGCGCCGAGAGGACGCGGACCCGCCGGCGGCCCCGGCGCCGGGGAGCCCTCCCGGAGCAAGGTTGAGGGAGGGCCTGGGGCCGGGCGTCGGGCTCCGACTTTGGGGGCGGCCGGGGCGCCCCGGGCTGCGGCTTCCCCCTGCGGGGGAACGGAGGTTTCTCTCGCCCCGAGGCGTGGACGCGGCTGCGAAGGGCCCCGTCGGCGCCGGGGCGGGCGGGGGCCTCGGGGCGCGGGACTCAGGGTTGCCCAGGGGGAGGCCCCGGGGCACAGGACCCCGGACGCGGAAGGCTGAGGAGGCAGGCGAGGGTTGGAGCCCGGGCCTCGGGGCCCGCCCGGCCCCACCGGCCCGCGCCAGGGAGGGGAGCCCCGGGCGCTGAGGAGCGGGAGGCGTCGGCGTCGCGCGCGGCGGACTCGCGGGGGGCTCTCCGGCGGGGCGCGGGCGCGACCCCGCGGGGTCCCGGGCCAGGCGCGGGGGGCGGCCCCGCAGACGGGCTGCGCCCGAAGCGAGTTCGCCGGGCGTTTTCCGGCCGATTCTCACGAGCGTTCTGCCCAAACCGGGATCGGTTTGGGCAGAACGCTCGTGAGAATCGGCCGGCGTTGGGCAGCCCCGGGGACCGGCCTGGTCCCCGGGGCCGAGGGCCCTTTCTCGCTCGGGGCCCGGCGCGGCCCCCCGGAAAACGCGCCGAGAGGCCGCGGACCCGCCGGCGGCCCCGGCGCCGGGGAGCCCTCCCGGAGCAGAGTTGAGGGAGGGCCTGGGGCCGGGCGTCGTGCTCCGACTTTGGGGGCGGCCGGGGCGCCCCGGGCTGCGGCTTCCCCCTGCGGGGGAACGGAGGTTTCTCTCGCCCCGAGGCGTGGACGCGGCTGCGAAGGGCACCGTCGGCGCCTGGGCGGTCGGGGGCCTCGGGGCGCGGGACTCAGGGTTGCCCAGGGGGAGGCCCCGGGGCACAGGACCCCGGACTCGGAAGGCTGAGGAGGCAGGCGAGGGTTGGAGCCCGGGCCTCGGGGCCCGCCCGGCCCCACCGGCCCGCGCCAGGGAGCGGAGCCCCGGGCGCTGAGGAGCGGGAGGCGTCGGCGTCGCGCGCGGCGGACTCGCGGGGGGCTTTCCGGCGGGGCGCGGGCGCGACCCCGCGGGGTCCCGGGCCAGGCGCGGGGGGCGGCCCCGCAGACGGGCTGCGCCCGAAGCGAGTTCGCCGGGCGTTTTCCGGCCGATTCTCACGAGCGTTCTGCCCAAACCGGGATCGGTTTGGGCAGAACGCTCGTGAGAATCGGCCGGCGTTGGGCAGCCCCGGGGACCGGCCTGGTCCCCGGGGCCGAGGGCCCTTTCTCGCTCGGGGCCCGGCGCGGCCCCCCGGAAAACGCGCCGAGAGGACGCGGACCCGCCGGCGGCCCCGGCGCCGGGGAGCCCTCCCGGAGCAGAGTTGAGGGAGGGCCTGGGGCCGGGCGTCGTGCTCCGACTTTGGGGGCGGCTGGGGCGCCCCGGGCTGCGGCTTCCCCCTGCGGGGGAACGGAGGTTTCTCTCGCCCCGAGGCGTGGACGCGGCTGCGAAGGGCACCGTCGGCGCCGGGGCGGTCGGCGGCCTCGGGGCGCGGGACTCAGGGTTGCCCAGGGGGAGGCCCCGGGGCACAGGACCCCGGACTCGGAAGGCTGAGGAGGCAGGCGAGGGTTGGAGCCCGGGCCTCGGGGCCCGCCTGGCCCCACCGGCCCGCGCCAGGGAGTGGAGCCCCGGGCGCTGAGGAGCGGGAGGCATCGGCGTCGCGAGCGGCGGACTCGCGGGGGGCTTTCCGGCGGGGCGCGGGCGCGACCCCGCGGGGTCCAGGGCCAGGCGCGGGGGGCGGCCCCAGAGACGGGCTGCGCCCGAAGCGAGTTCGCCGGGCGTTTTCCGGCCGATTCTCACGAGCGTTCTGCCCAAACCGGGATCGGTTTGGGCAGAACGCTCGTGAGAATCGGCCGGCGTTGGGAAGCCCCGGGGACCGGCCTGGTCCCCGGGGCCGAGGGCCCTTTCTCGCTCGGGGCCCGGCGCGGCCCCCCGGAAAACGCGCCGAGAGGACGCGGACCCGCCGGCGGCCCCGGCGCCGGGGAGCCCTCCCGGAGCAGAGTTGAGGGAGGGCCTGGGGCCGGGCGTCGTGCTCCGACTTTGGGGGCGGCTGGGGCGCCCCGGGCTGCGGCTTCCCCCTGCGGGGGAACGGAGGTTTCTCTCGCCCCGAGGCGTGGACGCGGCTGCGAAGGGCACCGTCGGCGCCGGGGCGGTCGGGGGCCTCGGGGCGCGGGACTCAGGGTTGCCCAGGGGGAGGCCCCGGGGCACAGGACCCCGGACTCGGAAGGCTGAGGAGGCAGGCGAGGGTTGGAGCCCGGGCCTCGGGGCCCGCCCGGCCCCACCGGCCCGCGCCAGGGAGGGGAGCCCCGGGCGCTGAGGAGCGGGAGGCGTCGGCGTCGCGCGCGGCGGACTCGCGGGGGGCTTTCGGGCGGGGCGCGGGCGCGACCCCGCGGGGTCCCGGGCCAGGCGCGGGGGGCGGCCCCGCAGACGGGCTGCGCCCGAAGCGAGTTCGCCGGGCGTTTTCCGGCCGATTCTCACGAGCGTTCTGCCCAAACCGGGATCGGTTTGGGCAGAACGCTCGTGAGAATCGGCCGGCGTTGGGCAGCCCCGGGGACCGGCCTGGTCCCCGGGGCCGAGGGCCCTTTCTCGCTCGGGGCCCGGCGCGGCCCCCCGGAAAACGCGCCGAGAGGACGCGGACCCGCCGGCGGCCCCGGCGCCGGGGAGCCCTCCCGGAGCAGAGTTGAGGGAGGGCCTGGGGCCGGGCATCGGGCTCCGACTTTGGGGGCGGCCGGGGCGCCCCGGGCTGCGGCTTCCCCCTGCGGGGGAACGGAGGTTTCTCTCGCCCCGAGGCGTGGACGCGGCTGCGAAGGGCCCCGTCGGCGCCGGGGCGGGCGGGAGCCTCGGGGCGCGGGACTCAGGGTTGCCCAGGGGGAGGCCCCGGGGCACAGGACCCCGGACGCGGAAGGCTGAGGAGGCAGGCGAGGGTTGGAGCCCGGGCCTCGGGGCCCGCCCGGCCCCACCGGCCCGCGCCAGGGAGGGGAGCCCCGGGCGCTGAGGAGCGGGAGGCGTCGGCGTCGCGCGCGGCGGACTCGCGGGGGGCTCTCCGGCGGGGCGCGGGCGCGACCCCGCGGGGTCCCGGGCCAGGCGCGGGGGGCGGCCCCGCAGACGGGCTGCGCCCGAAGCGAGTTCGCCGGGCGTTTTCCGGCCGATTCTCACGAGCGTTCTGCCCAAACCGGGATCGGTTTGGGCAGAACGCTCGTGAGAATCGGCCGGCGTTGGGCAGCCCCGGGGACCGGCCTGGTCCCCGGGGCCGAGGGCCCTTTCTCGCTCGGGGCCCGGCGCGGCCCCCCGGAAAACGCGCCGAGAGGACGCGGACCCGCCGGCGGCCCCGGCGCCGGGGAGCCCTCCCGGAGCAAGGTTGAGGGAGGGCCTGGGGCCGGGCGTCGGGCTCCGACTTTGGGGGCGGCCGGGGCGCCCCGGGCTGCGGCTTCCCCCTGCGGGGGAACGGAGGTTTCTCTCGCCCCGAGGCGTGGACGCGGCTGCGAAGGGCCCCGTCGGCGCCGGGGCGGGCGGGGGCCTCGGGGCGCGGGACTCAGGGTTGCCCAGGGGGAGGCCCCGGGGCACAGGACCCCGGACGCGGAAGGCTGAGGAGGCAGGCGAGGGTTGGAGCCCGGGCCTCGGGGCCCGCCCGGCCCCACCGGCCCGCGCCAGGGAGGGGAGTCCCGGGCGCTGAGGAGCGGGAGGCGTCGGCGTCGCGCGCGGCGGACTCGCGGGGGGCTCTCCGGCGGGGCGCGGGCGCGACCCCGCGGGGTCCCGGGCCAGGCGCGGGGGGCGGCCCCGCAGACGGGCTGCGCCCGAAGCGAGTTCGCCGGGCGTTTTCCGGCCGATTCTCACGAGCGTTCTGCCCAAACCGGGATCGGTTTGGGCAGAACGCTCGTGAGAATCGGCCGGCGTTGGGCAGCCCCGGGGACCGGCCTGGTCCCCGGGGCCGAGGGCCCTTTCTTGCTCGGGGCCCGGCGCGGCCCCCCGGAAAACGCGCCGAGAGGACGCGGACCCGCCGGCGGCCCTGGCGCCGGGGAGCCCTCCCGGAGCAAGGTTGAGGGAGGGCCTGGGGCCGGGCGTCGGGCTCCGACTTTGGGGGCGGCCGGGGCGCCCCGGGCTGCGGCTGCCCCCTGCGGGGGAACGGAGGTTTCTCTCGCCCCGAGGCGTGGACGCGGCTGCGAAGGGCCCCGTCGGCGCCGGGGCGGGCGGGGGCCTCGGGGCGCGGGACTCAGGGTTGCCCAGGGGGAGGCCCCGGGGCACAGGACCCCGGACGCGGAAGGCTGAGGAGGCAGGCGAGGGTTGGAGCCCGGGCCTCGGGGCCCGCCCGGCCCCACCGGCCCGCGCCAGGTAGGGGAGCCCCGGGCGCTGAGGAGCGGGATGCGTCGGCTTCGCACGCGGCGGACTCGCGGGGGGCTGTCCGGCGGGGCGCGGGCGCGACCCCGCGGGGTCCCGGGCCAGGCGCGGGGGGCGGCCCCGCAGACGGGCTGCGCCCGAAGCGAGTTCGCCGGGCGTTTTCCGGCCGATTCTCACGAGCGTTCTGCCCAAACCGGGATCGGTTTGGGCAGAACGCTCGTGAGAATCGGCCGGCGTTGGGCAGCCCCGGGGACCGGCCTGGTCCCCGGGGCCGAGGGCCCTTTCTCGCTCGGGGCCCGGCGCGGCCCCCCGGAAAACGCGCCGAGAGGACGCGGACCCGCCGGCGGCCCCGGCGCCGGGGAGCCCTCCCGGAGCAGAGTTGAGGGAGGGCCTGGGGCCGGGCGTCGGGCTCCGACTTTGGGGGCGGCCGGGGCGCCCCGGGCTGCGGCTTCCCCCTGCGGGGGAACGGAGGTTTCTCTCGCCCCGAGGCGTGGACGCGGCTGCGAAGGGCCCCGTCGGCGCCGGGGCGGTCGGGGGCCTCGGGGCGCGGGACTCAGGGTTGCCCAGGGGGAGGCCCCGGGGCACAGGACCCCGGACGCGGAAGGCTGAGGAGGCAGGCGAGGGTTGGAGCCCGGGCCTCGGGGCCCGCCCGGCCCCACCGGCCCGCGCCAGGGAGGGGAGCCCCGGGCGCTGAGGAGCGGGAGGCGTCGGCGTCGCGCGCGGCGGACTCGCGGGGGGCTTTCCGGCGGGGCGCGGGCGCGACCCCGCGGGGTCCCGGGCCAGGCGCGGGGGGCGGCCCCGCAGACGGGCTGCGCCCGAAGCGAGTTCGCCGGGCGTTTTCCGGCCGATTCTCACGAGCGTTCTGCCCAAACCGGGATCGGTTTGGGCAGAACGCTCGTGAGAATCGGCCGGCGTTGGGCAGCCCCGGGGACCGGCCTGGTCCCCGGGGCCGAGGGCCATTTCTCGCTCGGGGCCCGGCGCGGCCCCCCGGAAAACGCGCCGAGAGGACGCGGACCCGCCGGCGGCCCCGGCGCCGGGGAGCCCTCCCGGAGCAGAGTTGAGGGAGGGCCTGGGGCCGGGCGTCGGGCTCCGACTTTGGGGGCGGCCGGGGCGCCCCGGGCTGCGGCTTCCCCCTGCGGGGGAACGGAGGTTTCTCTCGCCCCGAGGCGTGGACGCGGCTGCGAAGGGCCCCGTCGGCGCCGGGGCGGGCGGGGGCCTCGGGGCGCGGGACTCAGGGTTGCCCAGGGGGAGGCCCCGGGGCACAGGACCCCGGACGCGGAAGGCTGAGGAGGCAGGCGAGGGTTGGAGCCCGGGCCTCGGGGCCCGCCCGGCCCCACCGGCCCGCGCCAGGGAGGGGAGCCCCGGGCGCTGAGGAGCGGGAGGCGTCGGCGTCGCGCGCGGCGGACTCGCGGGGGGCTCTCCGGCGGGGCGCGGGCGCGACCCCGCGGGGTCCCGGGCCAGGCGCGGGGGGCGGCCCCGCAGACGGGCTGCGCCCGAAGCGAGTTCGCCGGGCGTTTTCCGGCCGATTCTCACGAGCGTTCTGCCCAAACCGGGATCGGTTTGGGCAGAACGCTCGTGAGAATCGGCCGGCGTTGGGCAGCCCCGGGGACCGGCCTGGTCCCCGGGGCCGAGGGCCCTTTCTCGCTCGGGGCCCGGCGCGGCCCCCCGGAAAACGCGCCGAGAGGACGCGGACCCGCCGGCGGCCCCGGCGCCGGGGAGCCCTCCCGGAGCAAGGTTGAGGGAGGGCCTGGGGCCGGGCGTCGGGCTCCGACTTTGGGGGCGGCCGGGGCGCCCCGGGCTGCGGCTTCCCCCTGCGGGGGAACGGAGGTTTCTCTCGCCCCGAGGCGTGGACGCGGCTGCGAAGGGCCCCGTCGGCGCCGGGGCGGGCGGGGGCCTCGGGGCGCGGGACTCAGGGTTGCCCAGGGGGAGGCCCCGGGGCACAGGACCCCGGACGCGGAAGGCTGAGGAGGCAGGCGAGGGTTGGAGCCCGGGCCTCGGGGCCCGCCCGGCCCCACCGGCCCGCGCCAGGTAGGGGAGCCCCGGGCGCTGAGGAGCGGGATGCGTCGGCTTCGCACGCGGCGGACTCGCGGGGGGCTGTCCGGCGGGGCGCGGGCGCGACCCCGCGGGGTCCCGGGCCAGGCGCGGGGGGCGGCCCCGCAGACGGGCTGCGCCCGAAGCGAGTTCGCCGGGCGTTTTCCGGCCGATTCTCACGAGCGTTCTGCCCAAACCGGGATCGGTTTGGGCAGAACGCTCGTGAGAATCGGCCGGCGTTGGGCAGCCCCGGGGACCGGCCTGGTCCCCGGGGCCGAGGGCCCTTTCTCGCTCGGGGCCCGGCGCGGCCCCCCGGAAAACGCGCCGAGAGGACGCGGACCCGCCGGCGGCCCCGGCGCCGGGGAGCCCTCCCGGAGCAGAGTTGAGGGAGGGCCTGGGGCCGGGCGTCGGGCTCCGACTTTGGGGGCGGCCGGGGCGCCCCAGGCTGCGGCTTCCCCCTGCGGGGGAACGGAGGTTTCTCTCGCCCCGAGGCGTGGACGCGGCTGCGAAGGGCCCCGTAGGCGCCGGGGCGGTCGGGGGCCTCGGGGCGCGGGACTCAGGGTTGCCCAGGGGGAGGCCCCGGGGCACAGGACCCCGGACGCGGAAGGCTGAGGAGGCAGGCGAGGGTTGGAGCCCGGGCCTCGGGGCCCGCCCGGCCCCACCGGCCCGCGCCAGGGAGGGGAGCCCCGGGCGCTGAGGAGCGGGAGGCGTCGGCGTCGCGCGCGGCGGACTCGCGGGGGGCTCTCCGGCGGGGCGCGGGCGCGACCCCGCGGGGTCCCGGGCCAGGCGCGGGGGGCGGCCCCGCAGACGGGCTGCGCCCGAAGCGAGTTCGCCGGGCGTTTTCCGGCCGATTCTCACGAGCGTTCTGCCCAAACCGGGATCGGTTTGGGCAGAACGCTCGTGAGAATCGGCCGGCGTTGGGCAGCCCCGGGGACCGGCCTGGTCCCCGGGGCCGAGGGCCCTTTCTCGCTCGGGGCCCGGCGCGGCCCCCCGGAAAACGCGCCGAGAGGACGCGGACCCGCCGGCGGCCCCGGCGCCGGGGAGCCCTCCCGGAGCAGAGTTGAGGGAGGGCCTGGGGCCGGGCGTCGGGCTCCGACTTTGGGGGCGGCCGGGGCGCCCCGGGCTGCGGCTTCCCCCTGCGGGGGAACGGAGGTTTCTCTCGCCCCGAGGCGTGGACGCGGCTGCGAAGGGCCCCGTCGGCGCCGGGGCGGTCGGGGGCCTCGGGGCGCGGGACTCAGGGTTGCCCAGGGGGAGGCCCCGGGGCACAGGACCCCGGACGCGGAAGGCTGAGGAGGCAGGCGAGGGTTGGAGCCCGGGCCTCGGGGCCCGCCCGGCCCCACCGGCCCGCGCCAGGGAGGGGAGCCCCGGGCGCTGAGGAGCGGGAGGCGTCGGCGTCGCGCGCGGCGGACTCGCGGGGGGCTTTCCGGCGGGGCGCGGGCGCGACCCCGCGGGGTCCCGGGCCAGGCGCGGGGGGCGGCCCCGCAGACGGGCTGCGCCCGAAGCGAGTTCGCCGGGCGTTTTCCGGCCGATTCTCACGAGCGTTCTGCCCAAACCGGGATCGGTTTGGGCAGAACGCTCGTGAGAATCGGCCGGCGTTGGGCAGCCCCGGGGACCGGCCTGGTCCCCGGGGCCGAGGGCCCTTTCTCGCTCGGGGCCCGGCGCGGCCCCCCGGAAAACGCGCCGAGAGGACGCGGACCCGCCGGCGGCCCCGGCGCCGGGGAGCCCTCCCGGAGCAAGGTTGAGGGAGGGCCTGGGGCCGGGCGTCGGGCTCCGACTTTGGGGGCGGCCGGGGCGCCCCGGGCTGCGGCTTCCCCCTGCGGGGGAACGGAGGTTTCTCTCGCCCCGAGGCGTGGACGCGGCTGCGAAGGGCCCCGTCGGCGCCGGGGCGGGCGGGGGCCTCGGGGCGCGGGACTCAGGGTTGCCCAGGGGGAGGCCCCGGGGCACAGGACCCCGGACGCGGAAGGCTGAGGAGGCAGGCGAGGGTTGGAGCCCGGGCCTCGAGGCCCGCCCGGCCCCACCGGCCCGCGCCAGGGAGGGGAGCCCCGGGCGCTGAGGAGCGGGAGGCGTCGGCGTCGCGCGCGGCGGACTAGCGGGGGGCTTTACGGCGGGGCGAGGGCGCGACCCCGCGGGGTCCCGGGCCAGGCGCGGGGGGCGGCCCCGCAGACGGGCTGCGCCCGAAGCGAGTTCGCCGGGCGTTTTCCGGCCGATTCTCACGAGCGTTCTGCCCAAACCGGGATCGGTTTGGGCAGAACGCTCGTGAGAATCGGCCGGCGTTGGGCAGCCCCGGGGACCGGCCTGGTCCCCGGGGCCGAGGGCCCTTTCTCGCTCGGGGCCCGGCGCGGCCCCCCGGAAAACGCGCCGAGAGGACGCGGACCCGCCGGCGGCCCCGGCGCCGGGGAGCCCTCCCGGAGCAGAGTTGAGGGAGGGCCTGGGGCCGGGCGTCGGGCTCCGACTTTGGGGGCGGCCGGGGCGCCCCGGGCTGCGGATCCCCCTGCGGGGGAACGGAGGTTTCTCTCGCCCCGAGGCGTGGACGCGGCTGCGAAGGGCCCCGTCGGCGCCGGGGCGGGCGGGGGCCTCGGGGCGCGGGACTCAGGGTTGCCCAGGGGGAGGCCCCGGGGCACAGGACCCCGGACACGGAAGGCTGAGGAGGCAGGCGAGGGTTGGAGCCCGGGCCTCGGGGCCCGCCCGGCCCCACCGGCCCGCGCCAGGGAGGGGAGCCCCGGGCGCTGAGGAGCGGGAGGCGTCGGCGTCGCGCGCGGCGGACTCGCGGGGGGCTCTCCGGCGGGGCGCGGGCGCGACCCCGCGGGGTCCCGGGCCAGGCGCGGGGGGCGGCCCCGCAGACGGGCTGCGCCCGAAGCGAGTTCGCCGGGCGTTTTCCGGCCGATTCTCACGAGCGTTCTGCCCAAACCGGGATCGGTTTGGGCAGAACGCTCGTGAGAATCGGCCGGCGTTGGGCAGCCCCGGGGACCGGCCTGGTCCCCGGGGCCGAGGGCCCTTTCTCGCTCGGGGCCCGGCGCGGCCCCCCGGAAAACGCGCCGAGAGGACGCGGACCCGCCGGCGGCCCCGGCGCCGGGGAGCCCTCCCGGAGCAAGGTTGAGGGAGGGCCTGGGGCCGGGCGTCGGGCTCCGACTTTGGGGGCGGCCGGGGCGCCCCGGGCTGCGGCTTCCCCCTGCGGGGGAATGGAGGTTTCTCTCGCCCCGAGGCGTGGACGCGGCTGCGAAGGGCCCCGTCGGCGCCGGGGCGGGCGGGGGCCTCGGGGCGCGGGACTCAGGGTTGCCCAGGGGGAGGCCCCGGGGCACAGGACCCCGGACGCGGAAGGCTGAGGAGGCAGGCGAGGGTTGGAGCCCGGGCCTCGGGGCCCGCCCGGCCCCACCGGCCCGCGCCAGGTAGGGGAGCCCCGGGCGCTGAGGAGCGGGATGCGTCGGCTTCGCACGCGGCGGACTCGCGGGGGGCTGTCCGGCGGGGCGCGGGCGCGACCCCGCGGGGTCCCGGGCCAGGCGCGGGGGGCGGCCCCGCAGACGGGCTGCGCCCGAAGCGAGTTCGCCGGGCGTTTTCCGGCCGATTCTCACGAGCGTTCTGCCCAAACCGGGATCGGTTTGGGCAGAACGCTCGTGAGAATCGGCCGGCGTTGGGCAGCCCCGGGGACCGGCCTGGTCCCCGGGGCCGAGGGCCCTTTCTCGCTCGGGGCCCGGCGCGGCCCCCCGGAAAACGCGCCGAGAGGACGCGGACCCGCCGGCGGCCCCGGCGCCGGGGAGCCCTCCCGGAGCAGAGTTGAGGGAGGGCCTGGGGCCGGGCGTCGGGCTCCGACTTTGGGGGCGGCCGGGGCGCCCCGGGCTGCGGCTTCCCCCTGCGGGGGAACGGAGGTTTCTCTCGCCCCGAGGCGTGGACGCGGCTGCGAAGGGCCCCGTCGGCGCCGGGGCGGTCGGGGGCCTCGGGGCGCGGGACTCAGGGTTGCCCAGGGGGAGGCCCCGGGGCACAGGACCCCGGACGCGGAAGGCTGAGGAGGCAGGCGAGGGTTGGAGCCCGGGCCTCGGGGCCCGCCCGGCCCCACCGGCCCGCGCCAGGGAGGGGAGCCCCGGGCGCTGAGGAGCGGGAGGCGTCGGCGTCGCGCGCGGCGGACTCGCGGGGGGCTCTCCGGCGGGGCGCGGGCGCGACCCCGCGGGGTCCCGGGCCAGGCGCGGGGGGCGGCCCCGCAGACGGGCTGCGCCCGAAGCGAGTTCGCCGGGCGTTTTCCGGCCGATTCTCACGAGCGTTCTGCCCAAACCGGGATCGGTTTGGGCAGAACGCTCGTGAGAATCGGCCGGCGTTGGGCAGCCCCGGGGACCGGCCTGGTCCCCGGGGCCGAGGGCCCTTTCTCGCTCGGGGCCCGGCGCGGCCCCCCGGAAAACGCGCCGAGAGGACGCGGACCCGCCGGCGGCCCCGGCGCCGGGGAGCCCTCCCGGAGCAGAGTTGAGGGAGGGCCTGGGGCCGGGCGTCGGGCTCCGACTTTGGGGGCGGCCGGGGCGCCCCGGGCTGCGGCTTCCCCCTGCGGGGGAACGGAGGTTTCTCTCGCCCCGAGGCGTGGACGCGGCTGCGAAGGGCCCCGTCGGCGCCGGGGCGGTCGGGGGCCTCGGGGCGCGGGACTCAGGGTTGCCCAGGGGGAGGCCCCGGGGCACAGGACCCCGGACGCGGAAGGCTGAGGAGGCAGGCGAGGGTTGGAGCCCGGGCCTCGGGGCCCGCCCGGCCCCACCGGCCCGCGCCAGGGAGGGGAGCCCCGGGCGCTGAGGAGCGGGAGGCGTCGGCGTCGCGCGCGGCGGACTCGCGGGGGGCTTTCTGGCGGGGCGCGGGCGCGACCCCGCGGGGTCCCGGGCCAGGCGCGGGGGGCGGCCCCGCAGACGGGCTGCGCCCGAAGCGAGTTCGCCGGGCGTTTTCCGGCCGATTCTCACGAGCGTTCTGCCCAAACCGGGATCGGTTTGGGCAGAACGCTCGTGAGAATCGGCCGGCGTTGGGCAGCCCCGGGGACCGGCCTGGTCCCCGGGGCCGAGGGCCCTTTCTCGCTCGGGGCCCGGCGCGGCCCCCCGGAAAACGCGCCGAGAGGACGCGGACCCGCCGGCGGCCCCGGCGCCGGGGAGCCCTCCCGGAGCAGAGTTGAGGGAGGGCCTGGGGCCGGGCGTCGGGCTCCGACTTTGGGGGCGGCCGGGGCGCCCCGGGCTGCGGCTTCCCCCTGCGGGGGAACGGAGGTTTCTCTCGCCCCGAGGCGTGGACGCGGCTGCGAAGGGCCCCGTCGGCGCCGGGGCGGGCGGGGGCCTCGGGGCGCGGGACTCAGGGTTGCCCAGGGGGAGGCCCCGGGGCACAGGACCCCGGACGCGGAAGGCTGAGGAGGCAGGCGAGGGTTGGAGCCCGGGCCTCGGGGCCCGCCCGGCCCCACCGGCCCGCGCCAGGGAGGGGAGCCCCGGGCGCTGAGGAGCGGGAGGCGTCGGCGTCGCGCGCGGCGGACTCGCGGGGGGCTTTCCGGCGGGGCGCGGGCGCGACCCCGCGGGGTCCCGGGCCAGGCGCGGGGGGCGGCCCCGCAGACGGGCTGCGCCCGAAGCGAGTTCGCCGGGCGTTTTCCGGCCGATTCTCACGAGCGTTCTGCCCAAACCGGGATCGGTTTGGGCAGAACGCTCGTGAGAATCGGCCGGCGTTGGGCAGCCCCGGGGACCGGCCTGGTCCCCGGGGCCGAGGGCCCTTTCTCGCTCGGGGCCCGGCGCGGCCCCCCGGAAAACGCGCCGAGAGGACGCGGACCCGCCGGCGGCCCCGGCGCCGGGGAGCCCTCCCGGAGCAAGGTTGAGGGAGGGCCTGGGGCCGGGCGTCGGGCTCCGACTTTGGGGGCGGCCGGGGCGCCCCGGGCTGCGGCTTCCCCCTGCGGGGGAACGGAGGTTTCTCTCGCCCCGAGGCGTGGACGCGGCTGCGAAGGGCCCCGTCGGCGCCGGGGCGGGCGGGGGCCTCGGGGCGCGGGACTCAGGGTTGCCCAGGGGGAGGCCCCGGGGCACAGGACCCCGGACGCGGAAGGCTGAGGAGGCAGGCGAGGGTTGGAGCCCGGGCCTCGGGGCCCGCCCGGCCCCACCGGCCCGCGCCAGGGAGGGGAGCCCCGGGCGCTGAGGAGCGGGAGGCGTCGGCGTCGCGCGCGGCGGACTCGCGGGGGGCTCTCCGGCGGGGCGCGGGCGCGACCCCGCGGGGTCCCGGGCCAGGCGCGGGGGGCGGCCCCGCAGACGGGCTGCGCCCGAAGCGAGTTCGCCGGGCGTTTTCCGGCCGATTCTCACGAGCGTTCTGCCCAAACCGGGATCGGTTTGGGCAGAACGCTCGTGAGAATCGGCCGGCGTTGGGCAGCCCCGGGGACCGGCCTGGTCCCCGGGGCCGAGGGCCCTTTCTCGCTCGGGGCCCGGCGCGGCCCCCCGGAAAACGCGCCGAGAGGCCGCGGACCCGCCGGCGGCCCCGGCGCCGGGGAGCCCTCCCGGAGCAGAGTTGAGGGAGGGCCTGGGGCCGGGCGTCGTGCTCCGACTTTGGGGGCGGCCGGGGCGCCCCGGGCTGCGGCTTCCCCCTGCGGGGGAACGGAGGTTTCTCTCGCCCCGAGGCGTGGACGCGGCTGCGAAGGGCACCGTCGGCGCCTGGGCGGTCGGGGGCCTCGGGGCGCGGGACTCAGGGTTGCCCAGGGGGAGGCCCCGGGGCACAGGACCCCGGACTCGGAAGGCTGAGGAGGCAGGCGAGGGTTGGAGCCCGGGCCTCGGGGCCCGCCCGGCCCCACCGGCCCGCGCCAGGGAGCGGAGCCCCGGGCGCTGAGGAGCGGGAGGCGTCGGCGTCGCGCGCGGCGGACTCGCGGGGGGCTTTCCGGCGGGGCGCGGGCGCGACCCCGCGGGGTCCCGGGCCAGGCGCGGGGGGCGGCCCCGCAGACGGGCTGCGCCCGAAGCGAGTTCGCCGGGCGTTTTCCGGCCGATTCTCACGAGCGTTCTGCCCAAACCGGGATCGGTTTGGGCAGAACGCTCGTGAGAATCGGCCGGCGTTGGGCAGCCCCGGGGACCGGCCTGGTCCCCGGGGCCGAGGGCCCTTTCTCGCTCGGGGCCCGGCGCGGCCCCCCGGAAAACGCGCCGAGAGGACGCGGACCCGCCGGCGGCCCCGGCGCCGGGGAGCCCTCCCGGAGCAGAGTTGAGGGAGGGCCTGGGGCCGGGCGTCGTGCTCCGACTTTGGGGGCGGCTGGGGCGCCCCGGGCTGCGGCTTCCCCCTGCGGGGGAACGGAGGTTTCTCTCGCCCCGAGGCGTGGACGCGGCTGCGAAGGGCACCGTCGGCGCCGGGGCGGTCGGCGGCCTCGGGGCGCGGGACTCAGGGTTGCCCAGGGGGAGGCCCCGGGGCACAGGACCCCGGACTCGGAAGGCTGAGGAGGCAGGCGAGGGTTGGAGCCCGGGCCTCGGGGCCCGCCCGGCCCCACCGGCCCGCGCCAGGGAGGGGAGCCCCGGGCGCTGAGGAGCGGGAGGCGTCGGCGTCGCGCGCGGCGGACTCGCGGGGGGCTTTCGGGCGGGGCGCGGGCGCGACCCCGCGGGGTCCCGGGCCAGGCGCGGGGGGCGGCCCCGCAGACGGGCTGCGCCCGAAGCGAGTTCGCCGGGCGTTTTCCGGCCGATTCTCACGAGCGTTCTGCCCAAACCGGGATCGGTTTGGGCAGAACGCTCGTGAGAATCGGCCGGCGTTGGGCAGCCCCGGGGACCGGCCTGGTCCCCGGGGCCGAGGGCCCTTTCTCGCTCGGGGCCCGGCGCGGCCCCCCGGAAAACGCGCCGAGAGGACGCGGACCCGCCGGCGGCCCCTGCGCCGGGGAGCCCTCCCGGAGCAGAGTTGAGGGAGGGCCTGGGGCCGGGCGTCGTGCTCCGACTTTGGGGGCGGCTGGGGCGCCCCGGGCTGCGGCTTCCCCCTGCGGGGGAACGGAGGTTTCTCTCGCCCCGAGGCGTGGACGCGGCTGCGAAGGGCACCGTCGGCGCCGGGGCGGTCGGGGGCCTCGGGGCGCGGGACTCAGGGTTGCCCAGGGGGAGGCCCCGGGGCACAGGACCCCGGACTCGGAAGGCTGAGGAGGCAGGCGAGGGTTGGAGCCCGGGCCTCGGGGCCCGCCCGGCCCCACCGGCCCGCGCCAGGGAGGGGAGCCCCGGGCGCTGAGGAGCGGGAGGCGTCGGCGTCGCGCGCGGCGGACTCGCGGGGGGCTTTCCGGCGGGGCGCGGGCGCGACCCCGCGGGGTCCCGGGCAGGCGCGGGGGGCGGCCCCGCAGACGGGCTGCGCCTGAAGCGAGTTCGCCGGGCGTTTTCCGGCCGATTCTCACGAGCGTTCTGCCCAAACCGGGATCGGTTTGGGCAGAACGCTCGTGAGAATCGGCCGGCGTTGGGCAGCCCCGGGGACCGGCCTGGTCCCCGGGGCCGAGGGCCCTTTCTCGCTCGGGGCCCGGCGCGGCCCCCCGGAAAACGCGCCGAGAGGACGCGGACCCGCCGGCGGCCCCGGCGCCGGGGAGCCCTCCCGGAGCAGAGTTGAGGGAGGGCCTGGGGCCGGGCGTCGTGCTCCGACTTTGGGGGCGGCTGGGGCGCCCCGGGCTGCGGCTTCCCCCTGCGGGGGAACGGAGGTTTCTCTCGCCCCGAGGCGTGGACGCGGCTGCGAAGGGCACCGTCGGCGCCGGGGCGGTCGACGGCCTCGGGGCGCGGGACTCAGGGTTGCCCAGGGGGAGGCCCCGGGGCACAGGACCCCGGACTCGGAAGGCTGAGGAGGCAGGCGAGGGTTGGAGCCCGGGCCTCGGGGCCCGCCTGGCCCCACCGGCCCGCGCCAGGGAGTGGAGCCCCGGGCGCTGAGGAGCGGGAGGCGTCGGCGTCGCGCGCGGCGGACTCGCGGGGGGCTTTCCGGCGGGGCGCGGGCGCGACCCCGCGGGGTCCAGGGCCAGGCGCGGGGGGCGGCCCCAGAGACGGGCTGCGCCCGAAGCGAGTTCGCCGGGCGTTTTCCGGCCGATTCTCACGAGCGTTCTGCCCAAACCGGGATCGGTTTGGGCAGAACGCTCGTGAGAATCGGCCGGCGTTGGGAAGACCCGGGGACCGGCCTGGTCCCCGGGGCCGAGGGCCCTTTCTTGCTCGGGGCCCGGCGCGGCCCCCCGGAAAACGCGCCGAGAGGACGCGGACCCGCCGGCGGCCCCGGCGCCGGGGAGCCCTCCCGGAGCAGAGTTGAGGGAGGGCCTGGGGCCGGGCGTCGTGCTCCGACTTTGGGGGCGGCTGGGGCGCCCCGGGCTGCGGCTTCCCCCTGCGGGGGAACGGAGGTTTCTCTCGCCCCGAGGCGTGGACGCGGCTGCGAAGGGCACCGTCGGCGCCGGGGCGGTCGGGGGCCTCGGGGCGCGGGACTCAGGGTTGCCCAGGGGGAGGCCCCGGGGCACAGGACCCCGGACTCGGAAGGCTGAGGAGGCAGGCGAGGGTTGGAGCCCGGGCCTCGGGGCCCGCCCGGCCCCACCGGCCCGCGCCAGGGAGGGGAGCCCCGGGCGCTGAGGAGCGGGAGGCGTCGGCGTCGCGCGCGGCGGACTCGCGGGGGGCTTTCTGGCGGGGCGCGGGCGCGACCCCGCGGGGTCCCGGGCCAGGCGCGGGGGGCGGCCCCGCAGACGGGCTGCGCCCGAAGCGAGTTCGCCGGGCGTTTTCCGGCCGATTCTCACGAGCGTTCTGCCCAAACCGGGATCGGTTTGGGCAGAACGCTCGTGAGAATCGGCCGGCGTTGGGCAGCCCCGGGGACCGGCCTGGTCCCCGGGGCCGAGGGCCCTTTCTCGCTCGGGGCCCGGCGCGGCCCCCCGGAAAACGCGCCGAGAGGACGCGGACCCGCCGGCGGCCCCGGCGCCGGGGAGCCCTCCCGGAGCAGAGTTGAGGGAGGGCCTGGGGCCGGGCGTCGGGCTCCGACTTTGGGGGCGGCCGGGGCGCCCCGGGTTGCGGCTTCCCCCTGCGGGGGAACGGAGGTTTCTCTCGCCCCGAGGCGTGGACGCGGCTGCGAAGGGCCCCGTCGGCGCCGGGGCGGGCGGGGGCCTCGGGGCGCGGGACTCAGGTTTGCCCAGGGGGAGGCCCCGGGGCACAGGACCCCGGACGCGGAAGGCTGAGGAGGCAGGCGAGGGTTGGAGCCCGGGCCTCGGGGCCCGCCCGGCCCCACCGGCCCGCGCCAGGGAGGGGAGCCCCGGGCGCTGAGGAGCGGGAGGCGTCGGCGTCGCGCGCGGCGGACTCGCGGGGGGCTTTCCGGCGGGGCGCGGGCGCGACCCCGCGGGGTCCCGGGCCAGGCGCGGGGGGCGGCCCCGCAGACGGGCTGCGCCCGAAGCGAGTTCGCCGGGCGTTTTCCGGCCGATTCTCACGAGCGTTCTGCCCAAACCGGGATCGGTTTGGGCAGAACGCTCGTGAGAATCGGCCGGCGTTGGGCAGCCCCGGGGACCGGCCTGGTCCCCGGGGCCGAGGGCCCTTTCTCGCTCGGGGCCCGGCGCGGCCCCCCGGAAAACGCGCCGAGAGGACGCGGACCCGCCGGCGGCCCCGGCGCCGGGGAGCCCTCCCGGAGCAAGGTTGAGGGAGGGCCTGGGGCCGGGCGTCGGGCTCCGACTTTGGGGGCGGCCGGGGCGCCCCGGGCTGCGGCTTCCCCCTGCGGGGGAACGGAGGTTTCTCTCGCCCCGAGGCGTGGACGCGGCTGCGAAGGGCCCCGTCGGCGCCGGGGCGGGCGGGGGCCTCGGGGCGCGGGACTCAGGGTTGCCCAGGGGGAGGCCCCGGGGCACAGGACCCCGGACGCGGAAGGCTGAGGAGGCAGGCGAGGGTTGGAGCCCGGGCCTCGGGGCCCGCCCGGCCCCACCGGCCCGCGCCAGGGAGGGGAGCCCCGGGCGCTGAGGAGCGGGAGGCGTCGGCGTCGCGCGCGGCGGACTCGCGGGGGGCTCTCCGGCGGGGCGCGGGCGCGACCCCGCGGGGTCCCGGGCCAGGCGCGGGGGGCGGCCCCGCAGACGGGCTGCGCCCGAAGCGAGTTCGCCGGGCGTTTTCCGGCCGATTCTCACGAGCGTTCTGCCCAAACCGGGATCGGTTTGGGCAGAACGCTCGTGAGAATCGGCCGGCGTTGGGCAGCCCCGGGGACCGGCCTGGTCCCCGGGGCCGAGGGCCCTTTCTCGCTCGGGGCCCGGCGCGGCCCCCCGGAAAACGCGCCGAGAGGCCGCGGACCCGCCGGCGGCCCCGGCGCCGGGGAGCCCTCCCGGAGCAGAGTTGAGGGAGGGCCTGGGGCCGGGCGTCGTGCTCCGACTTTGGGGGCGGCCGGGGCGCCCCGGGCTGCGGCTTCCCCCTGCGGGGGAACGGAGGTTTCTCTCGCCCCGAGGCGTGGACGCGGCTGCGAAGGGCACCGTCGGCGCCTGGGCGGTCGGGGGCCTCGGGGCGCGGGACTCAGGGTTGCCCAGGGGGAGGCCCCGGGGCACAGGACCCCGGACTCGGAAGGCTGAGGAGGCAGGCGAGGGTTGGAGCCCGGGCCTCGGGGCCCGCCCGGCCCCACCGGCCCGCGCCAGGGAGCGGAGCCCCGGGCGCTGAGGAGCGGGAGGCGTCGGCGTCGCGCGCGGCGGACTCGCGGGGGGCTTTCCGGCGGGGCGCGGGCGCGACCCCGCGGGGTCCCGGGCCAGGCGCGGGGGGCGGCCCCGCAGACGGGCTGCGCCCGAAGCGAGTTCGCCGGGCGTTTTCCGGCCGATTCTCACGAGCGTTCTGCCCAAACCGGGATCGGTTTGGGCAGAACGCTCGTGAGAATCGGCCGGCGTTGGGCAGCCCCGGGGACCGGCCTGGTCCCCGGGGCCGAGGGCCCTTTCTCGCTCGGGGCCCGGCGCGGCCCCCCGGAAAACGCGCCGAGAGGACGCGGACCCGCCGGCGGCCCCGGCGCCGGGGAGCCCTCCCGGAGCAGAGTTGAGGGAGGGCCTGGGGCCGGGCGTCGTGCTCCGACTTTGGGGGCGGCTGGGGCGCCCCGGGCTGCGGCTTCCCCCTGCGGGGGAACGGAGGTTTCTCTCGCCCCGAGGCGTGGACGCGGCTGCGAAGGGCACCGTCGGCGCCGGGGCGGTCGGGGGCCTCGGGGCGCGGGACTCAGGGTTGCCCAGGGGGAGGCCCCGGGCACAGGACCCCGGACTCGGAAGGCTGAGGAGGCAGGCGAGGGTTGGAGCCCGGGCCTCGGGGCCCGCCCGGCCCCACCGGCCCGCGCCAGGGAGGGGAGCCCCGGGCGCTGAGGAGCGGGAGGCGTCGGCGTCGCGCGCGGCGGACTCGCGGGGGGCTTTCCGGCGGGGCGCGGGCGCGACCCCGCGGGGTCCCGGGCCAGGCGCGGGGGGCGGCCCCGCAGACGGGCTGCGCCCGAAGCGAGTTCGCCGGGCGTTTTCCGGCCGATTCTCACGAGCGTTCTGCCCAAACCGGGATCGGTTTGGGCAGAACGCTCGTGAGAATCGGCCGGCGTTGGGCAGCCCCGGGGACCGGCCTGGTCCCCGGGGCCGAGGGCCCTTTCTCGCTCGGGGCCCGGCGCGGCCCCCCGGAAAACGCGCCGAGAGGACGCGGACCCGCCGGCGGCCCCGGCGCCGGGGAGCCCTCCCGGAGCAGAGTTGAGGGAGGGCCTGGGGCCGGGCGTCGTGCTCCGACTTTGGGGGCGGCTGGGGCGCCCCGGGCTGCGGCTTCCCCCTGCGGGGGAACGGAGGTTTCTCTCGCCCCGAGGCGTGGACGCGGCTGCGAAGGGCACCGTCGGCGCCGGGGCGGTCGGGGGCCTCGGGGCGCGGGACTCAGGGTTGCCCAGGGGGAGGCCCCGGGGCACAGGACCCCGGACTCGGAAGGCTGAGGAGGCAGGCGAGGGTTGGAGCCCGGGCCTCGGGGCCCGCCCGGCCCCACCGGCCCGCGCCAGGGAGGGGAGCCCCGGGCGCTGAGGAGCGGGAGGCGTCGGCGTCGCGCGCGGCGGACTCGCGGGGGGCTTTCCGGCGGGGCGCGGGCGCGACCCCGCGGGGTCCCGGGCCAGGCGCGGGGGGCGGCCCCGCAGACGGGCTGCGCCCGAAGCGAGTTCGCCGGGCGTTTTCCGGCCGATTCTCACGAGCGTTCTGCCCAAACCGGGATCGGTTTGGGCAGAACGCTCGTGAGAATCGGCCGGCGTTGGGCAGCCCCGGGGACCGGCCTGGTCCCCGGGGCCGAGGGCCCTTTCTCGCTCGGGGCCCGGCGCGGCCCCCCGGAAAACGCGCCGAGAGGACGCGGACCCGCCGGCGGCCCCGGCGCCGGGGAGCCCTCCCGGAGCAGAGTTGAGGGAGGGCCTGGGGCCGGGCGTCGTGCTCCGACTTTGGGGGCGGCTGGGGCGCCCCGGGCTGCGGCTTCCCCCTGCGGGGGAACGGAGGTTTCTCTCGCCCCGAGGCGTGGACGCGGCTGCGAAGGGCACCGTCGGCGCCGGGGCGGTCGGGGGCCTCGGGGCGCGGGACTCAGGGTTGCCCAGGGGGAGGCCCCGGGGCACAGGACCCCGGACTCGGAAGGCTGAGGAGGCAGGCGAGGGTTGGAGCCCGGGCCTCGGGGCCCGCCCGGCCCCACCGGCCCGCGCCAGGGAGGGGAGCCCCGGGCGCTGAGGAGCGGGAGGCGTCGGCGTCGCGCGCGGCGGACTCGCGGGGGGCTTTCCGGCGGGGCGCGGGCGCGACCCCGCGGGGTCCCGGGCCAGGCGCGGGGGGCGGCCCCGCAGACGGGCTGCGCCCGAAGCGAGTTCGCCGGGCGTTTTCCGGCCGATTCTCACGAGCGTTCTGCCCAAACCGGGATCGGTTTGGGCAGAACGCTCGTGAGAATCGGCCGGCGTTGGGCAGCCCCGGGGACCGGCCTGGTCCCCGGGGCCGAGGGCCCTTTCTCGCTCGGGGCCCGGCGCGGCCCCCCGGAAAACGCGCCGAGAGGACGCGGACCCGCCGGCGGCCCCGGCGCCGGGGAGCCCTCCCGGAGCAGAGTTGAGGGAGGGCCTGGGGCCGGGCGTCGTGCTCCGACTTTGGGGGCGGCTGGGGCGCCCCGGGCTGCGGCTTCCCCCTGCGGGGGAACGGAGGTTTCTCTCGCCCCGAGGCGTGGACGCGGCTGCGAAGGGCACCGTCGGCGCCGGGGCGGTCGGGGGCCTCGGGGCGCGGGACTCAGGGTTGCCCAGGGGGAGGCCCCGGGGCACAGGACCCCGGACTCGGAAGGCTGAGGAGGCAGGCGAGGGTTGGAGCCCGGGCCTCGGGGCCCGCCCGGCCCCACCGGCCCGCGCCAGGGAGGGGAGCCCCGGGCGCTGAGGAGCGGGAGGCGTCGGCGTCGCGCGCGGCGGACTCGCGGGGGGCTTTCCGGCGGGGCGCGGGCGCGACCCCGCGGGGTCCCGGGCCAGGCGCGGGGGGCGGCCCCGCAGACGGGCTGCGCCCGAAGCGAGTTCGCCGGGCGTTTTCCGGCCGATTCTCACGAGCGTTCTGCCCAAACCGGGATCGGTTTGGGCAGAACGCTCGTGAGAATCGGCCGGCGTTGGGCAGCCCCGGGGACCGGCCTGGTCCCCGGGGCCGAGGGCCCTTTCTCGCTCGGGGCCCGGCGCGGCCCCCCGGAAAACGCGCCGAGAGGACGCGGACCCGCCGGCGGCCCCGGCGCCGGGGAGCCCTCCCGGAGCAGAGTTGAGGGAGGGCCTGGGGCCGGGCGTCGTGCTCCGACTTTGGGGGCGGCTGGGGCGCCCCGGGCTGCGGCTTCCCCCTGCGGGGGAACGGAGGTTTCTCTCGCCCCGAGGCGTGGACGCGGCTGCGAAGGGCACCGTCGGCGCCGGGGCGGTCGGGGGCCTCGGGGCGCGGGACTCAGGGTTGCCCAGGGGGAGGCCCCGGGGCACAGGACCCCGGACTCGGAAGGCTGAGGAGGCAGGCGAGGGTTGGAGCCCGGGCCTCGGGGCCCGCCCGGCCCCACCGGCCCGCGCCAGGGAGGGGAGCCCCGGGCGCTGAGGAGCGGGAGGCGTCGGCGTCGCGCGCGGCGGACTCGCGGGGGGCTTTCCGGCGGGGCGCGGGCGCGACCCCGCGGGGTCCCGGGCCAGGCGCGGGGGGCGGCCCCGCAGACGGGCTGCGCCCGAAGCGAGTTCGCCGGGCGTTTTCCGGCCGATTCTCACGAGCGTTCTGCCCAAACCGGGATCGGTTTGGGCAGAACGCTCGTGAGAATCGGCCGGCGTTGGGCAGCCCCGGGGACCGGCCTGGTCCCCGGGGCCGAGGGCCCTTTCTCGCTCGGGGCCCGGCGCGGCCCCCCGGAAAACGCGCCGAGAGGACGCGGACCCGCCGGCGGCCCCGGCGCCGGGGAGCCCTCCCGGAGCAGAGTTGAGGGAGGGCCTGGGGCCGGGCGTCGTGCTCCGACTTTGGGGGCGGCTGGGGCGCCCCGGGCTGCGGCTTCCCCCTGCGGTTGAACGGAGGTTTCTCTCGCTCCGAGGCGTGGACGCGGCTGCGAAGGGCACCGTCGGCGCCGGGGCGGTCGGGGGCCTCGGGGCGCGGGACTCAGGGTTGCCCAGGGGGAGGCCCCGGGGCACAGGACCCCGGACTCGGAAGGCTGAGGAGGCAGGCGAGGGTTGGAGCCCGGGCCTCGGGGCCCGCCCGGCCCCACCGGCCCGCGCCAGGGAGGGGAGCCCCGGGCGCTGAGGAGCGGGAGGCGTCGGCGTCGCGCGCGGCGGACTCGCGGGGGGCTTTCCGGCGGGGCGCGGGCGCGACCCCGCGGGGTCCCGGGCCAGGCGCGGGGGGCGGCCCCGCAGACGGGCTGCGCCCGAAGCGAGTTCGCCGGGCGTTTTCCGGCCGATTCTCACGAGCGTTCTGCCCAAACCGGGATCGGTTTGGGCAGAACGCTCGTGAGAATCGGCCGGCGTTGGGCAGCCCCGGGGACCGGCCTGGTCCCCGGGGCCGAGGGCCCTTTCTCGCTCGGGGCCCGGCGCGGCCCCCCGGAAAACGCGCCGAGAGGACGCGGACCCGCCGGCGGCCCCGGCGCCGGGGAGCCCTCCCGGAGCAGAGTTGAGGGAGGGCCTGGGGCCGGGCGTCGTGCTCCGACTTTGGGGGCGGCTGGGGCACCCCGGGCTGCGGCTTCCCCCTGCGGGGGAACGGAGGTTTCTCTCGCCCCGAGGCGTGGACGCGGCTGCGAAGGGCACCGTCGGCGCCGGGGCGGTCGGGGGCCTCGGGGCGCGGGACTCAGGGTTGCCCAGGGGGAGGCCCCGGGGCACAGGACCCCGGACTCGGAAGGCTGAGGAGGCAGGCGAGGGTTGGAGCCCGGGCCTCGGGGCCCGCCCGGCCCCACCGGCCCGCGCCAGGGAGGGGAGCCCCGGGCGCTGAGGAGCGGGAGGCGTCGGCATCGCGCGCGGCGGACTCGCGGGGGGCTTTCCGGCGGGGCGCGGGCGCGACCCCGCGGGGTCCCGGGCCAGGCGCGGGGGGCGGCCCCGCAGACGGGCTGCGCCCGAAGCGAGTTCGCCGGGCGTTTTCCGGCCGATTCTCACGAGCGTTCTGCCCAAACCGGGATCGGTTTGGGCAGAACGCTCGTGAGAATCGGCCGGCGTTGGGCAGCCCCGGGGACCGGCCTGGTCCCCGGGGCCGAGGGCCCTTTCTCGCTCGGGGCCCGGCGCGGCCCCCCGGAAAACGCGCCGAGAGGACGCGGACCCGCCGGCGGCCCCGGCGCCGGGGAGCCCTCCCGGAGCAGAGTTGAGGGAGGGCCTGGGGCCGGGCGTCGTGCTCCGACTTTGGGGGCGGCTGGGGCGCCCCGCGCTGCGGCTTCCCCCTGCGGGGGAACGGAGGTTTCTCTCGCCCCGAGGCGTGGACGCGGCTGCGAAGGGCACCGTCGGCGCCGGGGCGGTCGGGGGCCTCGGGGCGCGGGACTCAGGGTTGCCCAGGGGGAGGCCCCGGGGCACAGGACCCCGGACTCGGAAGGCTGAGGAGGCAGGCGAGGGTTGGAGCCCGGGCCTCGGGGCCCGCCCGGCCCCACCGGCCCGCGCCAGGGAGGGAAGCCCCGGGCGCTGAGGAGCGGGAGGCGTCGGCGTCGCGCGCGGCGGACTCGCGGGGGGCTTTCCGGCGGGGCGCGGGCGCGACCCCGCGGGGTCCCGGGCCAGGCGCGGGGGGCGGCCCCGCAGACGGGCTGCGCCCGAAGCGAGTTCGCCGGGCGTTTTCCGGCCGATTCTCACGAGCGTTCTGCCCAAACCGGGATCGGTTTGGGCAGAACGCTCGTGAGAATCGGCCGGCGTTGGGCAGCCCCGGGGACCGGCCTGGTCCCCGGGGCCGAGGGCCCTTTCTCGCTCGGGGCCCGGCGCGGCCCCCCGGAAAACGCGCCGAGAGGACGCGGACCCGCCGGCGGCCCCGGCGCCGGGGAGCCCTCCCGGAGCAGAGTTGAGGGAGGGCCTGGGGCCGGGCGTCGTGCTCCGACTTTGGGGGCGGCTGGGGCGCCCCGGGCTGCGGCTTCCCCCTGCGGTTGAACGGAGGTTTCTCTCGCCCCGAGGCGTGGACGCGGCTGCGAAGGGCACCGTCGGCGCCGGGGCGGTCGGGGGCCTCGGGGCGCGGGACTCAGGGTTGCCCAGGGGGAGGCCCCGGGGCACAGGACCCCGGACACGGAAGGCTGAGGAGGCAGGCGAGGGTTGGAGCCCGGGCCTCGGGGCCCGCCCGGCCCCACCGGCCCGCGCCAGGGAGGGGAGCCCCGGGCGCTGAGGAGCGGGAGGCGTCGGCGTCGCGCGCGGCGGACTCGCGGGGGGCTTTCCGGCGGGGCGCGGGCGCGACCCCGCGGGGTCCCGGGCCAGGCGCGGGGGGCGGCCCCGCAGACGGGCTGCGCCCGAAGCGAGTTCGCCGGGCGTTTTCCGGCCGATTCTCACGAGCGTTCTGCCCAAACCGGGATCGGTTTGGGCAGAACGCTCGTGAGAATCGGCCGGCGTTGGGCAGCCCCGGGGACCGGCCTGGTCCCCGGGGCCGAGGGCCCTTTCTCGCTCGGGGCCCGGCGCGGCCCCCCGGAAAACGCGCCGAGAGGACGCGGACCCGCCGGCGGCCCCGGCGCCGGGGAGCCCTCCCGGAGCAGAGTTGAGGGAGGGCCTGGGGCCGGGCGTCGTGCTCCGACTTTGGGGGCGGCTGGGGCGCCCCGGGCTGCGGCTTCCCCCTGCGGTTGAACGGAGGTTTCTCTCGCCCCGAGGCGTGGACGCGGCTGCGAAGGGCACCGTCGGCGCCGGGGCGGTCGGGGGCCTCGGGGCGCGGGACTCAGGGTTGCCCAGGGGGAGGCCCCGGGGCACAGGACCCCGGACTCGGAAGGCTGAGGAGGCAGGCGAGGGTTGGAGCCCGGGCCTCGGGGCCCGCCCGGCCCCACCGGCCCGCGCCAGGGAGGGGAGCCCCGGGCGCTGAGGAGCGGGAGGCGTCGGCGTCGCGCGCGGCGGACTCGCGGGGGGCTTTCCGGCGGGGCGCGGGCGCGACCCCGCGGGGTCCCGGGCCAGGCGCGGGGCGCGGCCCCGCAGACGGGCTGCGCCCGAAGCGAGTTCGCCGGGCGTTTTCCGGCCGATTCTCACGAGCGTTCTGCCCAAACCGATCCCGGTTTGGGCAGAACGCTCGTGAGAATCGGCCGGCGTTGGGCAGCCCCGGGGACCGGCCTGGTCCCCGGGGCCGAGGGCCCTTTCTCGCTCGGGGCCCGGCGCGGCCCCCCGGAAAACGCGCCGAGAGGACGCGGACCCGCCGGCGGCCCCGGCGCCGGGGAGCCCTCCCGGAGCAGAGTTGAGGGAGGGCCTGGGGCCGGGCGTCGTGCTCCGACTTTGGGGGCGGCTGGGGCGCCCCGGGCTGCGGCTTCCCCCTGCGGGGGAACGGAGGTTTCTCTCGCCCCGAGGCGTGGACGCGGCTGCGAAGGGCACCGTCGGCGCCGGGGCGGTCGGGGGCCTCGGGGCGCGGGACTCAGGGTTGCCCAGGGGGAGGCCCCGGGGCACAGGACCCCGGACTCGGAAGGCTGAGGAGGCAGGCGAGGGTTGGAGCCTGGGCCTCGGGGCCCGCCCGGCCCCACCGGCCCGCGCCAGGGAGGGGAGCCCCGGGCGCTGAGGAGCGGGAGGCGTCGGCGTCGCGCGCGGCGGACTCGCGGGGGGCTTTCCGGCGGGGCGCGGGCGCGACCCCGCGGGGTCCCGGGCCAGGCGCGGGGGGCGGCCCCGCAGACGGGCTGCGCCCGAAGCGAGTTCGCCGGGCGTTTTCCGGCCGATTCTCACGAGCGTTCTGCCCAAACCGGGATCGGTTTGGGCAGAACGCTCGTGAGAATCGGCCGGCGTTGGGCAGCCCCGGGGACCGGCCTGGTCCCCGGGGCCGAGGGCCCTTTCTCGCTCGGGGCCCGGCGCGGCCCCCCGGAAAACGCGCCGAGAGGACGCGGACCCGCCGGCGGCCCCGGCGCCGGGGAGCCCTCCCGGAGCAGAGTTGAGGGAGGGCCTGGGGCCGGGCGTCGTGCTCCGACTTTGGGGGCGGCTGGGGCGCCCCGGGCTGCGGCTTCCCCCTGCGGTTGAACGGAGGTTTCTCTCGCCCCGAGGCGTGGACGCGGCTGCGAAGGGCACCGTCGGCGCCGGGGCGGTCGGGGGCCTCGGGGCGCGGGACTCAGGGTTGCCCAGGGGGAGGCCCCGGGGCACAGGACCCCGGACTCGGAAGGCTGAGGAGGCAGGCGAGGGTTGGAGCCCGGGCCTCGGGGCCCGCCCGGCCCCACCGGCCCGCGCCAGGGAGGGGAGGCCCGGGCGCTGAGGAGCGGGAGGCGTCGGCGTCGCGCGCGGCGGACTCGCGGGGGGCTTTCCGGCGGGGCGCGGGCGCGACCCCGCGGGGTCCCGGGCCAGGCGCGGGGGGCGGCCCCGCAGACGGGCTGCGCCCGAAGCGAGTTCGCCGGGCGTTTTCCGGCCGATTCTCACGAGCGTTCTGCCCAAACCGGGATCGGTTTGGGCAGAACGCTCGTGAGAATCGGCCGGCGTTGGGCAGCCCCGGGGACCGGCCTGGTCCCCGGGGCCGAGGGCCCTTTCTCGCTCGGGGCCCGGCGCGGCCCCCCGGAAAACGCGCCGAGAGGACGCGGACCCGCCGGCGGCCCCGGCGCCGGGGAGCCCTCCCGGAGCAGAGTTGAGGGAGGGCCTGGGGCCGGGCGTCGTGCTCCGACTTTGGGGGCGGCTGGGGCGCCCCGGGCTGCGGCTTCCCCCTGCGGGGGAACGGAGGTTTCTCTCGCCCCGAGGCGTGGACGCGGCTGCGAAGGGCACCGTCGGCGCCGGGGCGGTCGGGGGCCTCGGGGCGCGGGACTCAGGGTTGCCCAGGGGGAGGCCCCGGGGCACAGGACCCCGGACTCGGAAGGCTGAGGAGGCAGGCGAGGGTTGGAGCCCGGGCCTCGGGGCCCGCCCGGCCCCACCGGCCCGCGCCAGGGAGGGAAGCCCCGGGCGCTGAGGAGCGGGAGGCGTCGGCGTCGCGCGCGGCGGACTCGCGGGGGGCTTTCCGGCGGGGCGCGGGCGCGACCCCGCGGGGTCCCGGGCCAGGCGCGGGGGGCGGCCCCGCAGACGGGCTGCGCCCGAAGCGAGTTCGCCGGGCGTTTTCCGGCCGATTCTCACGAGCGTTCTGCCCAAACCGGGATCGGTTTGGGCAGAACGCTCGTGAGAATCGGCCGGCGTTGGGCAGCCCCGGGGACCGGCCTGGTCCCCGGGGCCGAGGGCCCTTTCTCGCTCGGGGCCCGGCGCGGCCCCCCGGAAAACGCGCCGAGAGGACGCGGACCCGCCGGCGGCCCCGGCGCCGGGGAGCCCTCCCGGAGCAGAGTTGAGGGAGGGCCTGGGGCCGGGCGTCGTGCTCCGACTTTGGGGGCGGCTGGGGCGCCCCGGGCTGCGGCTTCCCCCTGCGGGGGAACGGAGGTTTCTCTCGCCCCGAGGCGTGGACGCGGCTGCGAAGGGCACCGTCGGCGCCGGGGCGGTCGGGGGCCTCGGGGCGCGGGACTCAGGGTTGCCCAGGGGGAGGCCCCGGGGCACAGGACCCCGGACTCGGAAGGCTGAGGAGGCAGGCGAGGGTTGGAGCCCGGGCCTCGGGGCCCGCCCGGCCCCACCGGCCCGCGCCAGGGAGGGGAGCCCCGGGCGCTGAGGAGCGGGAGGCGTCGGCGTCGCGCGCGGCGGACTCGCGGGGGGCTTTCCGGCGGGGCGCGGGCGCGACCCCGCGGGGTCCCGGGCCAGGCGCGGGGGGCGGCCCCGCAGACGGGCTGCGCCCGAAGCGAGTTCGCCGGGCGTTTTCCGGCCGATTCTCACGAGCGTTCTGCCCAAACCGGGATCGGTTTGGGCAGAACGCTCGTGAGAATCGGCCGGCGTTGGGCAGCCCCAGGGACCGGCCTGGTCCCCGGGGCCGAGGGCCCTTTCTCGCTCGGGGCCCGGCGCGGCCCCCCGGAAAACGCGCCGAGAGGACGCGGACCCGCCGGCGGCCCCGGCGCCGGGGAGCCCTCCCGGAGCAGAGTTGAGGGAGGGCCTGGGGCCGGGCGTCGTGCTCCGACTTTGGGGGCGGCTGGGGCGCCCCGGGCTGCGGCTTCCCCCTGCGGTTGAACGGAGGTTTCTCTCGCCCCGAGGCGTGGACGCGGCTGCGAAGGGCACCGTCGGCGCCGGGGCGGTCGGGGGCCTCGGGGCGCGGGACTCAGGGTTGCCCAGGGGGAGGCCCCGGGGCACAGGACCCCGGACTCGGAAGGCTGAGGAGGCAGGCGAGGGTTGGAGCCCGGGCCTCGGGGCCCGCCCGGCCCCACCGGCCCGCGCCAGGGAGGGGAGCCCCGGGCGCTGAGGAGCGGGAGGCGTCGGCGTCGCGCGCGGCGGACTCGCGGGGGGCTTTCCGGCGGGGCGCGGGCGCGACCCCGCGGGGTCCCGGGCCAGGCGCGGGGGGCGGCCCCGCAGACGGGCTGCGCCCGAAGCGAGTTCGCCGGGCGTTTTCCGGCCGATTCTCACGAGCGTTCTGCCCAAACCGGGATCGGTTTGGGCAGAACGCTCGTGAGAATCGGCCGGCGTTGGGCAGCCCCGGGGACCGGCCTGGTCCCCGGGGCCGAGGGCCCTTTCTCGCTCGGGGCCCGGCGCGGCCCCCCGGAAAACGCGCCGAGAGGACGCGGACCCGCCGGCGGCCCCGGCGCCGGGGAGCCCTCCCGGAGCAGAGTTGAGGGAGGGCCTGGGGCCGGGCGTCGTGCTCCGACTTTGGGGGCGGCTGGGGCGCCCCGGGCTGCGGCTTCCCCCTGCGGTTGAACGGAGGTTTCTCTCGCCCCGAGGCGTGGACGCGGCTGCGAAGGGCACCGTCGGCGCCGGGGCGGTCGGGGGCCTCGGGGCGCGGGACTCAGGGTTGCCCAGGGGGAGGCCCCGGGGCACAGGACCCCGGACTCGGAAGGCTGAGGAGGCAGGCGAGGGTTGGAGCCCGGGCCTCGGGGCCCGCCCGGCCCCACCGGCCCGCGCCAGGGAGGGGAGGCCCGGGCGCTGAGGAGCGGGAGGCGTCGGCGTCGCGCGCGGCGGACTCGCGGGGGGCTTTCCGGCGGGGCGCGGGCGCGACCCCGCGGGGTCCCGGGCCAGGCGCGGGGGGCGGCCCCGCAGACGGGCTGCGCCCGAAGCGAGTTCGCCGGGCGTTTTCCGGCCGATTCTCACGAGCGTTCTGCCCAAACCGGGATCGGTTTGGGCAGAACGCTCGTGAGAATCGGCCGGCGTTGGGCAGCCCCGGGGACCGGCCTGGTCCCCGGGGCCGAGGGCCCTTTCTCGCTCGGGGCCCGGCGCGGCCCCCCGGAAAACGCGCCGAGAGGACGCGGACCCGCCGGCGGCCCCGGCGCCGGGGAGCCCTCCCGGAGCAGAGTTGAGGGAGGGCCTGGGGCCGGGCGTCGTGCTCCGACTTTGGGGGCGGCTGGGGCGCCCCGGGCTGCGGCTTCCCCCTGCGGGGGAACGGAGGTTTCTCTCGCCCCGAGGCGTGGACGCGGCTGCGAAGGGCACCGTCGGCGCCGGGGCGGTCGGGGGCCTCGGGGCGCGGGACTCAGGGTTGCCCAGGGGGAGGCCCCGGGGCACAGGACCCCGGACTCGGAAGGCTGAGGAGGCAGGCGAGGGTTGGAGCCCGGGCCTCGGGGCCCGCCCGGCCCCACCGGCCCGCGCCAGGGAGGGGAGCCCCGGGCGCTGAGGAGCGGGAGGCGTCGGCGTCGCGCGCGGCGGACTCGCGGGGGGCTTTCCGGCGGGGCGCGGGCGCGACCCCGCGGGGTCCCGGGCCAGGCGCGGGGGGCGGCCCCGCAGACGGGCTGCGCCCGAAGCGAGTTCGCCGGGCGTTTTCCGGCCGATTCTCACGAGCGTTCTGCCCAAACCGGGATCGGTTTGGGCAGAACGCTCGTGAGAATCGGCCGGCGTTGGGCAGCCCCGGGGACCGGCCTGGTCCCCGGGGCCGAGGGCCCTTTCTCGCTCGGGGCCCGCCGCGGCCCCCCGGAAAACGCGCCGAGAGGACGCGGACCCGCCGGCGGCCCCGGCGCCGGGGAGCCCTCCCGGAGCAGAGTTGAGGGAGGGCCTGGGGCCGGGCGTCGTGCTCCGACTTTGGGGGCGGCTGGGGCGCCCCGGGCTGCGGCTTCCCCCTGCGGGGGAACGGAGGTTTCTCTCGCCCCGAGGCGTGGACGCGGCTGCGAAGGGCACCGTCGGCGCCGGGGCGGTCGGGGGCCTCGGGGCGCGGGACTCAGGGTTGCCCAGGGGGAGGCCCCGGGGCACAGGACCCCGGACTCGGAAGGCTGAGGAGGCAGGCGAGGGTTGGAGCCCGGGCCTCGGGGCCCGCCCGGCCCCACCGGCCCGCGCCAGGGAGGGGAGCCCCGGGCGCTGAGGAGCGGGAGGCGTCGGCGTCGCGCGCGGCGGACTCGCGGGGGGCTTTCCGGCGGGGCGCGGGCGCGACCCCGCGGGGTCCCGGGCCAGGCGTGGGGGGCGGCCCCGCAGACGGGCTGCGCCCGAAGCGAGTTCGCCGGGCGTTTTCCGGCCGATTCTCACGAGCGTTCTGCCCAAACCGGGATCGGTTTGGGCAGAACGCTCGTGAGAATCGGCCGGCGTTGGGCAGCCCCGGGGACCGGCCTGGTCCCCGGGGCCGAGGGCCCTTTCTCGCTCGGGGCCCGGCGCGGCCCCCCGGAAAACGCGCCGAGAGGACGCGGACCCGCCGGCGGCCCCGGCGCCGGGGAGCCCTCCCGGAGCAGAGTTGAGGGAGGGCCTGGGGCCGGGCGTCGTGCTCCGACTTTGGGGGCGGCTGGGGCGCCCCGGGCTGCGGCTTCCCCCTGCGGGGGAACGGAGGTTTCTCTCGCCCCGAGGCGTGGACGCGGCTGCGAAGGGCACCGTCGGCGCCGGGGCGGTCGGGGGCCTCGGGGCGCGGGACTCAGGGTTGCCCAGGGGGAGGCCCCGGGGCACAGGACCCCGGACTCGGAAGGCTGAGGAGGCAGGCGAGGGTTGGAGCCCGGGCCTCGGGGCCCGCCCGGCCCCACCGGCCCGCGCCAGGGAGGGGAGCCCCGGGCGCTGAGGAGCGGGAGGCGTCGGCGTCGCGCGCGGCGGACTCGCGGGGGGCTTTCCGGCGGGGCGCGGGCGCGACCCCGCGGGGTCCCGGGCCAGGCGCGGGGGGCGGCCCCGCAGACGGGCTGCGCCCGAAGCGAGTTCGCCGGGCGTTTTCCGGCCGATTCTCACGAGCGTTCTGCCCAAACCGGGATCGGTTTGGGCAGAACGCTCGTGAGAATCGGCCGGCGTTGGGCAGCCCCGGGGACCGGCCTGGTCCCCGGGGCCGAGGGCCCTTTCTCGCTCGGGGCCCGGCGCGGCCCCCCGGAAAACGCGCCGAGAGGACGCGGACCCGCCGGCGGCCCCGGCGCCGGGGAGCCCTCCCGGAGCAGAGTTGAGGGAGGGCCTGGGGCCGGGCGTCGTGCTCCGACTTTGGGGGCGGCTGGGGCGCCCCGGGCTGCGGCTTCCCCCTGCGGTTGAACGGAGGTTTCTCTCGCCCCGAGGCGTGGACGCGGCTGCGAAGGGCACCGTCGGCGCCGGGGCGGTCGGGGGCCTCGGGGCGCGGGACTCAGGGTTGCCCAGGGGGAGGCCCCGGGGCACAGGACCCCGGACTCGGAAGGCTGAGGAGGCAGGCGAGGGTTGGAGCCCGGGCCTCGGGGCCCGCCCGGCCCCACCGGCCCGCGCCAGGGAGGGGAGCCCCGGGCGCTGAGGAGCGGGAGGCGTCGGCGTCGCGCGCGGCGGACTCGCGGGGGGCTTTCCGGCGGGGCGCGGGCGCGACCCCGCGGGGTCCCGGGCCAGGCGCGGGGGGCGGCCCCGCAGACGGGCTGCGCCCGAAGCGAGTTCGCCGGGCGTTTTCCGGCCGATTCTCACGAGCGTTCTGCCCAAACCGGGATCGGTTTGGGCAGAACGCTCGTGAGAATCGGCCGGCGTTGGGCAGCCCCGGGGACCGGCCTGGTCCCCGGGGCCGAGGGCCCTTTCTCGCTCGGGGCCCGGCGCGGCCCCCCGGAAAACGCGCCGAGAGGACGCGGACCCGCCGGCGGCCCCGGCGCCGGGGAGCCCTCCCGGAGCAGAGTTGAGGGAGGGCCTGGGGCCGGGCGTCGTGCTCCGACTTTGGGGGCGGCTGGGGCGCCCCGGGCTGCGGCTTCCCCCTGCGGTTGAACGGAGGTTTCTCTCGCCCCGAGGCGTGGACGCGGCTGCGAAGGGCACCGTCGGCGCCGGGGCGGTCGGGGGCCTCGGGGCGCGGGACTCAGGGTTGCCCAGGGGGAGGCCCCGGGGCACAGGACCCCGGACACGGAAGGCTGAGGAGGCAGGCGAGGGTTGGAGCCCGGGCCTCGGGGCCCGCCCGGCCCCACCGGCCCGCGCCAGGGAGGGGAGCCCCGGGCGCTGAGGAGCGGGAGGCGTCGGCGTCGCGCGCGGCGGACTCGCGGGGGGCTTTCCGGCGGGGCGCGGGCGCGACCCCGCGGGGTCCCGGGCCAGGCGCGGGGGGCGGCCCCGCAGACGGGCTGCGCCCGAAGCGAGTTCGCCGGGCGTTTTCCGGCCGATTCTCACGAGCGTTCTGCCCAAACCGGGATCGGTTTGGGCAGAACGCTCGTGAGAATCGGCCGGCGTTGGGCAGCCCCGGGGACCGGCCTGGTCCCCGGGGCCGAGGGCCCTTTCTCGCTCGGGGCCCGGCGCGGCCCCCCGGAAAACGCGCCGAGAGGACGCGGACCCGCCGGCGGCCCCGGCGCCGGGGAGCCCTCCCGGAGCAGAGTTGAGGGAGGGCCTGGGGCCGGGCGTCGTGCTCCGACTTTGGGGGCGGCTGGGGCGCCCCGGGCTGCGGCTTCCCCCTGCGGTTGAACGGAGTTTTCTCTCGCCCCGAGGCGTGGACGCGGCTGCGAAGGGCACCGTCGGCGCCGGGGCGGTCGGGGGCCTCGGGGCGCGGGACTCAGGGTTGCCCAGGGGGAGGCCCCGGGGCACAGGACCCCGGACTCGGAAGGCTGAGGAGGCAGGCGAGGGTTGGAGCCCGGGCCTCGGGGCCCGCCCGGCCCCACCGGCCCGCGCCAGGGAGGGGAGGCCCGGGCGCTGAGGAGCGGGAGGCGTCGGCGTCGCGCGCGGCGGACTCGCGGGGGGCTTTCCGGCGGGGCGCGGGCGCGACCCCGCGGGGACCCGGGCCAGGCGCGGGGGGCGGCCCCGCAGACGGGCTGCGCCCGAAGCGAGTTCGCCGGGCGTTTTCCGGCCGATTCTCACGAGCGTTCTGCCCAAACCGGGATCGGTTTGGGCAGAACGCTCGTGAGAATCGGCCGGCGTTGGGCAGCCCCGGGGACCGGCCTGGTCCCCGGGGCCGAGGGCCCTTTCTCGCTCGGGGCCCGGCGCGGCCCCCCGGAAAACGCGCCGAGAGGACGCGGACCCGCCGGCGGCCCCGGCGCCGGGGAGCCCTCCCGGAGCAGAGTTGAGGGAGGGCCTGGGGCCGGGCGTCGTGCTCCGACTTTGGGGGCGGCTGGGGCGCCCCGGGCTGCGGCTTCCCCCTGCGGGGGAACGGAGGTTTCTCTCGCCCCGAGGCGTGGACGCGGCTGCGAAGGGCACCGTCGGCGCCGGGGCGGTCGGGGGCCTCGGGGCGCGGGACTCAGGGTTGCCCAGGGGGAGGCCCCGGGGCACAGGACCCCGGACTCGGAAGGCTGAGGAGGCAGGCGAGGGTTGGAGCCCGGGCCTCGGGGCCCGCCCGGCCCCACCGGCCCGCGCCAGGGAGGGGAGCCCCGGGCGCTGAGGAGCGGGAGGCGTCGGCGTCGCGCGCGGCGGACTCGCGGGGGGCTTTCCGGCGGGGCGCGGGCGCGACCCCGCGGGGTCCCGGGCCAGGCGCGGGGGGCGGCCCCGCAGACGGGCTGCGCCCGAAGCGAGTTCGCCGGGCGTTTTCCGGCCGATTCTCACGAGCGTTCTGCCCAAACCGGGATCGGTTTGGGCAGAACGCTCGTGAGAATCGGCCGGCGTTGGGCAGCCCCGGGGACCGGCCTGGTCCCCGGGGCCGAGGGCCCTTTCTCGCTCGGGGCCCGGCGCGGCCCCCCGGAAAACGCGCCGAGAGGACGCGGACCCGCCGGCGGCCCCGGCGCCGGGGAGCCCTCCCGGAGCAGAGTTGAGGGAGGGCCTGGGGCCGGGCGTCGTGCTCCGACTTTGGGGGCGGCTGGGGCGCCCCGGGCTGCGGCTTCCCCCTGCGGTTGAACGGAGGTTTCTCTCGCCCCGAGGCGTGGACGCGGCTGCGAAGGGCACCGTCGGCGCCGGGGCGGTCGGGGGCCTCGGGGCGCGGGACTCAGGGTTGCCCAGGGGGAGGCCCCGGGGCACAGGACCCCGGACTCGGAAGGCTGAGGAGGCAGGCGAGGGTTGGAGCCCGGGCCTCGGGGCCCGCCCGGCCCCACCGGCCCGCGCCAGGGAGGGGAGCCCCGGGCGCTGAGGAGCGGGAGGCGTCGGCGTCGCGCGCGGCGGACTCGCGGGGGGCTTTCCGGCGGGGCGCGGGCGCGACCCCGCGGGGTCCCGGGCCAGGCGCGGGGGGCGGCCCCGCAGACGGGCTGCGCCCGAAGCGAGTTCGCCGGGCGTTTTCCGGCCGATTCTCACGAGCGTTCTGCCCAAACCGGGATCGGTTTGGGCAGAACGCTCGTGAGAATCGGCCGGCGTTGGGCAGCCCCGGGGACCGGCCTGGTCCCCGGGGCCGAGGGCCCTTTCTCGCTCGGGGCCCGCCGCGGCCCCCCGGAAAACGCGCCGAGAGGACGCGGACCCGCCGGCGGCCCCGGCGCCGGGGAGCCCTCCCGGAGCAGAGTTGAGGGAGGGCCTGGGGCCGGGCGTCGTGCTCCGACTTTGGGGGCGGCTGGGGCGCCCCGGGCTGCGGCTTCCCCCTGCGGGGGAACGGAGGTTTCTCTCGCCCCGAGGCGTGGACGCGGCTGCGAAGGGCACCGTCGGCGCCGGGGCGGTCGGGGGCCTCGGGGCGCGGGACTCAGGGTTGCCCAGGGGGAGGCCCCGGGGCACAGGACCCCGGACTCGGAAGGCTGAGGAGGCAGGCGAGGGTTGGAGCCCGGGCCTCGGGGCCCGCCCGGCCCCACCGGCCCGCGCCAGGGAGGGGAGCCCCGGGCGCTGAGGAGCGGGAGGCGTCGGCGTCGCGCGCGGCGGACTCGCGGGGGGCTTTCCGGCGGGGCGCGGGCGCGACCCCGCGGGGTCCCGGGCCAGGCGCGGGGGGCGGCCCCGCAGACGGGCTGCGCCCGAAGCGAGTTCGCCGGGCGTTTTCCGGCCGATTCTCACGAGCGTTCTGCCCAAACCGGGATCGGTTTGGGCAGAACGCTCGTGAGAATCGGCCGGCGTTGGGCAGCCCCGGGGACCGGCCTGGTCCCCGGGGCCGAGGGCCCTTTCTCGCTCGGGGCCCGCCGCGGCCCCCCGGAAAACGCGCCGAGAGGACGCGGACCCGCCGGCGGCCCCGGCGCCGGGGAGCCCTCCCGGAGCAGAGTTGAGGGAGGGCCTGGGGCCGGGCGTCGTGCTCCGACTTTGGGGGCGGCTGGGGCGCCCCGGGCTGCGGCTTCCCCCTGCGGTTGAACGGAGGTTTCTCTCGCCCCGAGGCGTGGACGCGGCTGCGAAGGGCACCGTCGGCGCCGGGGCGGTCGGGGGCCTCGGGGCGCGGGACTCAGGGTTGCCCAGGGGGAGGCCCCGGGGCACAGGACCCCGGACTCGGAAGGCTGAGGAGGCAGGCGAGGGTTGGAGCCCGGGCCTCGGGGCCCGCCCGGCCCCACCGGCCCGCGCCAGGGAGGGGAGCCCCGGGCGCTGAGGAGCGGGAGGCGTCGGCGTCGCGCGCGGCGGACTCGCGGGGGGCTTTCCGGCGGGGCGCGGGCGCGACCCCGCGGGGTCCCGGGCCAGGCGCGGGGGGCGGCCCCGCAGACGGGCTGCGCCCGAAGCGAGTTCGCCGGGCGTTTTCCGGCCGATTCTC
Source organism: Martes martes (assembly GCF_963455335.1). Classification (NCBI taxonomy): domain Eukaryota; kingdom Metazoa; phylum Chordata; class Mammalia; order Carnivora; family Mustelidae; genus Martes; species Martes martes. Next base: position 336,333 of record NW_027666487.1, read on the forward strand.
ACGAGCGTTCTGCCCAAACCGGGATCGGTTTGGGCAGAACGCTCGTGAGAATCGGCCGGCGTTGGGCAGCCCCGGGGACCGGCCTGGTCCCCGGGGCCGAGGGCCCTTTCTCGCTCGGGGCCCGGCGCGGCCCCCCGGAAAACGCGCCGAGAGGACGCGGACCCGCCGGCGGCCCCGGCGCCGGGGAGCCCTCCCGGAGCAGAGTTGAGGGAGGGCCTGGGGCCGGGCGTCGTGCTCCGACTTTGGGGGCGGCTGGGGCGCCCCGGGCTGCGGCTTCCCCCTGCGGTTGAACGGAGGTTTCTCTCGCCCCGAGGCGTGGACGCGGCTGCGAAGGGCACCGTCGGCGCCGGGGCGGTCGGGGGCCTCGGGGCGCGGGACTCAGGGTTGCCCAGGGGGAGGCCCCGGGGCACAGGACCCCGGACTCGGAAGGCTGAGGAGGCAGGCGAGGGTTGGAGCCCGGGCCTCGGGGCCCGCCCGGCCCCACCGGCCCGCGCCAGGGAGGGGAGCCCCGGGCGCTGAGGAGCGGGAGGCGTCGGCGTCGCGCGCGGCGGACTCGCGGGGGGCTTTCCGGCGGGGCGCGGGCGCGACCCCGCGGGGTCCCGGGCCAGGCGCGGGGGGCGGCCCCGCAGACGGGCTGCGCCCGAAGCGAGTTCGCCGGGCGTTTTCCGGCCGATTCTCACGAGCGTTCTGCCCAAACCGGGATCGGTTTGGGCAGAACGCTCGTGAGAATCGGCCGGCGTTGGGCAGCCCCGGGGACCGGCCTGGTCCCCGGGGCCGAGGGCCCTTTCTCGCTCGGGGCCCGGCGCGGCCCCCCGGAAAACGCGCCGAGAGGACGCGGACCCGCCGGCGGCCCCGGCGCCGGGGAGCCCTCCCGGAGCAGAGTTGAGGGAGGGCCTGGGGCCGGGCGTCGTGCTCCGACTTTGGGGGCGGCTGGGGCGCCCCGGGCTGCGGCTTCCCCCTGCGGTTGAACGGAGGTTTCTCTCGCCCCGAGGCGTGGACGCGGCTGCGAAGGGCACCGTCGGCGCCGGGGCGGTCGGGGGCCTCGGGGCGCGGGACTCAGGGTTGCCCAGGGGGAGGCCCCGGGGCACAGGACCCCGGACTCGGAAGGCTGAGGAGGCAGGCGAGGGTTGGAGCCCGGGCCTCGGGGCCCGCCCGGCCCCACCGGCCCGCGCCAGGGAGGGGAGCCCCGGGCGCTGAGGAGCGGGAGGCGTCGGCGTCGCGCGCGGCGGACTCGCGGGGGGCTTTCCGGCGGGGCGCGGGCGCGACCCCGCGGGGTCCCGGGCCAGGCGCGGGGGGCGGCCCCGCAGACGGGCTGCGCCCGAAGCGAGTTCGCCGGGCGTTTTCCGGCCGATTCTCACGAGCGTTCTGCCCAAACCGGGATCGGTTTGGGCAGAACGCTCGTGAGAATCGGCCGGCGTTGGGCAGCCCCGGGGACCGGCCTGGTCCCCGGGGCCGAGGGCCCTTTCTCGCTCGGGGCCCGGCGCGGCCCCCCGGAAAACGCGCCGAGAGGACGCGGACCCGCCGGCGGCCCCGGCGCCGGGGAGCCCTCCCGGAGCAGAGTTGAGGGAGGGCCTGGGGCCGGGCGTCGTGCTCCGACTTTGGGGGCGGCTGGGGCGCCCCGGGCTGCGGCTTCCCCCTGCGGTTGAACGGAGGTTTCTCTCGCCCCGAGGCGTGGACGCGGCTGCGAAGGGCACCGTCGGCGCCGGGGCGGTCGGGGGCCTCGGGGCGCGGGACTCAGGGTTGCCCAGGGGGAGGCCCCGGGGCACAGGACCCCGGACTCGGAAGGCTGAGGAGGCAGGCGAGGGTTGGAGCCCGGGCCTCGGGGCCCGCCCGGCCCCACCGGCCCGCGCCAGGGAGGGGAGCCCCGGGCGCTGAGGAGCGGGAGGCGTCGGCGTCGCGCGCGGCGGACTCGCGGGGGGCTTTCCGGCGGGGCGCGGGCGCGACCCCGCGGGGTCCCGGGCCAGGCGCGGGGGGCGGCCCCGCAGACGGGCTGCGCCCGAAGCGAGTTCGCCGGGCGTTTTCCGGCCGATTCTCACGAGCGTTCTGCCCAAACCGGGATCGGTTTGGGCAGAACGCTCGTGAGAATCGGCCGGCGTTGGGCAGCCCCGGGGACCGGCCTGGTCCCCGGGGCCGAGGGCCCTTTCTCGCTCGGGGCCCGCCGCGGCCCCCCGGAAAACGCGCCGAGAGGACGCGGACCCGCCGGCGGCCCCGGCGCCGGGGAGCCCTCCCGGAGCAGAGTTGAGGGAGGGCCTGGGGCCGGGCGTCGTGCTCCGACTTTGGGGGCGGCTGGGGCGCCCCGGGCTGCGGCTTCCCCCTGCGGGGGAACGGAGGTTTCTCTCGCCCCGAGGCGTGGACGCGGCTGCGAAGGGCACCGTCGGCGCCGGGGCGGTCGGGGGCCTCGGGGCGCGGGACTCAGGGTTGCCCAGGGGGAGGCCCCGGGGCACAGGACCCCGGACTCGGAAGGCTGAGGAGGCAGGCGAGGGTTGGAGCCCGGGCCTCGGGGCCCGCCCGGCCCCACCGGCCCGCGCCAGGGAGGGGAGCCCCGGGCGCTGAGGAGCGGGAGGCGTCGGCGTCGCGCGCGGCGGACTCGCGGGGGGCTTTCCGGCGGGGCGCGGGCGCGACCCCGCGGGGTCCCGGGCCAGGCGCGGGGGGCGGCCCCGCAGACGGGCTGCGCCCGAAGCGAGTTCGCCGGGCGTTTTCCGGCCGATTCTCACGAGCGTTCTGCCCAAACCGATCCCGGTTTGGGCAGAACGCTCGTGAGAATCGGCCGGCGTTGGGCAGCCCCGGGGACCGGCCTGGTCCCCGGGGCCGAGGGCCCTTTCTCGCTCGGGGCCCGGCGCGGCCCCCCGGAAAACGCGCCGAGAGGACGCGGACCCGCCGGCGGCCCCGGCGCCGGGGAGCCCTCCCGGAGCAGAGTTGAGGGAGGGCCTGGGGCCGGGCGTCGTGCTCCGACTTTGGGGGCGGCTGGGGCGCCCCGGGCTGCGGCTTCCCCCTGCGGTTGAACGGAGGTTTCTCTCGCCCCGAGGCGTGGACGCGGCTGCGAAGGGCACCGTCGGCGCCGGGGCGGTCGGGGGCCTCGGGGCGCGGGACTCAGGGTTGCCCAGGGGGAGGCCCCGGGGCACAGGACCCCGGACTCGGAAGGCTGAGGAGGCAGGCGAGGGTTGGAGCCCGGGCCTCGGGGCCCGCCCGGCCCCACCGGCCCGCGCCAGGGAGGGGAGCCCCGGGCGCTGAGGAGCGGGAGGCGTCGGCGTCGCGCGCGGCGGACTCGCGGGGGGCTTTCCGGCGGGGCGCGGGCGCGACCCCGCGGGGTCCCGGGCCAGGCGCGGGGGGCGGCCCCGCAGACGGGCTGCGCCCGAAGCGAGTTCGCCGGGCGTTTTCCGGCCGATTCTCACGAGCGTTCTGCCCAAACCGGGATCGGTTTGGGCAGAACGCTCGTGAGAATCGGCCGGCGTTGGGCAGCCCCGGGGACCGGCCTGGTCCCCGGGGCCGAGGGCCCTTTCTCGCTCGGGGCCCGGCGCGGCCCCCCGGAAAACGCGCCGAGAGGACGCGGACCCGCCGGCGGCCCCGGCGCCGGGGAGCCCTCCCGGAGCAGAGTTGAGGGAGGGCCTGGGGCCGGGCGTCGTGCTCCGACTTTGGGGGCGGCTGGGGCGCCCCGGGCTGCGGCTTCCCCCTGCGGGGGAACGGAGGTTTCTCTCGCCCCGAGGCGTGGACGCGGCTGCGAAGGGCACCGTCGGCGCCGGGGCGGTCGGGGGCCTCGGGGCGCGGGACTCAGGGTTGCCCAGGGGGAGGCCCCGGGGCACAGGACCCCGGACTCGGAAGGCTGAGGAGGCAGGCGAGGGTTGGAGCCCGGGCCTCGGGGCCCGCCCGGCCCCACCGGCCCGCGCCAGGGAGGGGAGCCCCGGGCGCTGAGGAGCGGGAGGCGTCGGCGTCGCGCGCGGCGGACTCGCGGGGGGCTTTCCGGCGGGGCGCGGGCGCGACCCCGCGGGGTCCCGGGCCAGGCGCGGGGGGCGGCCCCGCAGACGGGCTGCGCCCGAAGCGAGTTCGCCGGGCGTTTTCCGGCCGATTCTCACGAGCGTTCTGCCCAAACCGGGATCGGTTTGGGCAGAACGCTCGTGAGAATCGGCCGGCGTTGGGCAGCCCCGGGGACCGGCCTGGTCCCCGGGGCCGAGGGCCCTTTCTCGCTCGGGGCCCGGCGCGGCCCCCCGGAAAACGCGCCGAGAGGACGCGGACCCGCCGGCGGCCCCGGCGCCGGGGAGCCCTCCCGGAGCAGAGTTGAGGGAGGGCCTGGGGCCGGGCGTCGTGCTCCGACTTTGGGGGCGGCTGGGGCGCCCCGGGCTGCGGCTTCCCCCTGCGGTTGAACGGAGGTTTCTCTCGCCCCGAGGCGTGGACGCGGCTGCGAAGGGCACCGTCGGCGCCGGGGCGGTCGGGGGCCTCGGGGCGCGGGACTCAGGGTTGCCCAGGGGGAGGCCCCGGGGCACAGGACCCCGGACTCGGAAGGCTGAGGAGGCAGGCGAGGGTTGGAGCCCGGGCCTCGGGGCCCGCCCGGCCCCACCGGCCCGCGCCAGGGAGGGGAGCCCCGGGCGCTGAGGAGCGGGAGGCGTCGGCGTCGCGCGCGGCGGACTCGCGGGGGGCTTTCCGGCGGGGCGCGGGCGCGACCCCGCGGGGTCCCGGGCCAGGCGCGGGGGGCGGCCCCGCAGACGGGCTGCGCCCGAAGCGAGTTCGCCGGGCGTTTTCCGGCCGATTCTCACGAGCGTTCTGCCCAAACCGGGATCGGTTTGGGCAGAACGCTCGTGAGAATCGGCCGGCGTTGGGCAGCCCCGGGGACCGGCCTGGTCCCCGGGGCCGAGGGCCCTTTCTCGCTCGGGGCCCGGCGCGGCCCCCCGGAAAACGCGCCGAGAGGACGCGGACCCGCCGGCGGCCCCGGCGCCGGGGAGCCCTCCCGGAGCAGAGTTGAGGGAGGGCCTGGGGCCGGGCGTCGTGCTCCGACTTTGGGGGCGGCTGGGGCGCCCCGGGCTGCGGCTTCCCCCTGCGGTTGAACGGAGGTTTCTCTCGCCCCGAGGCGTGGACGCGGCTGCGAAGGGCACCGTCGGCGCCGGGGCGGTCGGGGGCCTCGGGGCGCGGGACACAGGGTTGCCCAGGGGGAGGCCCCGGGGCACAGGACCCCGGACTCGGAAGGCTGAGGAGGCAGGCGAGGGTTGGAGCCCGGGCCTCGGGGCCCGCCCGGCCCCACCGGCCCGCGCCAGGGAGGGGAGCCCCGGGCGCTGAGGAGCGGGAGGCGTCGGCGTCGCGCGCGGCGGACTCGCGGGGGGCTTTCCGGCGGGGCGCGGGCGCGACCCCGCGGGGTCCCGGGCCAGGCGCGGGGGGCGGCCCCGCAGACGGGCTGCGCCCGAAGCGAGTTCGCCGGGCGTTTTCCGGCCGATTCTCACGAGCGTTCTGCCCAAACCGGGATCGGTTTGGGCAGAACGCTCGTGAGAATCGGCCGGCGTTGGGCAGCCCCGGGGACCGGCCTGGTCCCCGGGGCCGAGGGCCCTTTCTCGCTCGGGGCCCGCCGCGGCCCCCCGGAAAACGCGCCGAGAGGACGCGGACCCGCCGGCGGCCCCGGCGCCGGGGAGCCCTCCCGGAGCAGAGTTGAGGGAGGGCCTGGGGCCGGGCGTCGTGCTCCGACTTTGGGGGCGGCTGGGGCGCCCCGGGCTGCGGCTTCCCCCTGCGGTTGAACGGAGGTTTCTCTCGCCCCGAGGCGTGGACGCGGCTGCGAAGGGCACCGTCGGCGCCGGGGCGGTCGGGGGCCTCGGGGCGCGGGACTCAGGGTTGCCCAGGGGGAGGCCCCGGGGCACAGGACCCCGGACTCGGAAGGCTGAGGAGGCAGGCGAGGGTTGGAGCCCGGGCCTCGGGGCCCGCCCGGCCCCACCGGCCCGCGCCAGGGAGGGGAGCCCCGGGCGCTGAGGAGCGGGAGGCGTCGGCGTCGCGCGCGGCGGACTCGCGGGGGGCTTTCCGGCGGGGCGCGGGCGCGACCCCGCGGGGTCCCGGGCCAGGCGCGGGGGGCGGCCCCGCAGACGGGCTGCGCCCGAAGCGAGTTCGCCGGGCGTTTTCCGGCCGATTCTCACGAGCGTTCTGCCCAAACCGGGATCGGTTTGGGCAGAACGCTCGTGAGAATCGGCCGGCGTTGGGCAGCCCCGGGGACCGGCCTGGTCCCCGGGGCCGAGGGCCCTTTCTCGCTCGGGGCCCGGCGCGGCCCCCCGGAAAACGCGCCGAGAGGACGCGGACCCGCCGGCGGCCCCGGCGCCGGGGAGCCCTCCCGGAGCAGAGTTGAGGGAGGGCCTGGGGCCGGGCGTCGTGCTCCGACTTTGGGGGCGGCTGGGGCGCCCCGGGCTGCGGCTTCCCCCTGCGGTTGAACGGAGGTTTCTCTCGCCCCGAGGCGTGGACGCGGCTGCGAAGGGCACCGTCGGCGCCGGGGCGGTCGGGGGCCTCGGGGCGCGGGACACAGGGTTGCCCAGGGGGAGGCCCCGGGGCACAGGACCCCGGACTCGGAAGGCTGAGGAGGCAGGCGAGGGTTGGAGCCCGGGCCTCGGGGCCCGCCCGGCCCCACCGGCCCGCGCCAGGGAGGGGAGCCCCGGGCGCTGAGGAGCGGGAGGCGTCGGCGTCGCGCGCGGCAGACTCGCGGGGGGCTTTCCGGCGGGGCGCGGGCGCGACCCCGCGGGGTCCCGGGCCAGGCGCGGGGGGCGGCCCCGCAGACGGGCTGCGCCCGAAGCGAGTTCGCCGGGCGTTTTCCGGCCGATTCTCACGAGCGTTCTGCCCAAACCGGGATCGGTTTGGGCAGAACGCTCGTGAGAATCGGCCGGCGTTGGGCAGCCCCGGGGACCGGCCTGGTCCCCGGGGCCGAGGGCCCTTTCTCGCTCGGGGCCCGGCGCGGCCCCCCGGAAAACGCGCCGAGAGGACGCGGACCCGCCGGCGGCCCCGGCGCCGGGGAGCCCTCCCGGAGCAGAGTTGAGGGAGGGCCTGGGGCCGGGCGTCGTGCTCCGACTTTGGGGGCGGCTGGGGCGCCCCGGGCTGCGGCTTCCCCCTGCGGTTGAACGGAGGTTTCCCTCGCCCCGAGGCGTGGACGCGGCTGCGAAGGGCACCGTCGGCGCCGGGGCGGTCGGGGGCCTCGGGGCGCGGGACTCAGGGTTGCCCAGGGGGAGGCCCCGGGGCACAGGACCCCGGACTCGGAAGGCTGAGGAGGCAGGCGAGGGTTGGAGCCCGGGCCTCGGGGCCCGCCCGGCCCCACCGGCCCGCGCCAGGGAGGGGAGCCCCGGGCGCTGAGGAGCGGGAGGCGTCGGCGTCGCGCGCGGCGGACTCGCGGGGGGCTTTCCGGCGGGGCGCGGGCGCGACCCCGCGGGGTCCCGGGCCAGGCGCGGGGGGCGGCCCCGCAGACGGGCTGCGCCCGAAGCGAGTTCGCCGGGCGTTTTCCGGCCGATTCTCACGAGCGTTCTGCCCAAACCGGGATCGGTTTTGGCAGAACGCTCGTGAGAATCGGCCGGCGTTGGGCAGCCCCGGGGACCGGCCTGGTCCCCGGGGCCGAGGGCCCTTTCTCGCTCGGGGCCCGCCGCGGCCCCCCGGAAAACGCGCCGAGAGGACGCGGACCCGCCGGCGGCCCCGGCGCCGGGGAGCCCTCCCGGAGCAGAGTTGAGGGAGGGCCTGGGGCCGGGCGTCGTGCTCCGACTTTGGGGGCGGCTGGGGCGCCCCGGGCTGCGGCTTCCCCCTGCGGGGGAACGGAGGTTTCTCTCGCCCCGAGGCGTGGACGCGGCTGCGAAGGGCACCGTCGGCGCCGGGGCGGTCGGGGGCCTCGGGGCGCGGGACTCAGGGTTGCCCAGGGGGAGGCCCCGGGGCACAGGACCCCGGACTCGGAAGGCTGAGGAGGCAGGCGAGGGTTGGAGCCCGGGCCTCGGGGCCCGCCCGGCCCCACCGGCCCGCGCCAGGGAGGGGAGCCCCGGGCGCTGAGGAGCGGGAGGCGTCGGCGTCGCGCGCGGCGGACTCGCGGGGGGCTTTCCGGCGGGGCGCGGGCGCGACCCCGCGGGGTCCCGGGCCAGGCGCGGGGGGCGGCCCCGCAGACGGGCTGCGCCCGAAGCGAGTTCGCCGGGCGTTTTCCGGCCGATTCTCACGAGCGTTCTGCCCAAACCGGGATCGGTTTGGGCAGAACGCTCGTGAGAATCGGCCGGCGTTGGGCAACCCCGGGGACCGGCCTGGTCCCCGGGGCCGAGGGCCCTTTCTCGCTCGGGGCCCGGCGCGGCCCCCCGGAAAACGCGCCGAGAGGACGCAGACCCGCCGGCGGCCCCGGCGCCGGGGAGCCCTCCCGGAGCAGAGTTGAGGGAGGGCCTGGGGCCGGGCGTCGTGCTCCGACTTTGGGGGCGGCTGGGGCGCCCCGGGCTGCGGCTTCCCCCTGCGGGGGAACGGAGGTTTCTCTCGCCCCGAGGCGTGGACGCGGCTGCGAAGGGCACCGTCGGCGCCGGGGCGGTCGGGGGCCTCGGGGCGCGGGACTCAGGGTTGCCCAGGGGGAGGCCCCGGGGCACAGGACCCCGGACTCGGAAGGCTGAGGAGGCAGGCGAGGGTTGGAGCCCGGGCCTCGGGGCCCGCCCGGCCCCACCGGCCCGCGCCAGGGAGGGGAGCCCCGGGCGCTGAGGAGCGGGAGGCGTCGGCGTCGCGCGCGGCGGACTCGCGGGGGGCTTTGCGGCGGGGCGCGGGCGCGACCCCGCGGGGTCCCGGGCCAGGCGCGGGGGGCGGCCCCGCAGACGGGCTGCGCCCGAAGCGAGTTCGCCGGGCGTTTTCCGGCCGATTCTCACGAGCGTTCTGCCCAAACCGGGATCGGTTTGGGCAGAACGCTCGTGAGAATCGGCCGGCGTTGGGCAGCCCCGGGGACCGGCCTGGTCCCCGGGGCCGAGGGCCCTTTCTCGCTCGGGGCCCGCCGCGGCCCCCCGGAAAACGCGCCGAGAATACGCGGACCCGCCGGCGGCCCCGGCGCCGGGGAGCCCTCCCGGAGCAGAGTTGAGGGAGGGCCTGGGGCCGGGCGTCGTGCTCCGACTTTGGGGGCGGCTGGGGCGCCCCGGGCTGCGGCTTCCCCCTGCGGGGGAACGGAGGTTTCTCTCGCCCCGAGGCGTGGACGCGGCTGCGAAGGGCACCGTCGGCGCCGGGGCGGTCGGGGGCCTCGGGGCGCGGGACTCAGGGTTGCCCAGGGGGAGGCCCCGGGGCACAGGACCCCGGACTCGGAAGGCTGAGGAGGCAGGCGAGGGTTGGAGCCCCGGCCTCGGGGCCCGCCCGGCCCCACCGGCCCGCGCCAGGGAGGGGAGCCCCGGGCGCTGAGGAGCGGGAGGCGTCGGCGTCGCGCGCGGCGGACTCGCGGGGGGCTTTCCGGCGGGGCGCGGGCGCGACCCCGCGGGGTCCCGGGCCAGGCGCGGGGGGCGGCCCCGCAGACGGGCTGCGCCCGAAGCGAGTTCGCCGGGCGTTTTCCGGCCGATTCTCACGAGCGTTCTGCCCAAACCGGGATCGGTTTGGGCAGAACGCTCGTGAGAATCGGCCGGCGTTGGGCAGCCCCGGGGACCGGCCTGGTCCCCGGGGCCGAGGGCCCTTTCTCGCTCGGGGCCCGCCGCGGCCCCCCGGAAAACGCGCCGAGAGGACGCGGACCCGCCGGCGGCCCCGGCGCCGGGGAGCCCTCCCGGAGCAGAGTTGAGGGAGGGCCTGGGGCCGGGCGTCGTGCTCCGACTTTGGGGGTGGCTGGGGCGCCCCGGGCTGCGGCTTCCCCCTGCGGGGGAACGGAGGTTTCTCTCGCCCCGAGGCGTGGACGCGGCTGCGAAGGGCACCGTCGGCGCCGGGGCGGTCGGGGGCCTCGGGGCGCGGGACTCAGGGTTGCCCAGGGGGAGGCCCCGGGGCACAGGACCCCGGACTCGGAAGGCTGAGGAGGCAGGCGAGGGTTGGAGCCCGGGCCTCGGGGCCCGCCCGGCCCCACCGGCCCGCGCCAGGGAGGGGAGCCCCGGGCGCTGAGGAGCGGGAGGCGTCGGCGTCGCGCGCGGCGGACTCGCGGGGGGCTTTCCGGCGGGGCGCGGGCGCGACCCCGCGGGGTCCCGGGCCAGGCGCGGGGGGCGGCCCCGCAGACGGGCTGCGCCCGAAGCGAGTTCGCCGGGCGTTTTCCGGCCGATTCTCACGAGCGTTCTGCCCAAACCGGGATCGGTTTGGGCAGAACGCTCGTGAGAATCGGCCGGCGTTGGGCAGCCCCGGGGACCGGCCTGGTCCCCGGGGCCGAGGGCCCTTTCTCGCTCGGGGCCCGCCGCGGCCCCCCGGAAAACGCGCCGAGAGGACGCGGACCCACCGGCGGCCCCGGCGCCGGGGAGCCCTCCCGGAGCAGAGTTGAGGGAGGGCCTGGGGCCGGGCGTCGTGCTCCGACTTTGGGGGCGGCTGGGGCGCCCCGGGCTGCGGCTTCCCCCTGCGGGGGAACGGAGGTTTCTCTCGCCCCGAGGCGTGGACGCGGCTGCGAAGGGCACCGTCGGCGCCGGGGCGGTCGGGGGCCTCGGGGCGCTGGACTCAGGGTTGCCCGGGGGAGGCCCCGGGGCACAGGACCCCGGACTCGGAAGGCTGAGGAGGCAGGCGAGGGTTGGAGCCCGGGCCTCGCGGCCCGCCCGGCCCCACCGGCCCGCGCCAGGGAGGGGAGCCCCGGGCGCTGAGGAGCGGGAGGCGTCGGCGTCGCGCGCGGCGGACTCGCGGGGGGCTTTCCGGCGTGGCGGGGGCGCGACCCCACGGGGTCCCGGGCCAGGCGCGGGGGGCGGCCCCGCAGACGGGCTGCGCCCGAAGCGAGTTCGCCGGGCGTTTTCCGGCCGATTCTCACGAGCGTTCTGCCCAAACCGGGATCGGTTTGGGCAGAACGCTCGTGAGAATCGGCCGGCGTTGGGCAGCCCCGGGGACCGGCCTGGTCCCGGGGGCCGAGGGCCCTTTCTCGCTCGGGGCCCGGCGCGGCCCCCCGGAAAACACGCCGAGGGGACGCGGACCCGCCTGGGGCCCCGGCGCCGGGGAGCCCTCCCGGAGCAGAGTTGAGGGAGGGCCTGGGGCCGGGCGTCGTGCTCCGACTTTGGGGGCGGCTGGGGCGCCCCGGGCTGCGGCTTCCCCCTGCGGGGGAACGGAGGTTTCTCTCGCCCCGAGGCGTGGACGCGGCTGCGAAGGGCACCGTCGGCGCCGGGGCGGTCGGGGGCCTCGGGGCGCGGGACTCAGGGTTGCCCAGGGGGAGGCCCCGGGGCACAGGACCCCGGAATCGGAAGGCTGAGGAGGCAGGCGAGGGTTGGAGCCCGGGCCTCGGGGCCCGCCAGGCCCCACCGGCCCGCGCCAGGGAGGGGAGCCCCGGGCGCTGAGGAGCGGCAGGCGTCGGCGTCGCGCGCGGCGGACTCGCGGGGGGCTTTCCGGCGGGGCGCGGGCGCGACCCCGCGGAGTCCCGGGCCAGGCGCGGGGGGCGGCCCCGCAGAAGGGCTGCGCCCGAAGCGAGTTCGCCGGGCGTTTTCCGGCCGATTCTCACGAGCGTTCTTCCCAAACCGGGATCGGTTTGGGCAGAACGCTCCTGAGAATCGGCCGGCGTTGGGCAGACCCGGGGACCGGCCTGGTCCCCGGGGCCGAAGGCCCTTTCTCGCTCGGGTCCCGGCGCGGCCCCCCGGAAAACACGCCGAGGGGACGCAGACCCGCCTGGGGCCCCGGCGCCGGGGAGCCCTCCCGGAGCAGAGTTGAGGGAGGGCCTGGGGCCGGGCGTCGTGCTCCGACTTTGGGGGCGGCTGGGGCGCCCCGTTCTGCGGCTTCCCCCTGCGGGGGAACGGAGGTTTCTCTCGCCCCGAGGCGTGGACGCGGCTGCGAAGGGCACCGGCGGCGCCGGGGGGGTCGGGGGCCTCGGGGCGCGGGACTCAGGGTTGCCCAGGGGGAGGCCCCGGGGCACAGGACCCCGGACTCGAAAGTCTGAGGAGGCGGGCGAGGGTTGGAGCCCGGGCCTCGGGGCCCACCCGGCCCTTCCTGCCCGCGCCAGGGAGGGGAGTCCCGGGCGCTGTGGAGCGGGAGGCTTTGGCGTCGCCCGCGTCCGACTCGCGGGATGCTTTCCGGAGGGGTGCGGATGCGTCCAGGTGGGATCCCGGGTCAGGCGTGGGGTCCTTCCACCCAGAAAATGTCCCATCCACCCAGAAAATGTCCCAGATGACACGGACCACCGGTACATTTCTGTTTTGTGTCTATGGGGTGTGCAAATGCTGGTGGTGACCCAGTATCATACAGTTTTCTCCTGCTCTCTGTTTTCTGCTCATCTTCAAATGACAGTTTCCATGTAGGAAGCTGGCAATGTGCCGGTTCGAGTCTCAGGCATCCCCACTCGGACGGGCTTAGGAGCCAGTCCTCTGGGCACAGAAACCTGTACACCTGACCTATCGTTTGGCTTAGGGCCCAGGGGCATGGAAGGCCCTATCTGACAGCACTGCGGTGTCGTCCCCTCAGGGCTGAGGTGAGGGTATGTGCCTGGCTGGTTGGCAGATCCGGCTTCATGGCTGGGTGGGCCACTAATATTGGGGTTGGCTTTAGTGGGGCTTTGAGGTGGGATCCCCCATGGGCTGAGTCAAGGACGGTGGTCAAGCGGTATGTCCGTCTCTGGGTTTTGTTGCCATGTGGGCCATCAGAGGTGAGGGTGTCCTCTGGAATGCATGTGGGTTTCTCCTGGTCTGAGGGTTCTGGGTCGCTCCGAACGGCATGGTTTTCTCCTGGATGGTAGGCGGAGTCCTTGGTTGAGGCTCAGGGGGTCCCAATCTGGAGGGATTGTTGGCCATGTCTCTGGGCACGGAAGCCTGAAAACACAACCCAGAGTTTGGGTTAGGGCTTAGGGGGATCCAGGCCCTACCTCCTGGTGCTGAGGCTGGATCCCCAGTTGCTGAATCGAACCTGGGGGTCAGGAAGCACATCAGGGTGTGCGTTTGTGACTGTGGGGACCGTCCAATTTGGGGGTGTCCCCTGGGATGCATGTGGGTTTTTTCCATTCTGAGGGCTCTGCGCAGCTTCAAAAGGTACAGTTTCCTCCTGGGTGGCAGGTGGGTTCCTGGGGTGTGGCCCAGAGGTCCCCAATCTGGAGGGACCGTGCCAGTGTGGCTTCAGACCTGTGGAGGGTTAGGGAGCTGCCTTAGGAGTCTGTGGAAAGCCCCGCAGTGCCAGTTCACGCCACTGGAGGGAGCGGTGAGCCGTGGCGCCAGAGACCCTGGAAGACGTGGCGATGCTGCTTGCCACCACTGGAGGCAGTGGCGAGCTGCCCTGGGAAACACCCTGGAAGAGGAGTCCGTGCAGCCTGCTGGCTCTGGGGGCCGTGGGGAGGTGCCGGGTGAGAGACCCTGGATCGTGAGGCACTGCAGCTTGTTTCTCCAGGACGGAGTGCTGAGCTGTATAGTCTCTGATTCCCCAGGTTCAAGAGTGGGCATAAGAGACCCTGGAGCCGAGCCCCCACACAGCACTGTGCCCCTTTCCCCAGGTTTGCTGGCCATCTGCTGTCAGAGTGGTTCCGGAGGGTCCGCCCAGTTGGGCTCTGGAGCCGGGGGGAACCAAACCCGACTCACGGTGCACTTGGAACCGAGGAGTCGAGTGTTTGGAAGAGCATGTTTCTTTCTCCACAAAGGACAAGGGCATTGGTCGGCTTTAGAAGGAAGTCAATGACCACTTAAGAAACAAGCATGTGTCTCTCCTTCTCCCAGGAATCGGAGCAGGTGTGCAGGCGTTAGGTGGGAGGCGCCTGCTTCTCCGCACCTGAAGACCCTTCTTCACTCTGGCTCCACGAGACCTGAAGTTTGGAAATCAGCGTCTGAGTCCGTCAGGCAGCTTGTCCCAGGAAGTCAGTGGTCCGAGAAAAGAGCAGGCCCATGGGGCACATCCATGCCAGGATGGGAGGTAAAACTTCTCTTTCACCCCAAACCCCCTGGGCTTACGTCTTGTCTCCAGTGGAGCTCACAATTGGCACACGGAACCAGCTCTAAGATATCTAGTGTGGGTGCCAGAGTTCCTGAGATTCTCTGCAGGGAGCACCTGGCAGGGATCTCCTTTTCTCTGCTTCTTTCTGGCTTACAAAGGTATTTGGAACATCTTTTTCCTAGGCAATCCCTTGGATTCTAAAGGGAAGAGGAGATTGACTCGGTGTGCATTTTGAACACAGAAATTATTCCTTCATCCAACAGTGTTTATCCCACTGGCCCTAGGCTGTGTTGGAATGGCCGGCATCGAGAGGCAGGTGGCTGTTTGTGGTCAGATAGAGACTTGGATGATAGCTTCTCCATTGTCCAAGGGGATGGATCCTCATGGATTCGTCTTTGCATCCAAAGATTTCCAATGAGGGCAGAGGGAAAATTGAAAAGGATTCCAAGGAGCCTTGGGGCAATATCAAAGGGATGCTTGTCTTCCTAGGTTCACTCATACGGCTATATATGGTTGGACATGCTCTATTTTCTCTGCGGTTTCATGAGTGGTGAAGTCAGAAGGAGAGTCTTTGGGCGGACCCGGCGCCGGAGAGCACTCCCGAAGCAGAGTTGAGGGAGGGCCTGCGGCTGGGCGTCGTCCTCCGACTTTGGGGGCGGCTGGGGCGCCCCGGGCTGCGGTTGGCCCCTGCGGGGGAACGGAGGTTTCTCTCGCCCCGAGGATTGGACGCGGCTGCGGGGCGGTCGGGGGCCTCGGGGCGCGGGACTCAGGGTTGCCCAGGGGGAGGCCCCGGGGCACAGGACCCCGGACTCGGAAGGCTGAGGAGGCAGGCGAGGGTTGGAGCCCGGGCCTCGGGGCGCGCCCGGCCCCACCGGCCCGCGCCAGGGAGGGGAGCCCCGGGCGCTGAGGAGCGGGAGGCGTCGGCGTCGAGCGCGGCGGACTCGCGGGGGGCTTTCCGGCGGGGTGCGGGCGCGACCCCGCGGGGTCCCGTTCCAGGCGCGGTGGGTGGCCCCGCAGACGGGCTGCGCCCGAAGCCAGAACGCCTGGCGTTTTCCGGCCGATTCTCACGAGCGTTCTTCCCAAACCTGGATCGGTTTGGGCAGAACGCTCCTGAGAATCGGCCGGCGTTGGGCAGCCCCGGGGACCGGCCTGTTCCCCGGGGCCGAGGGCCCTTTCTCGCTCGGGGCACGGCGCGGCCCCCCGGAAAACGCGCCGAGAAGACGCGGACCCGCCGGCGGCCCCGGCGCCGGGGAGCCCTCCCGGAGCAGAGTTGAGGGAGGGCCTGGGGCCGGGCGTCGTGCTCCGACTTTGGGGGTGGCTGGGGCGCCCCGGGCTGCGGCTTCCCCCTGCGGTTGAACGGAGGTTTCTCTCGCCCCGAGGCGTGGACGCGGCTGCGAAGGGCACCGTCGGCGCCGGGGCGGTCGGGGGCCTCGGGGCGCGGGACTCAGGGTTGCCCAGGGGGAGGCCCCGGGGCACAGGACCCCGGACTCGGAAGGCTGAGGAGGCAGGCGAGGGTTGGAGCCCGGGCCTCGGGGCCCGCCCGGCCCCACCGGCCCGCGCCAGGGAGGGGAGCCCCGGGCGCTGAGGAGCGGGAGGCGTCGGCGTCGCGCGCGGTGGACTCGCGGGGGGCTTTCCGGCGGGGCGCGGGCGCGACCCCGCGGGGTCCCGGGCCAGGCGCGGGGGGCGGCCCCGCAGACGGGCTGCGCCCGAAGCGAGTTCGCCGGGCGTTTTCCGGCCGATTCTCACGAGCGTTCTGCCCAAACCGGGATCGGTTTGGGCAGAACGCTCGTGAGAATCGGGCGGCGTTGGGCAGCCCCGGGGACCGGCCTGGTCCCCGGGGCCGAGGGCCCTTTCTCGCTCGGGGCCCGGCGCGGCCCCCCGGAAAACGCGCCGAGAGGACGCGGACCCGCCGGCGGCCCCGGCGCCGGGGAGCCCTCCCGGAGCAGAGTTGAGGGAGGGCCTGGGGCCGGGCGTCGTGCTCCGACTTTGGGGGCGGCTGGGGCGCCCCGGGCTGCGGCTTCCCCCTGCGGGGGAACGGAGGTTTCTCTCGCCCCGAGGCGTGGACGCGGCTGCGAAGGGCACCGTCGGCGCCGGGGCGGTCGGGGGCCTCGGGGCGCGGGACTCAGGGTTGCCCAGGGGGAGGCCCCGGGGCACAGGACCCCGGACTCGGAAGGCTGAGGAGGCAGGCGAGGGTTGGAGCCCGGGCCTCGGGGCCCGCCCGGCCCCACCGGCCCGCGCCAGGGAGGGGAGCCCCGGGCGCTGAGGAGCGGGAGGCGTCGGCGTCGCGCGCGGCGGACTCGCGGGGGGCTTTCCGGCGGGGCGCGGGCGCGACCCCCCGGGGTCCCGGGCCAGGCGCGGGGGGCGGCCCCGCAGACGGGCTGCGCCCGAAGCGAGTTCGCCGGGCGTTTTCCGGCCGATTCTCACGAGCGTTCTGCCCAAACCGGGATCGGTTTGGGCAGAACGCTCGTGAGAATCGGGCGGCGTTGGGCAGCCCCGGGGACCGGCCTGGTCCCCGGGGCCGAGGGCCCTTTCTCGCTCGGGGCCCGGCGCGGCCCCCCGGAAAACGCGCCGAGAGGACGCGGACCCGCCGGCGGCCCCGGCGCCGGGGAGCCCTCCCGGAGCAGAGTTGAGGGAGGGCCTGGGGCCGGGCGTCGTGCTCCGACTTTGGGGGCGGCTGGGGCGCCCCGGGCTGCGGCTTCCCCCTGCGGTTGAACGGAGGTTTCTCTCGCCCCGAGGCGTGGACGCGGCTGCGAAGGGCACCGTCGGCGCCGGGGCGGTCGGGGGCCTCGGGGCGCGGGACTCAGGGTTGCCCAGGGGGAGGCCCCGGGGCACAGGACCCCGGACTCGGAAGGCTGAGGAGGCAGGCGAGGGTTGGAGCCCGGGCCTCGGGGCCCGCCCGGCCCCACCGGCCCGCGCCAGGGAGGGGAGCCCCGGGCGCTGAGGAGCGGGAGGCGTCGGCGTCGCGCGCGGCGGACTCGCGGGGGGCTTTCCGGCGGGGCGCGGGCGCGACCCCGCGGGGTCCCGGGCCAGGCGCGGGGGGCGGCCCCGCAGACGGGCTGCGCCCGAAGCGAGTTCGCCGGGCGTTTTCCGGCCGATTCTCACGAGCGTTCTGCCCAAACCGGGATCGGTTTGGGCAGAACGCTCGTGAGAATCGGCCGGCGTTGGGCAGCCCCGGGGACCGGCCTGGTCCCCGGGGCCGAGGGCCCTTTCTCGCTCGGGGCCCGGCGCGGCCCCCCGGAAAACGCGCCGAGAGGACGCGGACCCGCCGGCGGCCCCGGCGCCGGGGAGCCCTCCCGGAGCAGAGTTGAGGGAGGGCCTGGGGCCGGGCGTCGTGCTCCGACTTTGGGGGCGGCTGGGGCGCCCCGGGCTGCGGCTTCCCCCTGCGGTTGAACGGAGGTTTCTCTCGCCCCGAGGCGTGGACGCGGCTGCGAAGGGCACCGTCGGCGCCGGGGCGGTCGGGGGCCTCGGGGCGCGGGACTCAGGGTTGCCCAGGGGGAGGCCCCGGGGCACAGGACCCCGGACTCGGAAGGCTGAGGAGGCAGGCGAGGGTTGGAGCCCGGGCCTCGGGGCCCGCCCGGCCCCACCGGCCCGCGCCAGGGAGGGGAGCCCCGGGCGCTGAGGAGCGGGAGGCGTCGGCGTCGCGCGCGGCGGACTCGCGGGGGGCTTTCCGGCGGGGCGCGGGCGCGACCCCGCGGGGTCCCGGGCCAGGCGCGGGGGGCGGCCCCGCAGACGGGCTGCGCCCGAAGCGAGTTCGCCGGGCGTTTTCCGGCCGATTCTCACGAGCGTTCTGCCCAAACCGGGATCGGTTTGGGCAGAACGCTCGTGAGAATCGGCCGGCGTTGGGCAGCCCCGGGGACCGGCCTGGTCCCCGGGGCCGAGGGCCCTTTCTCGCTCGGGGCCCGGCGCGGCCCCCCGGAAAACGCGCCGAGAGGACGCGGACCCGCCGGCGGCCCCGGCGCCGGGGAGCACTCCCGGAGCAGAGTTGAGGGAGGGCCTGGGGCCGGGCGTCGTGCTCCGACTTTGGGGGCGGCTGGGGCGCCCCGGGCTGCGGCTTCCCCCTGCGGTTGAACGGAGGTTTCTCTCGCCCCGAGGCGTGGACGCGGCTGCGAAGGGCACCGTCGGCGCCGGGGCGGTCGGGGGCCTCGGGGCGCGGGACTCAGGGTTGCCCAGGGGGAGGCCCCGGGGCACAGGACCCCGGACTCGGAAGGCTGAGGAGGCAGGCGAGGGTTGGAGCCCGGGCCTCGGGGCCCGCCCGGCCCCACCGGCCCGCGCCAGGGAGGGGAGCCCCGGGCGCTGAGGAGCGGGAGGCGTCGGCGTCGCGCGCGGCGGACTCGCGGGGGGCTTTCCGGCGGGGCGCGGGCGCGACCCCGCGGGGTCCCGGGCCAGGCGCGGGAGGCGGCCCCGCAGACGGGCTGCGCCCGAAGCGAGTTCGCCGGGCGTTTTCCGGCCGATTCTCACGAGCGTTCTGCCCAAACCGGGATCGGTTTGGGCAGAACGCTCGTGAGAATCGGCCGGCGTTGGGCAGCCCCGGGGACCGGCCTGGTCCCCGGGGCCGAGGGCCCTTTCTCGCTCGGGGCCCGGCGCGGCCCCCCGGAAAACGCGCCGAGAGGACGCGGACCCGCCGGCGGCCCCGGCGCCGGGGAGCCCTCCCGGAGCAGAGTTGAGGGAGGGCCTGGGGCCGGGCGTCGTGCTCCGACTTTGGGGGCGGCTGGGGCGCCCCGGGCTGCGGCTTCCCCCTGCGGTTGAACGGAGGTTTCTCTCGCCCCGAGGCGTGGACGCGGCTGCGAAGGGCACCGTCGGCGCCGGGGCGGTCGGGGGCCTCGGGGCGCGGGACTCAGGGTTGCCCAGGGGGAGGCCCCGGGGCACAGGACCCCGGACTCGGAAGGCTGAGGAGGCAGGCGAGGGTTGGAGCCCGGGCCTCGGGGCCCGCCCGGCCCCACCGGCCCGCGCCAGGGAGGGGAGCCCCGGGCGCTGAGGAGCGGGAGGCGTCGGCGTCGCGCGCGGCGGACTCGCGGGGGGCTTTCCGGCGGGGCGCGGGCGCGACCCCGCGGGGTCCCGGGCCAGGCGCGGGGGGCGGCCCCGCAGACGGGCTGCGCCCGAAGCGAGTTCGCCGGGCGTTTTCCGGCCGATTCTCACGAGCGTTCTGCCCAAACCGGGATCGGTTTGGGCAGAACGCTCGTGAGAATCGGCCGGCGTTGGGCAGCCCCGGGGACCGGCCTGGTCCCCGGGGCCGAGGGCCCTTTCTCGCTCGGGGCCCGGCGCGGCCCCCCGGAAAACGCGCCGAGAGGACGCGGACCCGCCGGCGGCCCCGGCGCCGGGGAGCCCTCCCGGAGCAGAGTTGAGGGAGGGCCTGGGGCCGGGCGTCGTGCTCCGACTTTGGGGGCGGCTGGGGCGCCCCGGGCTGCGGCTTCCCCCTGCGGGGGAACGGAGGTTTCTCTCGCCCCGAGGCGTGGACGCGGCTGCGAAGGGCACCGCCGGTGCCGGGGCGGTCGGCGGCCTCGGGGCGCGGGACCCAGGGTTGCCCAGGGGGAGGCCCCGGGGCACAGGACCCCGGACTGGAAGGCTGAGGAGGCAGGCGAGGGTTGGAGCCCGGGCCTCGGGGCCCGCCCGGCCCCGCCGGCCAGCGCCAGGGAGGGGAGCCCCGGGCGCTGAGGAGCGGGAGGCGTCGGCGTAGCGCGCGGCGGACTCGCGGGGGGCTTTGCGGCGGGGTGCGGGCGCGACCCCGCGGGGTCCCGGGCCAGGCGCGGGGGGCGGCCCCGCAGACGGGCTGCGCCCGAAGCGAGTTCGCCGGGCGTTTTCCGGCCGATTCTCACGAGCGTTCTGCCCAAACCGGGATCGGTTTGGGCAGAACGCTCGTGAGAATCGGCCGGCGTTGGGCAGCCCCGGGGACCGGCCTGGTCCCCGGGGCCGAGGGCCCTTTCTCGCTCGGGGCCCGGCGCGGCCCCCCGGAAAACGCGCCGAGAGGACGCGGACCCGCCGGCGGCCCCGGCGCCGGGGCGCACTCCCTGAGCAGAGTTGAGGGAGGGCCTGGGGCCGGGCGTCGTGCTCCGACTTTGGGGGCGGCTGGGGCGCCCCGGGCTGCGGCTTCCCCCTGCGGGGGAACGGAGGTTTCTCTCGCCCCGAGGCGTGGACGCGGCTGCGAAGGGCACCGCCGGCGCCGGGGCGGTCGGGGGCCTCGGGGCGCGGGACTCAGGGTTGCCCCGGGGGAGGCCCCGGGGCACAGGACCCCGGACTCGGAAGGCTGAGGAGGCAGGCGAGGGTTGGAGCCCGGGCCTCGGGGCCCGCCTGGCCCCACCGGCCAGCGCCAGGGAGGGGAGCCCCGGGCGCTGAGGAGCGCGAGGCGTCGGCGTCGCGCGCGGCGGACTCGCGGGGGGCTTTGCGGCGGGGTGCGGGCGCGACCCCGCGGGGTCCCGGGCCAGGCGCGGGGGGCGGCCCCGCAGACGGGCTGCGCCCGAAGCGAGTTCGCCGGGCGTTTTCCGGCCGATTCTCACGAGCGTTCTGCCCAAACCGGGATCGGTTTGGGCAGAACGCTCGTGAGAATCGGCCGGCGTTGGGCAGCCCCGGGGACCGGCCTGGTCCCCGGGGCCGAGGGCCCTTTCTCGCTCGGGGCCCGGCGCGGCCCCCCGGAAAACGCGCCGAGAGGACGCGGACCCGCCGGCGGTCCCGGCGCCGGGGAGCACTCCCGGAGCAGAGTTGAGGGAGGGCCTGTGGCCGGGCGTCGTGCTCCGACTTTGGGGGCGGCTGGGGCGCCCCGGGCTGCGGCTGCCCCCTGCGGGGGAACGGAGGTTTCTCTCGCCCCGAGGCGTGGACGCGGCTGCGATGGGCACCGCCGGTGCCGGGGCGGTCGGGGGCCTCGGGGCGCGGGACCCAGGGTTGCCCATGGGGAGGCCCCGGGGCACAGGACCCCGGACTCGGAAGGCTGAGGAGGCAGGCGAGGGTTGGAGCCCGGGCCTCGGGGCCCGCCCGGCCCCACCGGCCCGCGCCAGGGAGGGGAGCCCCGGGCGCTGAGGAGCGCGAGGCGTCGGCGTCGCGCGCGGCGGACTCGCGGGGGGCTTTGCGGCGGGGTGCGGGCGCGACCCCGCGGGGTCCCGGGCCAGGCGCGGGGGGCGGCCCCGCAGACGGGCTGCGCCCGAAGCGAGTTCGCCGGGCGTTTTCCGGCCGATTCTCACGAGCGTTCTGCCCAAACCAGGATCGGTTTGGGCAGAACGCTCGTGAGAATCGGCCGGCGTTGGGCAGCCCCGGGGACCGGCCTGGTCCCCGGGGCCGAGGGCCCTTTCTCGCTCGGGGCCCGGCGCGGCCCCCCGGAAAACGCGCCGAGAGGACGCGGACCCGCCGGCGTTCCCGGCGCCGGGGAGCACTCCCGGAGCAGAGATGAGGGAGGGCCTGGGGCCTGGCGTCTTGCTCCGACTTTGGGGGCGGCTGGGGCGCCCCGGGCTGCGGCTGCCCCCTGCGGGGGAACGGAGGTTTCTCTCGCCCCGAGGCGTGGACGCGGCTGCGAAGGGCACCGCCGGTGCCGGGGCGGTCGGCGGCCTCGGGGCGCGGGACCCAGGGTTGCCCAGGGGGAGGCCCCGGGGCACAGGACCCCGGACTCGGAAGGCTGAGGAGGCAGGCGAGGGTTGGAGCCCGGGCCTCGGGGCCCGCCCGGCCCCACCGGCCAGCGCCAGGGAGGGGAGCCCCGGGCGCTGAGGAGCGCGAGGCTTCGGCGTCGCGCGCGGCGGACTCGCAGGGGGCATTGCGGCGGGGTGCGGGCGCGACCCCGCGGGGTCCCGGGCCAGGCGCGGGGGGCGGCCCCGCAGACGGGCTGCGCCCGAAGCGAGTTCGCTGGGCGTTTTCCGGCCGATTCTCACGAGCGTTCTGCCCAAACCGGGATCGGTTTGGGCAGAACGCTCGTGAGAATCGGCCGGCGTTGGGCAGCCCCGGGGACCGGCCTGGTCCCCGGGGCCGAGGGCCCTTTCTCGCTCGGGGCCCGGCGCGGCCCCCCGGAAAACGCGCCGAGAGGACGCGGACCCGCTGGCGGTCCCGGCGCCGGGGAGCACTCCCGGAGCAGAGATGAGGGAGGGCCTGGGGCCGGGCGTCGTGCTCCGACTTTGGGGGCGGCTGGGGCGCCCCGGGCTGCGGCTGCCCCCTGCGGGTGAACGGAGGTTTCTCTCGCCCCGAGGCGTGGACGCGGCTGCGAAGGGCACCGCCGGTGCCGGGGCGGTCGGGGGCCTCGGGGCGCGGGACCCAGGGTTGCCCAGGGGGAGGCCCCGGGGCACAGGACCCCGGACTCGGAAGGCTGAGGAGGCAGGCGAGGGTTGGAGCCCGGGCCTCGGGGCCCGCCCGGCCCCACCGGCCAGCGCCAGGGAGGGGAGCCCCGGGCGCTGAGGAGCGGGAGGCGTCGGCGTCGCGCGCGGCGGACTCGCGGGGGGCTTTGCGGCGGGGTGCGGGCGCGACCCCGCGGGGTCCCGGGCCAGGCGCGGGGGGCGGCCCCGCAGACGGGCTGCGCCCGAAGCGAGTTCGCCGGGCGTTTTCCGGCCGATTCTCACGAGCGTTCTGCCCAAACCGGGATCGGTTTGGGCAGAACGCTCGTGAGAATCGGCCGGCGTTGGGCAGCCCCGGGGACCGGCCTGGTCCCCGGGGCCGAGGGCCCTTTCTCGCTCGGGGCCCGGCGCGGCCCCCCGGAAAACGCGCCGAGAGGACGCGGAACCGCCGGCGGCCCCGGCGCCGGGGAGCACTCCCGGAGCAGAGTTGAGGGAGGGCCTAAGGCCGGGCGTCGTGCTCCGACTTTGGGGGCGGCTGGGGCGCCCCGGGCTGCGGCTTCCCCCTGCGGGGGAACGGAGGTTTCTCTCGCCCCGAGGCGTGGACGCGGCTGTGAAGGGCACCGCCGGCGCCGGGGCGGTCGGGGGCCTCGGGGCGCGGGACTCAGGGTTGCCCAGGGGGAGGCCCCGGGGCACAGGACCCCGGACTCGGAAGGCTGAGGAGGCAGGCGAGGGTTGGAGCCCGGGCCTCGGGGCCCGCCCGGCCCCACCGGCCAGCGCCAGGGAGGGGAGCCCCGGGCGCTGAGGAGCGCGAGGCGTCGGCGTCGCGCGCGGCGGACTCGCGGGGGGCTTTGCGGTGGGGTGCGGGCGCGACCCCGCGGGGTCCCGGGCCAGGCGCGGGGGGCGGCCCCGCAGACGGGCTGCGCCCGAAGCGAGTTCGACGGGCGTTTTCCGGCCGATTCGCACGAGTGTTCTGCCCAAACCGATCCCGGTTTGGGCAGAACGCACGTGAGAATCGGCCGGCGTTGGGCAGCCCCGTGGACCGGCCTGTTCCCCGGGGCCGAGGGCCCTTTCTCGCTCGGGGCCCGGCGCGGCCCCCCGGAAAACGCGCCGAGAGGACGCGGACCCGCCGGCGGCCCCGGCGCCGGGGAGCACTCCCGGAGCAGAGTTGAGGGAGGGCCTGGGGCCGGGCGTCGTGCTCCGACTTTGGGGGCGGCTGGGGCGCCCCGGGCTGCGGCTTCCCCCTGCGGGGGAACGGAGGTTTCTCTCGCCCCGAGGCGTGGACGCGGCTGCGAAGGGCACCGCCGGCGCCGGGGCGGTCGGGGGCCTCGGGGCGCGGGACACAGGGTTGCCCAGGGGGAGGCCCCGGGGCACAGGACCCCGGACTCGGAAGGCTGAGGAGGCAGGCGAGGGTTGGAGCCCGGGCCTCGGGGCCCGCCCGGCCCCACGGGCCCGCGCCAGGGAGGGGAGCCCCGGGCGCTGAGGAGCGGGAGGCGTCGGCGTCGCGCGCGGCGGACTCGCGGGGGGCTTTGCGGCGGGGTGCGGGTGCGACCCCGCGGGGTCCCGGGCCAGGCGCGGGGGGCGGCCCCGCAGACGGGCTGCGCCCGAAGCGAGTTCGACGGGCGTTTTCCGGCCGATTCGCACGAGTGTTCTGCCCAAACCGATCCCGGTTTGGGCAGAACGCACGTGAGAATCGGCCGGCGTTGGGCAGCCCCGTGGACCGGCCTGTTCCCCGGGGCCGAGGGCCCTTTCTCGCTCGGGGCCCGGCGCGGCCCCCCGGAAAACGCGCCGAGAGGACGCGGACCCGCCGGCGGCCCCGGCGCCGGGGAGCACTCCCGGAGCAGAGTTGAGGGAGGGCCTGGGGCCGGGCGTCGTGCTCCGACTTTGGGGGCGGCTGGGGCGCCCCGGGCTGCGGCTTCCCCCTGCGGGTGAACGGAGGTTTCTCTCGCCCCGAGGCGTGGACGCGGCTGCGAAGGGCACCGCCGGCGCCGGGGCGGTCGGGGGCCTCGGGGCGCGGGACACAGGGTTGCCCAGGGGGAGGCCCCGGGGCACAGGACCCCGGACTCGGAAGGCTGAGGAGGCAGGCGAGGGTTGGAGCCCGGGCCTCGGGGCCCGCCCGGCCCCACCGGCCCGCGCCAGGGAGGGGAGCCCCGGGCGCTGAGGAGCGGGAGGCGTTGGCGTCGCGCGCGGCGGACTCGCGGGGGGCTTTGCAGCGGGGTGCGGGCGCGACCCCGCGGGGTCCCGGGCCAGGCGCGGGGGGCGGCCCCGCAGACGGGCTGCGCCCGAAGCGAGTTCGACGGGCGTTTTCCGGCCGATTCGCACGAGCGTTCTGCCCAAACCGATCCCGGTTTGGGCAGAACGCTCGTGAGAATCGGCCGGCGTTGGGCAGCCCCGTGGACCGGCCTGTTCCCCGGGGCCGAGGGCCCTTTCTCGCTCGGGGCCCGGCGCGGACCCCCGGAAAACGCGCCGAGAGGACGCGGACCCGCCGGCGGCCCCGGCGCCGGGGAGCACTCCCGGAGCAGAGTTGAGGGAGGGCCTGGGGCCGGGCGTCGTGCTCCGACTTTGGGGGCGGCTGGGGCGCCCCGGGCTGCGGCTTCCCCCTGCGGGGGAACGGAGGTTTCTCTCGCCCCGAGGCGTGGACGCGGCTGCGAAGGGCACCGCCGGCGCCGGGGCGGTCGGGGGCCTCGGGACGCGGGACTCAGGGTTGCCCAGGTGGAGGCCCCGGGGCACAGGACCCCGGACTCGGAAGGCTGAGGAGGCAGGCGAGGGTTGGAGCCCGGGCCTCGGGGCCCGCCCGGCCCCACCGGCCCGCGCCAGGGAGGGGAGCCCCGGGCGCTGAGGAGCGGGAGGCGTCGGCGTCGCGCGCGTCGGACTCGCGGGGGGCTTTGAGGCGGGGTGCGGGCGCGACCCCGCGGGGTCCCGGGCCAGGCGCGGGGGGCGGCCCCGCAGACGGGCTGCGCCCGAAGCGAGTTCGCCGGTCGTTTTCCGGCCGATTCTCACGAGCATTCTGCCCAAACCGGGATCGGTTTGAGCAGAACGCTCGTGAGAATCGGCCGGCGTTGGGCAGCCCCGGGGACCGGCCTGGTCCCCGTGGCCGAGGGCCCTTTCTCGCTCGGGGCCCGGCGCGGACCCCGGAAAACGCGCCGAGAGGACGCGGACACGCCGGCGGCCTCGGCGCCGGGGAGCACTCCCGGAGCAGAGTTGAGGGAGGGCCTGGGGCCGGGCGTCGTGCTCCGACTTTGGGGGCGGCTGGGGCGCCCCGGGCTGCGGCTTCCCCCTGCGGGGGAACGGAGGTTTCTCTCGCTCCGAGGCGTGGACGCGGCCGCGAAGGGCACCGCCGGCGCCGGGGCGGTCGGGGGCCTCGGGGCGCGGGACTCAGGGTTGCCCAGGGGGAGGCCCCGGGACACAGGACCCCGGACTCGGAAGGCTGAGGAGGCAGGCGAGGGTTGGAGCCCGGGCCTCGGGGCCCGCCCGGCCCCACCGGCCCGCGCCAGGGAGGGGAGCCCCGGGCGCTGAGGAGCGGGAGGCGTCGGCGTCGCGCGCGGCGGACTCGCGGGGGGCTTTGCAGCGGGGTGCGGGCGCGACCCCGCGGGGTCCCGGGCCAGGCGCGGGGGGCGGCCCCGCAGACGGGCTGCGCCCGAAGCGAGTTCGACGGGCGTTTTCCGGCCGATTCGCACGAGCGTTCTGCCCAAACCGATCCCGGTTTGGGCAGAACGCTCGTGAGAATCGGCCGGCGTTGGGCAGGCCCGTGGACCGGCCTGTTCCCCGGGGCCGAGGGCCCTTTCTCGCTCGGGGCCCGGCGCGGCCTCCCGGAAAACGCGCCGAAAGGACGCGGACCCGCCGGCGGCCCCGGCGCCGGGGAGCACTCCCGGAGCAGAGTTGAGGGAGGGCCTGGGGCCGGGCGTCGTGCTCCGACGTTGGGGGCGGCTGGGGCGCCCCGGGCTGCGGCTTCCCCCTGCGGGGGAACGGAGGTTTCTCTCGCCCCGAGGCGTGGACGCGGCTGCGAAGGGCACCGCCGGCGCCGGGGCGGTCGGGGGCCTCGGGACGCGGGACTCAGGGTTGCCCAGGTGGAGGCCCCGGGGCACAGGACCCCGGACTCGGAAGGCTGAGGAGGCAGGCGAGGGTTGGAGCCCGGGCCTCGGGGCCCGCCCGGCCCCACCGGCCCGCGCCAGGGAGGGGAGCCCCGGGCGCTGAGGCGCGGGAGGCGTCGGCGTCGCGCGCGTCGGACTCGCGGGGGGCTTTGAGGCGGGGTGCGGGCGCGACCCCGCGGGGTCCCGGGCCAGGCGCGGGGGGCGGCCCCGCAGACGGGCTGCGCCCGAAGCGAGTTCGCCGGGCATTTTCCGGCCGATTCTCACGAGCGTTCTGCCCAAACCGGGATCGGTTTGAGCAGAACGCTCGTGAGAATCGGCCGGCGTTGGGCAGCCCCGGGGACCGGCCTGGTCCCCGGGGCCGAGGGCCCTTTCTCGCTCGGGGCCCGGCGCGGCCCCCCGGAAAACGCGCCGAGAGGACGCGGACCCGCCGGCGGCCCCGGCGCCGGGGAGCACTCCCAGAGCAGAGTTGAGGGAGGGCCTGGGGCCGGGCGTCGTGCTCCGACTTTGGGGGCGGCTGGGGCGCCCCGGGCTGCGGCTTCCCCCTGCGGGGGAACGGAGGTTTCTCTCGCCCCGAGGCGTGGACGCGGCCGCGAAGGGCACCGCCGGCGCCGGGGCGGTCGGGGGCCTCGGGGCGCGGGACTCAGGGTTGCCCAGGGGGAGGCCCCGGGGCACAGGACCCCGGACTCGGAAGGCTGAGGAGGCAGGCGAGGGTTGGAGCCCGGGCCTCGGGGCCCGCCCGGCCCCACCGGCCCGCGCCAGGGAGGGGAGCCCCGGGCGCTGAGGAGCGGGAGGCGTCGGCGTCGCGCGCGGCGGACTCGCGGGGGGCTTTGCGGCGGGGTGCGGGCGCGACCCCGCGGGGTCCCGGGCCAGGCGCGGGGGGCGGCCCCGCAGACGGGCTGCGCCCGAAGCGAGTTCGACGGGCGTTTTCCGGCCGATTCGCACGAGTGTTCTGCCCAAACCGATCCCGGTTTGGGCAGAACGCACGTGAGAATCGGCCGGCGTTGGGCAGCCCCGTGGACCGGCCTGTTCCCCGGGGCCGAGGGCCCTTTCTCGCTCGGGGCCCGGCGCGGCCCCCCGGAAAACGCGCCGAGAGGACGCGGACCCGCCGGCGGCCCCGGCGCCGGGGAGCACTCCCGGAGCTGAGTTGAGGGAGGGCCTGGGGCCGGGCGTCGTGCTCCGACTTTGGGGGCGGCTGGGGCGCCCCGGGCTGCGGCTTCCCCCTGCGGGGGAACGGAGGTTTCTCTCGCCCCGAGGCGTGGACGCGGCTGCGAAGGGCACCGCCGGCGCCGGGGCGGTCGGGGGCCTCGGGGCGCGGGACTCAGGGTTGCCCAGGGGGAGGCCCCGGGGCACAGGACCCCGGACTCGGAAGGCTGAGGAGGCAGGCGAGGGTTGGAGCCCGGGCCTCGGGGCCCGCCCGGCCCCACCGGCCCGCGCCAGGGAGGGGAGCCCCGGGCGCTGAGGAGCGGGAGGCGTTGGCGTCGCGCGCGGCGGACTCGCGGGGGGCTTTGCAGCGGGGTGCGGGCGCGACCCCGCGGGGTCCCGGGCCAGGCGCGGGGGGCGGCCCCGCAGACGGGCTGCGCCCGAAGCGAGTTCGCCGGGCGTTTTCCGGCCGATTCTCACGAGCGTTCTGCCCAAACCGGGATCGGTTTGGGCAGAACGCTCGTGAGAATCGGCCGGCGTTGGGCAGCCCCGGGGAACGGCCTGGTCCCCGGGGTCGAGGGCCCTTTCTCGCTCGGGGCCCGGCCCGGCCCCCCGGAAAACGCGCCGAGAGGACGCGGACCCGCCGGCGGCCCCGGCGCCGGGGAGCACTCCCGGAGCAGAGTTGAGGGAGGGCCTGGGGCCGGGCGTCGTGCTCCGACTTTGGGGGCGGCTGGGGCGCCCCGGGCTGCGGCTTCCCCCTGCGGGGGAACGGAGGTTTCTCTCGCCCCGAGGCGTGGACGCGGCTGCGAAGGGCACCGCCGGCGCCGGGGCTGTCGGGGGCCTCGGGGCGCGGGACTCAGGGTTGCCCAGGGGGAGGCCCCGGGGCACAGGACCCCGGACTCGGAAGGCTGAGGAGGCAGGCGAGGGTTGGAGCCCGGGCCTCGGGGCCCGCCCGGCCCCACCGGCCCGCGCCAGGGAGGGGAGCCCCGGGCGCTGAGGAGCGGGAGGCGTCGGCGTCGCGCGCGTCGGACTCGCGGGGGGCTTTGAGGCGGGGTGCGGGCGCGACCCCGCGGGGTCCCGGGCCAGGCGCGGGGGGCGGCCCCGCAGACGGGCTGCGCCCGAAGCGAGTTCGCCGGGCGTTTTCCGGCCGATTCTCACGAGCGTTCTGCCCAAACCGGGATCGGTTTGGGCAGAACGCTCGTGAGAATCGGCCGGCGTTGGGCAGCCCCGGGGACCGGCCTGGTCCCCGGGGCCGAGGGCCCTTTCTCGCTCGGGGCCCGGCGCGGCCCCCCGGAAAACGCGCCGAGAGGACGCGGACCCGCCGGCGGCCCCGGCGCCGGGGAGCCCTCCCGGAGCAGAGTTGAGGGAGGGCCTGGGGCCGGGCATCGGGCTCCGACTTTGGGGGCGGCCGGGGCGCCCCGGGCTGCGGCTTCCCCCTGCGGGGGAACGGAGGTTTCTCTCGCCCCGAGGCGTGGACGCGGCTGCGAAGGGCCCCGTCGGCGCCGGGGCGGGCGGGAGCCTCGGGGCGCGGGACTCAGGGTTGCCCAGGGGGAGGCCCCGGGGCACAGGACCCCGGACGCGGAAGGCTGAGGAGGCAGGCGAGGGTTGGAGCCCGGGCCTCGGGGCCCGCCCGGCCCCACCGGCCCGCGCCAGGGAGGGGAGCCCCGGGCGCTGAGGAGCGGGAGGCGTCGGCGTCGCGCGCGGCGGACTCGCGGGGGGCTCTCCGGCGGGGCGCGGGCGCGACCCCGCGGGGTCCCGGGCCAGGCGCGGGGGGCGGCCCCGCAGACGGGCTGCGCCCGAAGCGAGTTCGCCGGGCGTTTTCCGGCCGATTCTCACGAGCGTTCTGCCCAAACCGGGATCGGTTTGGGCAGAATGCTCGTGAGAATCGGCCGGCGTTGGGCAGCCCCGGGGACCGGCCTGGTCCCCGGGGCCGAGGGCCCTTTCTCGCTCGGGGCCCGGCGCGGCCCCCCGGAAAACGCGCCGAGAGGACGCGGACCCGCCGGCGGCCCCGGCGCCGGGGAGCCCTCCCGGAGCAAGGTTGAGGGAGGGCCTGGGGCCGGGCGTCGGGCTCCGACTTTGGGGGCGGCCGGGGCGCCCCGGGCTGCGGCTTCCCCCTGCGGGGGAACGGAGGTTTCTCTCGCCCCGAGGCGTGGACGCGGCTGCGAAGGGCCCCGTCGGCGCCGGGGCGGGCGGGGGCCTCGGGGCGCGGGACTCAGGGTTGCCCAGGGGGAGGCCCCGGGGCACAGGACCCCGGACGCGGAAGGCTGAGGAGGCAGGCGAGGGTTGGAGCCCGGGCCTCGGGGCCCGCCCGGCCCCACCGGCCCGCGCCAGGGAGGGGAGCCCCGGGCGCTGAGGAGCGGGAGGCGTCGGCGTCGCGCGCGGCGGACTCGCGGGGGGCTCTCCGGCGGGGCGCGGGCGCGACCCCGCGGGGTCCCGGGCCAGGCGCGGGGGGCGGCCCCGCAGACGGGCTGCGCCCGAAGCGAGTTCGCCGGGCGTTTTCCGGCCGATTCTCACGAGCGTTCTGCCCAAACCGGGATCGGTTTGGGCAGAACGCTCGTGAGAATCAGCCGGCGTTGGGCAGCCCCGGGGACCGGCCTGGTCCCCGGGGCCGAGGGCCCTTTCTCGCTCGGGGCCCGGCGCGGCCCCCCGGAAAACGCGCCGAGAGGACGCGGACCCGCCGGCGGCCCTGGCGCCGGGGAGCCCTCCCGGAGCAAGGTTGAGGGAGGGCCTGGGGCCGGGCGTCGGGCTCCGACTTTGGGGGCGGCCGGGGCGCCCCGGGCTGCGGCTTCCCCCTGCGGGGGAACGGAGGTTTCTCTCGCCCCGAGGCGTGGACGCGGCTGCGAAGGGCCCCGTCGGCGCCGGGGCGGGCGGGGGCCTCGGGGCGCGGGACTCAGGGTTGCCCAGGGGGAGGCCCCGGGGCACAGGACCCCGGACGCGGAAGGCTGAGGACGCAGGCGAGGGTTGGAGCCCGGGCCTCGGGGCCCGCCCGGCCCCACCGGCCCGCGCCAGGTAGGGGAGCCCCGGGCGCTGAGGAGCGGGATGCGTCGGCTTCGCACGCGGCGGACTCGCGGGGGGCTGTCCGGCGGGGCGCGGGCGCGACCCCGCGGGGTCCCGGGCCAGGCGCGGGGGGCGGCCCCGCAGACGGGCTGCGCCCGAAGCGAGTTCGCCGGGCGTTTTCCGGCCGATTCTCACGAGCGTTCTGCCCAAACCGGGATCGGTTTGGGCAGAACGCTCGTGAGAATCGGCCGGCGTTGGGCAGCCCCGGGGACCGGCCTGGTCCCCGGGGCCGAGGGCCCTTTCTCGCTCGGGGCCCGGCGCGGCCCCCCGGAAAACGCGCCGAGAGGACGCGGACCCGCCGGCGGCCCCGGCGCCGGGGAGCCCTCCCGGAGCAGAGTTGAGGGAGGGCCTGGGGCCGGGCGTCGGGCTCCGACTTTGGGGGCGGCCGGGGCGCCCCGGGCTGCGGCTTCCCCCTGCGGGGGAACGGAGGTTTCTCTCGCCCCGAGGCGTGGACGCGGCTGCGAAGGGCCCCGTCGGCGCCGGGGCGGTCGGGGGCCTCGGGGCGCGGGACTCAGGGTTGCCCAGGGGGAGGCCCCGGGGCACAGGACCCCGGACGCGGAAGGCTGAGGAGGCAGGCGAGGGTTGGAGCCCGGGCCTCGGGGCCCGCCCGGCCCCACCGGCCCGCGCCAGGGAGGGGAGCCCCGGGCGCTGAGGAGCGGGAGGCGTCGGCGTCGCGCGCGGCGGACTCGCGGGGGGCTCTCCGGCGGGGCGCGGGCGCGACCCCGCGGGGTCCCGGGCCAGGCGCGGGGGGCGGCCCCGCAGACGGGCTGCGCCCGAAGCGAGTTCGCCGGGCGTTTTCCGGCCGATTCTCACGAGCGTTCTGCCCAAACCGGGATCGGTTTGGGCAGAACGCTCGTGAGAATCGGCCGGCGTTGGGCAGCCCCGGGGACCGGCCTGGTCCCCGGGGCCGAGGGCCCTTTCTCGCTCGGGGCCCGGCGCGGCCCCCCGGAAAACGTGCCGAGAGGACGCGGATCCGCCGGCGGCCCCGGCGCCGGGGAGCCCTCCCGGAGCAGAGTTGAGGGAGGGCCTGGGGCCGGGCGTCGGGCTCCGACTTTGGGGGCGGCCGGGGCGCCCCGGGCTGCGGCTTCCCCCTGCGGGGGAACGGAGGTTTCTCTCGCCCCGAGGCGTGGACGCGGCTGCGAAGGGCCCCGTCGGCGCCGGGGCGGTCGGGGGCCTCGGGGCGCGGGACTCAGGGTTGCCCAGGGGGAGGCCCCGGGGCACAGGACCCCGGACGCGGAAGGCTGAGGAGGCAGGCGAGGGTTGGAGCCCGGGCCTCGGGGCCCGCCCGGCCCCACCGGCCCGCGCCAGGGAGGGGAGCCCCGGGCGCTGAGGAGCGGGAGGCGTCGGCGTCGCGCGCGGCGGACTCGCGGGGGGCTTTCCGGCGGGGCGCGGGCGCGACCCCGCGGGGTCCCGGGCCAGGCGCGGGGGGCGGCCCCGCAGACGGGCTGCGCCCGAAGCGAGTTCGCCGGGCGTTTTCCGGCCGATTCTCACGAGCGTTCTGCCCAAACCGGGATCGGTTTGGGCAGAACGCTCGTGAGAATCGGCCGGCGTTGGGCAGCCCCGGGGACCGGCCTGGTCCCCGGGGCCGAGGGCCCTTTCTCGCTCGGGGCCCGGCGCGGCCCCCCGGAAAACGCGCCGAGAGGACGCGGACCCGCCGGCGGCCCCGGCGCCGGGGAGCCCTCCCGGAGCAGAGTTGAGGGAGGGCCTGGGGCCGGGCGTCGTGCTCCGACTTTGGGGGCGGCCGGGGCGCCCCGGGCTGCGGCTTCCCCCTGCGGGGGAACGGAGGTTTCTCTTGCCCCGAGGCGTGGACGCGGCTGCGAAGGGCACCGTCGGCGCCGGGGCGGTCGACGGCCTCGGGGCGCGGGACTCAGGGTTGCCCAGGGGGAGGCCCCGGGGCACAGGACCCCGGACTCGGAAGGCTGAGGAGGCAGGCGAGGGTTGGAGCCCGGGCCTCGGGGCCCGCCCGGCCCCACCGGCCCGCGCCAGGGAGCGGAGCCCCGGGCGCTGAGGAGCGGGAGGCGTCGGCGTCGCGCGCGGCGGACTCGCGGGGGGCTTTCCGGCGGGGCGCGGGCGCGACCCCGCGGGGTCCCGGGCCAGGCGCGGGGGGCGGCCCCGCAGACGGGCTGCGCCCGAAGCGAGTTCGCCGGGCGTTTTCCGGCCGATTCTCACGAGCGTTCTGCCCAAACCGGGATCGGTTTGGGCAGAACGCTCGTGAGAATCGGCCGGCGTTGGGCAGCCCCGGGGACCGGCCTGGTCCCCGGGGCCGAGGGCCATTTCTCGCTCGGGGCCCGGCGCGGCCCCCCGGAAAACGCGCCGAGAGGACGCGGACCCGCCGGCGGCCCCGGCGCCGGGGAGCCCTCCCGGAGCAGAGTTGAGGGAGGGCCTGGGGCCGGGCGTCGGGCTCCGACTTTGGGGGCGGCCGGGGCGCCCCGGGCTGCGGCTTCCCCCTGCGGGGGAACGGAGGTTTCTCTCGCCCCGAGGCGTGGACGCGGCTGCGAAGGGCCCCGTCGGCGCCGGGGCGGGCGGGGGCCTCGGGGCGCGGGACTCAGGGTTGCCCAGGGGGAGGCCCCGGGGCACAGGACCCCGGACGCGGAAGGCTGAGGAGGCAGGCGAGGGTTGGAGCCCGGGCCTCGGGGCCCGCCCGGCCCCACCGGCCCGCGCCAGGGAGGGGAGCCCCGGGCGCTGAGGAGCGGGAGGCGTCGGCGTCGCGCGCGGCGGACTCGCGGGGGGCTCTCCGGCGGGGCGCGGGCGCGACCCCGCGGGGTCCCGGGCCAGGCGCGTGGGGCGGCCCCGCAGACGGGCTGCGCCCGAAGCGAGTTCGCCGGGCGTTTTCCGGCCGATTCTCACGAGCGTTCTGCCCAAACCGGGATCGGTTTGGGCAGAACGCTCGTGAGAATCGGCCGGCGTTGGGCAGCCCCGGGGACCGGCCTGGTCCCCGGGGCCGAGGGCCCTTTCTCGCTCGGGGCCCGGCGCGGCCCCCCGGAAAACGCGCCGAGAGGACGCGGACCCGCCGGCGGCCCCGGCGCCGGGGAGCCTTCCCGGAGCAAGGTTGAGGGAGGGCCTGGGGCCGGGCGTCGGGCTCCGACTTTGGGGGCGGCCGGGGCGCCCGGGGCTGCGGCTTCCCCCTGCGGGGGAACGGAGGTTTCTCTCGCCCCGAGGCGTGGACGCGGCTGCGAAGGGCCCCGTCGGCGCCGGGGCGGGCGGGGGCCTCGGGGCGCGGGACTCAGGGTTGCCCAGGGGGAGGCCCCGGGGCACAGGACCCCGGACGCGGAAGGCTGAGGAGGCAGGCGAGGGTTGGAGCCCGGGCCTCGGGGCCCGCCCGGCCCCACCGGCCCGCGCCAGGTAGGGGAGCCCCGGGCGCTGAGGAGCGGGATGCGTCGGCTTCGCACGCGGCGGACTCGCGGGGGGCTGTCCGGCGGGGCGCGGGCGCGACCCCGCGGGGTCCCGGGCCAGGCGCGGGGGGCGGCCCCGCAGACGGGCTGCGCCCGAAGCGAGTTCGCCGGGCGTTTTCCGGCCGATTCTCACGAGCGTTCTGCCCAAACCGGGATCGGTTTGGGCAGAACGCTCGTGAGAATCGGCCGGCGTTGGGCAGCCCCGGGGACCGGCCTGGTCCCCGGGGCCGAGGGCCCTTTCTCGCTCGGGGCCCGGCGCGGCCCCCCGGAAAACGCGCCGAGAGGACGCGGACCCGCCGGCGGCCCCGGCGCCGGGGAGCCCTCCCGGAGCAGAGTTGAGGGAGGGCCTGGGGCCGGGCGTCGGGCTCCGACTTTGGGGGCGGCCGGGGCGCCCCAGGCTGCGGCTTCCCCCTGCGGGGGAACGGAGGTTTCTCTCGCCCCGAGGCGTGGACGCGGCTGCGAAGGGCCCCGTAGGCGCCGGGGCGGTCGGGGGCCTCGGGGCGCGGGACTCAGGGTTGCCCAGGGGGAGGCCCCGGGGCACAGGACCCCGGACGCGGAAGGCTGAGGAGGCAGGCGAGGGTTGGAGCCCGGGCCTCGGGGCCCGCCCGGCCCCACCGGCCCGCGCCAGGGAGGGGAGCCCCGGGCGCTGAGGAGCGGGAGGCGTCGGCGTCGCGCGCGGCGGACTCGCGGGGGGCTCTCCGGCGGGGCGCGGGCGCGACCCCGCGGGGTCCCGGGCCAGGCGCGGGGGGCGGCCCCGCAGACGGGCTGCGCCCGAAGCGAGTTCGCCGGGCGTTTTCCGGCCGATTCTCACGAGCGTTCTGCCCAAACCGGGATCGGTTTGGGCAGAACGCTCGTGAGAATCGGCCGGCGTTGGGCAGCCCCGGGGACCGGCCTGGTCCCCGGGGCCGAGGGCCCTTTCTCGCTCGGGGCCCGGCGCGGCCCCCCGGAAAACGCGCCGAGAGGACGCGGACCCGCCGGCGGCCCCGGCGCCGGGGAGCCCTCCCGGAGCAGAGTTGAGGGAGGGCCTGGGGCCGGGCGTCGGGCTCCGACTTTGGGGGCGGCCGGGGCGCCCCGGGCTGCGGCTTCCCCCTGCGGGGGAACGGAGGTTTCTCTCGCCCCGAGGCGTGGACGCGGCTGCGAAGGGCCCCGTCGGCGCCGGGGCGGTCGGGGGCCTCGGGGCGCGGGACTCAGGGTTGCCCAGGGGGAGGCCCCGGGGCACAGGACCCCGGACGCGGAAGGCTGAGGAGGCAGGCGAGGGTTGGAGCCCGGGCCTCGGGGCCCGCCCGGCCCCACCGGCCCGCGCCAGGGAGGGGAGCCCCGGGCGCTGAGGAGCGGGAGGCGTCGGCGTCGCGCGCGGCGGACTCGCAGGGGGCATTGCGGCGGGGTGCGGGCGCGACCCCGCGGGGTCCCGGGCCAGGCGCGGGGGGCGGCCCCGCAGACGGGCTGCGCCCGAAGCGAGTTCGCTGGGCGTTTTCCGGCCGATTCTCACGAGCGTTCTGCCCAAACCGGGATCGGTTTGGGCAGAACGCTCGTGAGAATCGGCCGGCGTTGGGCAGCCACGGGGACCGGCCTGGTCCCCGGGGCCGAGGGCCCTTTCTCGCTCGGGGCCCGGCGCGGCCCCCCGGAAAACGCGCCGAGAGGACGCGGACCCGCCGGCGGCCCCGGCGCCGGGGAGCCCTCCCGGAGCAGAGTTGAGGGAGGGCCTGGGGCCGGGCGTCGGGCTCCGACTTTGGGGGCGGCCGGGGCGCCCCGGGCTGCGGCTTCCCCCTGCGGGGGAACGGAGGTTTCTCTCGCCCCGAGGCGTGGACGCGGCTGCGAAGGGCCCCGTCGGCGCCGGGGCGGGCGGGGGCCTCGGGGCGCGGGACTCAGGGTTGCCCAGGGGGAGGCCCCGGGGCACAGGACCCCGGACGCGGAAGGCTGAGGAGGCAGGCGAGGGTTGGAGCCCGGGCCTCGAGGCCCGCCCGGCCCCACCGGCCCGCGCCAGGGAGGGGAGCCCCGGGCGCTGAGGAGCGGGAGGCGTCGGCGTCGCGCGCGGCGGACTAGCGGGGGGCTTTCCGGCGGGGCGAGGGCGCGACCCCGCGGGGTCCCGGGCCAGGCGCGGGGGGCGGCCCCGCAGACGGGCTGCGCCCGAAGCGAGTTCGCCGGGCGTTTTCCGGCCGATTCTCACGAGCGTTCTGCCCAAACCGGGATCGGTTTGGGCAGAACGCTCGTGAGAATCGGCCGGCGTTGGGCAGCCCCGGGGACCGGCCTGGTCCCCGGGGCCGAGGGCCCTTTCTCGCTCGGGGCCCGGCGCGGCCCCCCGGAAAACGCGCCGAGAGGACGCGGACCCGCCGGCGGCCCCGGCGCCGGGGAGCCCTCCCGGAGCAGAGTTGAGGGAGGGCCTGGGGCCGGGCGTCGGGCTCCGACTTTGGGGGCGGCCGGGGCGCCCCGGGCTGCGGCTTCCCCCTGCGGGGGAACGGAGGTTTCTCTCGCCCCGAGGCGTGGACGCGGCTGCGAAGGGCCCCGTCGGCGCCGGGGCGGGCGGGGGCCTCGGGGCGCGGGACTCAGGGTTGCCCAGGGGGAGGCCCCGGGGCACAGGACCCCGGACGCGGAAGGCTGAGGAGGCAGGCGAGGGTTGGAGCCCGGGCCTCGGGGCCCGCCCGGCCCCACCGGCCCGCGCCAGGGAGGGGAGCCCCAGGCGCTGAGGAGCGGGAGGCGTCGGCGTCGCGCGCGGCGGACTCGCGGGGGGCTCTCCGGCGGGGCGCGGGCGCGACCCCGCGGGGTCCCGGGCCAGGCGCGGGGGGCGGCCCCGCAGACGGGCTGCGCCCGAAGCGAGTTCGCCGGGCGTTTTCCGGCCGATTCTCACGAGCGTTCTGCCCAAACCGGGATCGGTTTGGGCAGAACGCTCGTGAGAATCGGCCGGCGTTGGGCAGCCCCGGGGACCGGCCTGGTCCCC
The DNA here is from genome assembly GCF_963455335.1 of Martes martes. NCBI lineage: Eukaryota > Metazoa > Chordata > Mammalia > Carnivora > Mustelidae > Martes > Martes martes. Next base: position 373,114 of record NW_027666487.1, read on the forward strand.
GGGGCCGAGGGCCCTTTCTCGCTCGGGGCCCGGCGCGGCCCCCCGGAAAACGCGCCGAGAGGACGCGGACCCGCCGGCGGCCCCGGCGCCGGGGAGCCCTCCCGGAGCAACGTTGAGGGAGGGCCTGGGGCCGGGCGTCGGGCTCCGACTTTGGGGGCGGCCGGGGCGCCCCGGGCTGCGGCTTCCCCCTGCGGGGGAATGGAGGTTTCTCTCGCCCCGAGGCGTGGACGCGGCTGCGAAGGGCCCCGTCGGCGCCGGGGCGGGCGGGGGCCTCGGGGCGCGGGACTCAGGGTTGCCCAGGGGGAGGCCCCGGGGCACAGGACCCCGGACGCGGAAGGCTGAGGAGGCAGGCGAGGGTTGGAGCCCGGGCCTCGGGGCCCGCCCGGCCCCACCGGCCCGCGCCAGGTAGGGGAGCCCCGGGCGCTGAGGAGCGGGATGCGTCGGCTTCGCACGCGGCGGACTCGCGGGGGGCTGTCCGGCGGGGCGCGGGCGCGACCCCGCGGGGTCCCGGGCCAGGCGCGGGGGGCGGCCCCGCAGACGGGCTGCGCCCGAAGCGAGTTCGCCGGGCGTTTTCCGGCCGATTCTCACGAGCGTTCTGCCCAAACCGGGATCGGTTTGGGCAGAACGCTCGTGAGAATCGGCCGGCGTTGGGCAGCCCCGGGGACCGGCCTGGTCCCCGGGGCCGAGGGCCCTTTCTCGCTCGGGGCCCGGCGCGGCCCCCCGGAAAACGCGCCGAGAGGACGCGGACCCGCCGGCGGCCCCGGCGCCGGGGAGCCCTCCCGGAGCAGAGTTGAGGGAGGGCCTGGGGCCGGGCGTCGGGCTCCGACTTTGGGGGCGGCCGGGGCGCCCCGGGCTGCGGCTTCCCCCTGCGGGGGAACGGAGGTTTCTCTCGCCCCGAGGCGTGGACGCGGCTGCGAAGGGCCCCGTCGGCGCCGGGGCGGTCGGGGGCCTCGGGGCGCGGGACTCAGGGTTGCCCAGGGGGAGGCCCCGGGGCACAGGACCCCGGACGCGGAAGGCTGAGGAGGCAGGCGAGGGTTGGAGCCCGGGCCTCGGGGCCCGCCCGGCCCCACCGGCCCGCGCCAGGGAGGGGAGCCCCGGGCGCTGAGGAGCGGGAGGCGTCGGCGTCGCGCGCGGCGGACTCGCGGGGGGCTCTCCGGCGGGGCGCGGGCGCGACCCCGCGGGGTCCCGGGCCAGGCGCGGGGGGCGGCCCCGCAGACGGGCTGCGCCCGAAGCGAGTTCGCCGGGCGTTTTCCGGCCGATTCTCACGAGCGTTCTGCCCAAACCGGGATCGGTTTGGGCAGAACGCTCGTGAGAATCGGCCGGCGTTGGGCAGCCCCGGGGACCGGCCTGGTCCCCGGGGCCGAGGGCCCTTTCTCGCTCGGGGCCCGGCGCGGCACCCCGGAAAACGCGCCGAGAGGACGCGGACCCGCCGGCGGCCCCGGCGCCGGGGAGCCCTCCCGGAGCAGAGTTGAGGGAGGGCCTGGGGCCGGGCGTCGGGCTCCGACTTTGGGGGCGGCCGGGGCGCCCCGGGCTGCGGCTTCCCCCTGCGGGGGAACGGAGGTTTCTCTCGCCCCGAGGCGTGGACGCGGCTGCGAAGGGCCCCGTCGGCGCCGGGGCGGTCGGGGGCCTCGGGGCGCGGGACTCAGGGTTGCCCAGGGGGAGGCCCCGGGGCACAGGACCCCGGACGCGGAAGGCTGAGGAGGCAGGCGAGGGTTGGAGCCCGGGCCTCGGGGCCCGCCCGGCCCCACCGGCCCGCGCCAGGGAGGGGAGCCCCGGGCGCTGAGGAGCGGGAGGCGTCGGCGTCGCGCGCGGCGGACTCGCGGGGGGCTTTCTGGCGGGGCGCGGGCGCGACCCCGCGGGGTCCCGGGCCAGGCGCGGGGGGCGGCCCCGCAGACGGGCTGCGCCCGAAGCGAGTTCGCCGGGCGTTTTCCGGCCGATTCTCACGAGCGTTCTGCCCAAACCGGGATCGCTTTGGGCAGAACGCTCGTGAGAATCGGCCGGCGTTGGGCAGCCCCGGGGACCGGCCTGGTCCCCGGGGCCGAGGGCCCTTTCTCGCTCGGGGCCCGGCGCGGCCCCCCGGAAAACGCGCCGAGAGGACGCGGACCCGCCGGCGGCCCCGGCGCCGGGGAGCCCTCCCGGAGCAGAGTTGAGGGAGGGCCTGGGGCCGGGCGTCGGGCTCCGACTTTGGGGGCGGCCGGGGCGCCCCGGGCTGCGGCTTCCCCCTGCGGGGGAACGGAGGTTTCTCTCGCCCCGAGGCGTGGACGCGGCTGCGAAGGGCCCCGTCGGCGCCGGGGCGGGCGGGGGCCTCGGGGCGCGGGACTCAGGGTTGCCCAGGGGGAGGCCCCGGGGCACAGGACCCCGGACGCGGAAGGCTGAGGAGGCAGGCGAGGGTTGGAGCCCGGGCCTCGGGGCCCGCCCGGCCCCACCGGCCCGCGCCAGGGAGGGGAGCCCCGGGCGCTGAGGAGCGGGAGGCGTCGGCGTCGCGCGCGGCGGACTCGCGGGGGGCTCTCCGGCGGGGCGCGGGCGCGACCCCGCGGGGTCCCGGGCCAGGCGCGGGGGGCGGCCCCGCAGACGGGCTGCGCCCGAAGCGAGTTCGCCGGGCGTTTTCCGGCCGATTCTCACGAGCGTTCTGCCCAAACCGGGATCGGTTTGGGCAGAACGCTCGTGAGAATCGGCCGGCGTTGGGCAGCCCCGGGGACCGGCCTGGTCCCCGGGGCCGAGGGCCCTTTCTCGCTCGGGGCCCGGCGCGGCCCCCCGGAAAACGCGCCGAGAGGCCGCGGACCCGCCGGCGGCCCCGGCGCCGGGGAGCCCTCCCGGAGCAGAGTTGAGGGAGGGCCTGGGGCCGGGCGTCGTGCTCCGACTTTGGGGGCGGCCGGGGCGCCCCGGGCTGCGGCTTCCCCCTGCGGGGGAACGGAGGTTTCTCTCGCCCCGAGGCGTGGACGCGGCTGCGAAGGGCACCGTCGGCGCCTGGGCGGTCGGGGGCCTCGGGGCGCGGGACTCAGGGTTGCCCAGGGGGAGGCCCCGGGGCACAGGACCCCGGACTCGGAAGGCTGAGGAGGCAGGCGAGGGTTGGAGCCCGGGCCTCGGGGCCCGCCCGGCCCCACCGGCCCGCGCCAGGGAGCGGAGCCCCGGGCGCTGAGGAGCGGGAGGCGTCGGCGTCGCGCGCGGCGGACTCGCGGGGGGCTTTCCGGCGGGGCGCGGGCGCGACCCCGCGGGGTCCCGGGCCAGGCGCGGGGGGCGGCCCCGCAGACGGGCTGCGCCCGAAGCGAGTTCGCCGGGCGTTTTCCGGCCGATTCTCACGAGCGTTCTGCCCAAACCGGGATCGGTTTGGGCAGAACGCTCGTGAGAATCGGCCGGCGTTGGGCAGCCCCGGGGACCGGCCTGGTCCCCGGGGCCGAGGGCCCTTTCTCGCTCGGGGCCCGGCGCGGCCCCCCGGAAAACGCGCCGAGAGGACGCGGACCCGCCGGCGGCCCCGGCGCCGGGGAGCCCTCCCGGAGCAGAGTTGAGGGAGGGCCTGGGGCCGGGCGTCGTGCTCCGACTTTGGGGGCGGCTGGGGCGCCCCGGGCTGCGGCTTCCCCCTGCGGGGGAACGGAGGTTTCTCTCGCCCCGAGGCGTGGACGCGGCTGCGAAGGGCACCGTCGGCGCCGGGGCGGTCGGAGGCCTCGGGGCGCGGGACTCAGGGTTGCCCAGGGGGAGGCCCCGGGGCACAGGACCCCGGACTCGGAAGGCTGAGGAGGCAGGCGAGGGTTGGAGCCCGGGCCTCGGGGCCCGCCTGGCCCCACCGGCCCGCGCCAGGGAGTGGAGCCCCGGGCGCTGAGGAGCGGGAGGCATCGGCGTCGCGCGCGGCGGACTCGCGGGGGGCTTTCCGGCGGGGCGCGGGCGCGACCCCGCGGGGTCCAGGGCCAGGCGCGGGGGGCGGCCCCAGAGACGGGCTGCGCCCGAAGCGAGTTCGCCGGGCGTTTTCCGGCCGATTCTCACGAGCGTTCTGCCCAAACCGGGATCGGTTTGGGCAGAACGCTCGTGAGAATCGGCCGGCGTTGGGAAGCCCCGGGGACCGGCCTGGTCCCCGGGGCCGAGGGCCCTTTCTCGCTCGGGGCCCGGCGCGGCCCCCCGGAAAACGCGCCGAGAGGACGCGGACCCGCCGGCGGCCCCGGCGCCGGGGAGCCCTCCCGGAGCAGAGTTGAGGGAGGGCCTGGGGCCGGGCGTCGTGCTCCGACTTTGGGGGCGGCTGGGGCGCCCCGGGCTGCGGCTTCCCCCTGCGGGGGAACGGAGGTTTCTCTCGCCCCGAGGCGTGGACGCGGCTGCGAAGGGCCCCGTCGGCGCCGGGGCGGGCGGGGGCCTCGGGGCGCGGGACTCAGGGTTGCCCAGGGGGAGGCCCCGGGGCACAGGACCCCGGACTCGGAAGGCTGAGGAGGCAGGCGAGGGTTGGAGCCCGGGCCTCGGGGCCCGCCCGGCCCCACCGGCCCGCGCCAGGGAGGGGAGCCCCGGGCGCTGAGGAGCGGGAGGCGTCGGCGTCGCGCGCGGCGGACTCGCGGGGGGCTTTCCGGCGGGGCGCGGGCGCGACCCCGCGGGGTCCCGGGCCAGGCGCGGGGGGCGGCCCCGCAGACGGGCTGCGCCCGAAGCGAGTTCGCCGGGCGTTTTCCGGCCGATTCTCACGAGCGTTCTGCCCAAACCGGGATCGGTTTGGGCAGAACGCTCGTGAGAATCGGCCGGCGTTGGGCAGCCCCGGGGACCGGCCTGGTCCCCGGGGCCGAGGGCCCTTTCTCGCTCGGGGCCCGGCGCGGCCCCCCGGAAAACGCGCCGAGAGGACGCGGACCCGCCGGCGGCCCCTGCGCCGGGGAGCCCTCCCGGAGCAGAGTTGAGGGAGGGCCTGGGGCCGGGCGTCGTGCTCCGACTTTGGGGGCGGCTGGGGCGCCCCGGGCTGCGGCTTCCCCCTGCGGGGGAACGGAGGTTTCTCTCGCCCCGAGGCGTGGACGCGGCTGCGAAGGGCACCGTCGGCGCCGGGGCGGTCGGGGGCCTCGGGGCGCGGGACTCAGGGTTGCCCAGGGGGAGGCCCCGGGGCACAGGACCCCGGACTCGGAAGGCTGAGGAGGCAGGCGAGGGTTGGAGCCCGGGCCTCGGGGCCCGCCCGGCCCCACCGGCCCGCGCCAGGGAGGGGAGCCCCGGGCGCTGAGGAGCGGGAGGCGTCGGCGTCGCGCGCGGCGGACTCGCGGGGGGCTTTCCGGCGGGGCGCGGGCGCGACCCCGCGGGGTCCCGGGCAGGCGCGGGGGGCGGCCCCGCAGACGGGCTGCGCCTGAAGCGAGTTCGCCGGGCGTTTTCCGGCCGATTCTCACGAGCGTTCTGCCCAAACCGGGATCGGTTTGGGCAGAACGCTCGTGAGAATCGGCCGGCGTTGGGCAGCCCCGGGGACCGGCCTGGTCCCCGGGGCCGAGGGCCCTTTCTCGCTCGGGGCCCGGCGCGGCCCCCCGGAAAACGCGCCGAGAGGACGCGGACCCGCCGGCGGCCCCGGCGCCGGGGAGCCCTCCCGGAGCAGAGTTGAGGGAGGGCCTGGGGCCGGGCGTCGTGCTCCGACTTTGGGGGCGGCTGGGGCGCCCCGGGCTGCGGCTTCCCCATGCGGGGGAACGGAGGTTTCTCTCGCCCCGAGGCGTGGACGCGGCTGCGAAGGGCACCGTCGGCGCCGGGGCGGTCGACGGCCTCGGGGCGCGGGACTCAGGGTTGCCCAGGGGGAGGCCCCGGGGCACAGGACCCCGGACTCGGAAGGCTGAGGAGGCAGGCGAGGGTTGGAGCCCGGGCCTCGGGGCCCGCCTGGCCCCACCGGCCCGCGCCAGGGAGTGGAGCCCCGGGCGCTGAGGAGCGGGAGGCGTCGGCGTCGCGCGCGGCGGACTCGCGGGGGGCTTTCCGGCGGGGCGCGGGCGCGACCCCGCGGGGTCCAGGGCCAGGCGCGGGGGGCGGCCCCAGAGACGGGCTGCGCCCGAAGCGAGTTCGCCGGGCGTTTTCCGGCCGATTCTCACGAGCGTTCTGCCCAAACCGGGATCGGTTTGGGCAGAACGCTCGTGAGAATCGGCCGGCGTTGGGAAGACCCGGGGACCGGCCTGGTCCCCGGGGCCGAGGGCCCTTTCTTGCTCGGGGCCCGGCGCGGCCCCCCGGAAAACGCGCCGAGAGGACGCGGACCCGCCGGCGGCCCCGGCGCCGGGGAGCCCTCCCGGAGCAGAGTTGAGGGAGGGCCTGGGGCCGGGCGTCGTGCTCCGACTTTGGGGGCGGCTGGGGCGCCCCGGGCTGCGGCTTCCCCCTGCGGGGGAACGGAGGTTTCTCTCGCCCCGAGGCGTGGACGCGGCTGCGAAGGGCACCGTCGGCGCCGGGGCGGTCGGGGGCCTCGGGGCGCGGGACTCAGGGTTGCCCAGGGGGAGGCCCCGGGGCACAGGACCCCGGACTCGGAAGGCTGAGGAGGCAGGCGAGGGTTGGAGCCCGGGCCTCGGGGCCCGCCCGGCCCCACCGGCCCGCGCCAGGGAGGGGAGCCCCGGGCGCTGAGGAGCGGGAGGCGTCGGCGTCGCGCGCGGCGGACTCGCGGGGGGCTTTCCGGCGGGGCGCGGGCGCGACCCCGCGGGGTCCCGGGCCAGGCGCGGGGGGCGGCCCCGCAGACGGGCTGCGCCCGAAGCGAGTTCGCCGGGCGTTTTCCGGCCGATTCTCACGAGCGTTCTGCCCAAACCAGGATCGGTTTGGGCAGAACGCTCGTGAGAATCGGCCGGCGTTGGGCAGCCCCGGGGACCGGCCTGGTCCCCGGGGCCGAGGGCCCTTTCTCGCTCGGGGCCCGGCGCGGCCCCCCGGAAAACGCGCCGAGAGGACGCGGACCCGCCGGCGGCCCCGGCGCCGGGGAGCCCTCCCGGAGCAGAGTTGAGGGAGGGCCTGGGGCCGGGCGTCGTGCTCCGACTTTGGGGGCGGCTGGGGCGCCCCGGGCTGCGGCTTCCCCCTGCGGGGGAACGGAGGTTTCTCTCGCCCCGAGGCGTGGACGCGGCTGCGAAGGGCACCGTCGGCGCCTGGGCGGTCGGGGGCCTCGGGGCGCGGGACTCAGGGTTGCCCAGGGGGAGGCCCCGGGGCACAGGACCCCGGACTCGGAAGGCTGAGGAGGCAGGCGAGGGTTGGAGCCCGGGCCTCGGGGCCCGCCCGGCCCCACCGGCCCGCGCCAGGGAGGGGAGCCCCGGGCGCTGAGGAGCGGGAGGCGTCGGCGTCGCGCGCGGCGGACTCGCGGGGGGCTTTCCGGCGGGGCGCGGGCGCGACCCCGCGGGGTCCCGGGCCAGGCGCGGGGGGCTCCCCGCAGACGGGCTGCGCCTGAAGCGAGTTCGCCGGGCGTTTTCCGGCCGATTCTCACGAGCGTTCTGCCCAAACCGGGATCGGTTTGGGCAGAACGCTCGTGAGAATCGGCCGGCGTTGGGCAGCCCCGGGGACCGGCCTGGTCCCCGGGGCCGAGGGCCCTTTCTCGCTCGGGGCCCGGCGCGGCCCCCCGGAAAACGCGCCGAGAGGACGCGGACCCGCCGGCGGCCCCGGCGCCGGGGAGCCCTCCCGGAGCAGAGTTGAGGGAGGGCCTGGGGCCGGGCGTCGTGCTCCGACTTTGGGGGCGGCTGGGGCGCCCCGGGCTGCGGCTTCCCCCTGCGGGGGAACGGAGGTTTCTCTCGCCCCGAGGCGTGGACGCGGCTGCGAAGGGCACCGTCGGCGCCGGGGCGGTCGGCGGCCTCGGGGCGCGGGACTCAGGGTTGCCCAGGGGGAGGCCCCGGGGCACAGGACCCCGGACTCGGAAGGCTGAGGAGGCAGGCGAGGGTTGGAGCCCGGGCCTCGGGGCCCGCCTGGCCCCACCGGCCCGCGCCAGGGAGTGGAGCCCCGGGCGCTGAGGAGCGGGAGGCGTCGGCGTCGCGCGCGGCGGACTCGCGGGGGGCTTTCCGGCGGGGCGCGGGCGCGACACCGCGGGGTCCAGGGCCAGGCGCGGGGGGCGGCCCCAGAGACGGGCTGCGCCCGAAGCGAGTTCGCCGGGCGTTTTCCGGCCGATTCTCACGAGCGTTCTGCCCAAACCGGGATCGGTTTGGGCAGAACGCTCGTGAGAATCGGCCGGCGTTGGGCAGCCCCGGGGACCGGCCTGGTCCCCGGGGCCGAGGGCCCTTTCTCGCTCGGGGCCCGGCGCGGCCCCCCGGAAAACGCGCCGAGAGGACGCGGACCCGCCGGCGGCCCCGGCGCCGGGGAGCCCTCCCGGAGCAGAGTTGAGGGAGGGCCTGGGGCCGGGCGTCGTGCTCCGACTTTGGGGGCGGCTGGGGCGCCCCGGGCTGCGGCTTCCCCCTGCGGGGGAACGGAGCTTTCTCTCGCCCCGAGGCGTGGACGCGGCTGCGAAGGGCACCGTCGGCGCCGGGGCGGTCGGGGGCCTCGGGGCGCGGGACTCAGGGTTGCCCAGGGGGAGGCCCCGGGGCACAGGACCCCGGACTCGGAAGGCTGAGGAGGCAGGCGAGGGTTGGAGCCCGGGCCTCGGGGCCCGCCCGGCCCCACCGGCCCGCGCCAGGGAGGGGAGCCCCGGGCGCTGAGGAGCGGGAGGCGTCGGCGTCGCGTGCGGCGGACTCGCGGGGGGCTTTCCGGCGGGGCGCGGGCGCGACCCCGCGGGGTCCCGGGCCAGGCGCGGGGGGCGGCCCCGCAGACGGGCTGCGCCCGAAGCGAGTTCGCCGGGCGTTTTCCGGCCGATTCTCACGAGCGTTCTGCCCAAACCGGGATCGCTTTGGGCAGAACGCTCGTGAGAATCGGCCGGCGTTGGGCAGCCCCGGGGACCGGCCTGGTCCCCGGGGCCGAGGGCCCTTTCTCGCTCGGGGCCCGGCGCGGCCCCCCGGAAAACGCGCCGAGAGGACGCGGACCCGCCGGCGGCCCCGGCGCCGGGGAGCCCTCCCGGAGCAGAGTTGAGGGAGGGCCTGGGGCCGGGCGTCGTGCTCCGACTTTGGGGGCGGCTGGGGCGCCCCGGGCTGCGGCTTCCCCCTGCGGGGGAACGGAGGTTTCTCTCGCCCCGAGGCGTGGACGCGGCTGCGAAGGGCACCGTCGGCGCCTGGGCGGTCGGGGGCCTCGGGGCGCGGGACTCAGGGTTGCCCAGGGGGAGGCCCCGGGGCACAGGACCCCGGACTCGGAAGGCTGAGGAGGCAGGCGAGGGTTGGAGCCCGGGCCTCGGGGCCCGCCCGGCCCCACCGGCCCGCGCCAGGGAGGGGAGCCCCGGGCGCTGAGGAGCGGGAGGCGTCGGCGTCGCGCGCGGCGGACTCGCGGGGGGCTTTCCGGCGGGGCGCGGGCGCGACCCCGCGGGGTCCCGGGCCAGGCGCGGGGGGCGGCCCCGCAGACGGGCTGCGCCCGAAGCGAGTTCGCCGGGCGTTTTCCGGCCGATTCTCACGAGCGTTCTGCCCAAACCGGGATCGGTTTGGGCAGAACGCTCGTGAGAATCGGCCGGCGTTGGGCAGCCCCGGGGACCGGCCTGGTCCCCGGGGCCGAGGGCCCTTTCTCGCTCGGGGCCCGGCGCGGCCCCCCGGAAAACGCGCCGAGAGGACGCGGACCCGCCGGCGGCCCCGGCGCCGGGGAGCCCTCCCGGAGCAGAGTTGAGGGAGGGCCTGGGGCCGGGCGTCGTGCTCCGACTTTGGGGGCGGCTGGGGCGCCCCGGGCTGCGGCTTCCCCCTGCGGGGGAACGGAGGTTTCTCTCGCCCCGAGGCGTGGACGCGGCTGCGAAGGGCACCGTCGGCGCCGGGGCGGTCGGGGGCCTCGGGGCGCGGGACTCAGGGTTGCCCAGGGGGAGGCCCCGGGGCACAGGACCCCGGATCGGAAGGCTGAGGAGGCAGGCGAGGGTTGGAGCCCGGGCCTCGGGGCCCGCCCGGCCCCACCGGCCCGCGCCAGGGAGGGGAGCCCCGGGCGCTGAGGAGCGGGAGGCGTCGGCGTCGCGCGCGGCGGACTCGCGGGGGGCTTTCCGGCGGGGCGCGGGCGCGACCCCGCGGGGTCCCGGGCCAGGCGCGGGGGGCTCCCCGCAGACGGGCTGCGCCTGAAGCGAGTTCGCCGGGCGTTTTCCGGCCGATTCTCACGAGCGTTCTGCCCAAACCGGGATCGGTTTGGGCAGAACGCTCGTGAGAATCGGCCGGCGTTGGGCAGCCCCGGGGACCGGCCTGGTCCCCGGGGCCGAGGGCCCTTTCTCGCTCGGGGCCCGGCGCGGCCCCCCGGAAAACGCGCCGAGAGGACGCGGACCCGCCGGCGGCCCCGGCGCCGGGGAGCCCTCCCGGAGCAGAGTTGAGGGAGGGCCTGGGGCCGGGCGTCGTGCTCCGACTTTGGGGGCGGCTGGGGCGCCCCGGGCTGCGGCTTCCCCCTGCGGGGGAACGGAGGTTTCTCTCGCCCCGAGGCGTGGACGCGGCTGCGAAGGGCACCGTCGGCGCCGGGGCGGTCGGCGGCCTCGGGGCGCGGGACTCAGGGTTGCCCAGGGGGAGGCCCCGGGGCACAGGACCCCGGACTCGGAAGGCTGAGGAGGCAGGCGAGGGTTGGAGCCCGGGCCTCGGGGCCCGCCTGGCCCCACCGGCCCGCGCCAGGGAGTGGAGCCCCGGGCGCTGAGGAGCGGGAGGCGTCGGCGTCGCGCGCGGCGGACTCGCGGGGGGCTTTCCGGCGGGGCGCGGGCGCGACACCGCGGGGTCCAGGGCCAGGCGCGGGGGGCGGCCCCAGAGACGGGCTGCGCCCGAAGCGAGTTCGCCGGGCGTTTTCCGGCCGATTCTCACGAGTGTTCTGCCCAAACCGGGATCGGTTTGGGCAGAACGCTCGTGAGAATCGGCCGGCGTTGGGCAGCCCCGGGGACCGGCCTGGTCCCCGGGGCCGAGGGCCCTTTCTCGCTCGGGGCCCGGCGCGGCCCCCCGGAAAACGCGCCGAGAGGACGCGGACCCGCCGGCGGCCCCGGCGCCGGGGAGCCCTCCCGGAGCAGAGTTGAGGGAGGGCCTGGGGCCGGGCGTCGTGCTCCGACTTTGGGGGCGGCTGGGGCGCCCCGGGCTGCGGCTTCCCCCTGCGGGGGAACGGAGCTTTCTCTCGCCCCGAGGCGTGGACGCGGCTGCGAAGGGCACCGTCGGCGCCTGGGCGGTCGGGGGCCTCGGGGCGCGGGACTCAGGGTTGCCCAGGGGGAGGCCCCGGGGCACAGGACCCCGGACTCGGAAGGCTGAGGAGGCAGGCGAGGGTTGGAGCCCGGGCCTCGGGGCCCGCCCGGCCCCACCGGCCCGCGCCAGGGAGGGGAGCCCCGGGCGCTGAGGAGCGGGAGGCGTCGGCATCGCGCGCGGCGGACTCGCGGGGGGCTTTCCGGCGGGGCGCGGGCGCGACCCCGCGGGGTCCCGGGCCAGGCGCGGGGGGCGGCCCCGCAGACGGGCTGCGCCCGAAGCGAGTTCGCCGGGCGTTTTCCGGCCGATTCTCACGAGCGTTCTGCCCAAACCGGGATCGGTTTGGGCAGAACGCTCGTGAGAATCGGCCGGCGTTGGGCAGCCCCGGGGACCGGCCTGGTCCCCGGGGCCGAGGGCCCTTTCTCGCTCGGGGCCCGGCGCGGCCCCCCGGAAAACGCGCCGAGAGGACGCGGACCCGCCGGCGGCCCCGGCGCCGGGGAGCCCTCCCGGAGCAGAGTTGAGGGAGGGCCTGGGGCCGGGCGTCGTGCTCCGACTTTGGGGGCGGCTGGGGCGCCCCGGGCTGCGGCTTCCCCCTGCGGGGGAACGGAGGTTTCTCTCGCCCCGAGGCGTGGACTCGGCTGCGAAGGGCACCGTCGGCGCCGGGGCGGTCGGGGGCCTCGGGGCGCGGGACTCAGGGTTGCCCAGGGGGAGGCCCCGGGGCACAGGACCCCGGACTCGGAAGGCTGAGGAGGCAGGCGAGGGTTGGAGCCCGGGCCTCGGGGCCCGCCCGGCCCCACCGGCCCGCGCCAGGGAGGGGAGCCCCGGGCGCCGAGGAGCGGGAGGCGTCGGCGTCGCGCGCGGCGGACTCGCGGGGGGCTTTCCGGCGGGGCGCGGGCGCGACCCCGCGGGGTCCCGGGCCAGGCGCGGGGGGCTCCCCGCAGACGGGCTGCGCCCGAAGCGAGTTCGCCGGGCGTTTTCCGGCCGATTCTCACGAGCGTTCTGCCCAAACCGGGATCGGTTTGGGCAGAACGCTCGTGAGAATCGGCCGGCGTTGGGCAGCCCCGGTGACCGGCCTGGTCCCCGGGGCCGAGGGCCCTTTCTCGCTCGGTGCCCGGCGCGGCCCCCCGGAAAACGCGCCGAGAGGACGCGGACCCGCCGGCGGCCCCGGCGCCGGGGAGCCCTCCCGGAGCAGAGTTGAGGGAGGGCCTGGGGCCGGGCGTCGTGCTCCGACTTTGGGGGCGGCTGGGGCGCCCCGGGCTGCGGCTTCCCCCTGCGGGGGAACGGAGGTTTCTCTCGCCCCGAGGCGTGGACGCGGCTGCGAAGGGCACCGTCGGCGCCGGGGCGGTCGGCGGCCTCGGGGCGCGGGACTCAGGGTTGCCCAGGGGGAGGCCCCGGGGCACAGGACCCCGGACTCGGAAGGCTGAGGAGGCAGGCGAGGGTTGGAGCCCGGGCCTCGGGGCCCGCCTGGCCCCACCGGCCCGCGCCAGGGAGTGGAGCCCCGGGCGCTGAGGAGCGGGAGGCGTCGGCGTCGCGCGCGGCGGACTCGCGGGTAGCTTTCCGGCGGGGCGCGGGCGCGACACCGCGGGGTCCAGGGCCAGGCGCGGGCGGCGGCCCCAGAGACGGGCTGCGCCCGAAGCGAGTTCGCCGGGCGTTTTCCGGCCGATTCTCACGAGCGTTCTGCCCAAACCGGGATCGGTTTGGGCAGAACGCTCGTGAGAATCGGCCGGCGTTGGGCAGCCCCGGGGACCGGCCTGGTCCCCGGGGCCGAGGGCCCTTTCTCGCTCGGGGCCCGGCGCGGCCCCCCGGAAAACGCGCCGAGAGGACGCGGACCCGCCGGCGGCCCCGGCGCCGGGGAGCCCTCCCGGAGCAGAGTTGAGGGAGGGCCTGGGGCCGGGCGTCGTGCTCCGACTTTGGGGGCGGCTGGGGCGCCCCGGGCTGCGGCTTCCCCCTGCGGGGGAACGGAGCTTTCTCTCGCCCCGAGGCGTGGACGCGGCTGCGAAGGGCACCGTCGGCGCCGGGGTGGTCGGGGGCCTCGGGGCGCGGGACTCAGGGTTGCCCAGGGGGAGGCCCCGGGGCACAGGACCCCGGACTCGGAAGGCTGAGGAGGCAGGCGAGGGTTGGAGCCCGGGCCTCGGGGCCCGCCCGGCCCCACCGGCCCGCGCCAGGGAGGGGAGCCCAGGGCGCTGAGGAGCGGGAGGCGTCGGCGTCGCGCGCGGCGGACTCGCGGGGGGCTTTCCGGCGGGGCGCGGGCGCGACCCCGCGGGGTCCCGGGCCAGGCGCGGGGGGCGGCCCCGCAGACGGGCTGCGCCCGAAGCGAGTTCGCCGGGCGTTTTCCGGCCGATTCTCACGAGCGTTCTGCCCAAACCCGGATCGGTTTGGGCAGAACGCTCGTGAGAATCGGCCGGCGTTGGGCAGCCCCGGTGACCGGCCTGGTCCCCGGGGCCGAGGGCCCTTTCTCGCTCGGGGCCCGGCGCGGCCCCCCGGAAAACGCGCCGAGAGGACGCGGACCCGCCGGCGGCCCCGGCGCCGGGGAGCCCTCCCGGAGCAGAGTTGAGGGAGGGCCTGGGGCCGGGCGTCGTGCTCCGACTTTGGGGGCGGCTGGGGCGCCCCGGGCTGCGGCTTCCCCCTGCGGGGGAACGGAGGTTTCTCTCGCCCCGAGGCGTGGACGCGGCTGCGAAGGGCACCGTCGGCGCCGGGGCGGTCGGGGGCCTCGGGGCGCGGGACTCAGGGTTGCCCAGGGGGAGGCCCCGGGGCACAGGACCCCGGACTCGGAAGGCTGAGGAGGCAGGCGAGGGTTGGAGCCCGGGCCTCGGGGCCCGCCCGGCCCCACCGGCCCGCGCCAGGGAGGGGAGCCCCGGGCGCTGAGGAGCGGGAGGCGTCGGCGTCGCGCGCGGCGGACTCGCGGGGGGCTTTCCGGCGGGGCGCGGGCGCGACCCCGCGGGGTCCCGGGCCAGGCGCGGGGGGCGGCCCCGCAGACGGGCTGCGCCCGAAGCGAGTTCGCCGGGCGTTTTCCGGCCGATTCTCACGAGCGTTCTGCCCAAACCGGGATCGGTTTGGGCAGAACGCTCGTGAGAATCGGCCGGCGTTGGGCAGCCCCGGGGACCGGCCTGGTCCCCGGGGCCGAGGGCCCTTTCTCGCTCGGGGCCCGGCGCGGCCCCCCGGAAAACGCGCCGAGAGGACGCGGACCCGCCGGCGGCCCCGGCGCCGGGGAGCCCTCCCGGAGCAGAGTTGAGGGAGGGCCTGGGGCCGGGCGTCGTGCTCCGACTTTGGGGGCGGCTGGGGCGCCCCGGGCTGCGGCTTCCCCCTGCGGGGGAACGGAGGTTTCTCTCGCCCCGAGGCGTGGACGCGGCTGCGAAGGGCACCGTCGGCGCCGGGGCGGTCGGGGGCCTCGGGGCGCGGGACTCAGGGTTGCCCAGGGGGAGGCCCCGGGCACAGGACCCCGGACTCGGAAGGCTGAGGAGGCAGGCGAGGGTTGGAGCCCGGGCCTCGGGGCCCGCCCGGCCCCACCGGCCCGCGCCAGGGAGGGGAGCCCCGGGCGCTGAGGAGCGGGAGGCGTCGGCGTCGCGCGCGGCGGACTCGCGGGGGGCTTTCCGGCGGGGCGCGGGCGCGACCCCGCGGGGTCCCGGGCCAGGCGCGGGGGGCGGCCCCGCAGACGGGCTGCGCCCGAAGCGAGTTCGCCGGGCGTTTTCCGGCCGATTCTCACGAGCGTTCTGCCCAAACCGGGATCGGTTTGGGCAGAACGCTCGTGAGAATCGGCCGGCGTTGGGCAGCCCCGGGGACCGGCCTGGTCCCCGGGGCCGAGGGCCCTTTCTCGCTCGGGGCCCGGCGCGGCCCCCCGGAAAACGCGCCGAGAGGACGCGGACCCGCCGGCGGCCCCGGCGCCGGGGAGCCCTCCCGGAGCAGAGTTGAGGGAGGGCCTGGGGCCGGGCGTCGTGCTCCGACTTTGGGGGCGGCTGGGGCGCCCCGGGCTGCGGCTTCCCCCTGCGGGGGAACGGAGGTTTCTCTCGCCCCGAGGCGTGGACGCGGCTGCGAAGGGCACCGTCGGCGCCGGGGCGGTCGGGGGCCTCGGGGCGCGGGACTCAGGGTTGCCCAGGGGGAGGCCCCGGGGCACAGGACCCCGGACTCGGAAGGCTGAGGAGGCAGGCGAGGGTTGGAGCCCGGGCCTCGGGGCCCGCCCGGCCCCACCGGCCCGCGCCAGGGAGGGGAGCCCCGGGCGCTGAGGAGCGGGAGGCGTCGGCGTCGCGCGCGGCGGACTCGCGGGGGGCTTTCCGGCGGGGCGCGGGCGCGACCCCGCGGGGTCCCGGGCCAGGCGCGGGGGGCGGCCCCGCAGACGGGCTGCGCCCGAAGCGAGTTCGCCGGGCGTTTTCCGGCCGATTCTCACGAGCGTTCTGCCCAAACCGGGATCGGTTTGGGCAGAACGCTCGTGAGAATCGGCCGGCGTTGGGCAGCCCCGGGGACCGGCCTGGTCCCCGGGGCCGAGGGCCCTTTCTCGCTCGGGGCCCGGCGCGGCCCCCCGGAAAACGCGCCGAGAGGACGCGGACCCGCCGGCGGCCCCGGCGCCGGGGAGCCCTCCCGGAGCAGAGTTGAGGGAGGGCCTGGGGCCGGGCGTCGTGCTCCGACTTTGGGGGCGGCTGGGGCGCCCCGGGCTGCGGCTTCCCCCTGCGGGGGAACGGAGGTTTCTCTCGCCCCGAGGCGTGGACGCGGCTGCGAAGGGCACCGTCGGCGCCGGGGCGGTCGGGGGCCTCGGGGCGCGGGACTCAGGGTTGCCCAGGGGGAGGCCCCGGGGCACAGGACCCCGGACTCGGAAGGCTGAGGAGGCAGGCGAGGGTTGGAGCCCGGGCCTCGGGGCCCGCCCGGCCCCACCGGCCCGCGCCAGGGAGGGGAGCCCCGGGCGCTGAGGAGCGGGAGGCGTCGGCGTCGCGCGCGGCGGACTCGCGGGGGGCTTTCCGGCGGGGCGCGGGCGCGACCCCGCGGGGTCCCGGGCCAGGCGCGGGGGGCGGCCCCGCAGACGGGCTGCGCCCGAAGCGAGTTCGCCGGGCGTTTTCCGGCCGATTCTCACGAGCGTTCTGCCCAAACCGGGATCGGTTTGGGCAGAACGCTCGTGAGAATCGGCCGGCGTTGGGCAGCCCCGGGGACCGGCCTGGTCCCCGGGGCCGAGGGCCCTTTCTCGCTCGGGGCCCGGCGCGGCCCCCCGGAAAACGCGCCGAGAGGACGCGGACCCGCCGGCGGCCCCGGCGCCGGGGAGCCCTCCCGGAGCAGAGTTGAGGGAGGGCCTGGGGCCGGGCGTCGTGCTCCGACTTTGGGGGCGGCTGGGGCGCCCCGGGCTGCGGCTTCCCCCTGCGGGGGAACGGAGGTTTCTCTCGCCCCGAGGCGTGGACGCGGCTGCGAAGGGCACCGTCGGCGCCGGGGCGGTCGGGGGCCTCGGGGCGCGGGACTCAGGGTTGCCCAGGGGGAGGCCCCGGGGCACAGGACCCCGGACTCGGAAGGCTGAGGAGGCAGGCGAGGGTTGGAGCCCGGGCCTCGGGGCCCGCCCGGCCCCACCGGCCCGCGCCAGGGAGGGGAGCCCCGGGCGCTGAGGAGCGGGAGGCGTCGGCGTCGCGCGCGGCGGACTCGCGGGGGGCTTTCCGGCGGGGCGCGGGCGCGACCCCGCGGGGTCCCGGGCCAGGCGCGGGGGGCGGCCCCGCAGACGGGCTGCGCCCGAAGCGAGTTCGCCGGGCGTTTTCCGGCCGATTCTCACGAGCGTTCTGCCCAAACCGGGATCGGTTTGGGCAGAACGCTCGTGAGAATCGGCCGGCGTTGGGCAGCCCCGGGGACCGGCCTGGTCCCCGGGGCCGAGGGCCCTTTCTCGCTCGGGGCCCGGCGCGGCCCCCCGGAAAACGCGCCGAGAGGACGCGGACCCGCCGGCGGCCCCGGCGCCGGGGAGCCCTCCCGGAGCAGAGTTGAGGGAGGGCCTGGGGCCGGGCGTCGTGCTCCGACTTTGGGGGCGGCTGGGGCGCCCCGGGCTGCGGCTTCCCCCTGCGGGGGAACGGAGGTTTCTCTCGCCCCGAGGCGTGGACGCGGCTGCGAAGGGCACCGTCGGCGCCGGGGCGGTCGGGGGCCTCGGGGCGCGGGACTCAGGGTTGCCCAGGGGGAGGCCCCGGGGCACAGGACCCCGGACTCGGAAGGCTGAGGAGGCAGGCGAGGGTTGGAGCCCGGGCCTCGGGGCCCGCCCGGCCCCACCGGCCCGCGCCAGGGAGGGGAGCCCCGGGCGCTGAGGAGCGGGAGGCGTCGGCGTCGCGCGCGGCGGACTCGCGGGGGGCTTTCCGGCGGGGCGCGGGCGCGACCCCGCGGGGTCCCGGGCCAGGCGCGGGGGGCGGCCCCGCAGACGGGCTGCGCCCGAAGCGAGTTCGCCGGGCGTTTTCCGGCCGATTCTCACGAGCGTTCTGCCCAAACCGGGATCGGTTTGGGCAGAACGCTCGTGAGAATCGGCCGGCGTTGGGCAGCCCCGGGGACCGGCCTGGTCCCCGGGGCCGAGGGCCCTTTCTCGCTCGGGGCCCGGCGCGGCCCCCCGGAAAACGCGCCGAGAGGACGCGGACCCGCCGGCGGCCCCGGCGCCGGGGAGCCCTCCCGGAGCAGAGTTGAGGGAGGGCCTGGGGCCGGGCGTCGTGCTCCGACTTTGGGGGCGGCTGGGGCGCCCCGGGCTGCGGCTTCCCCCTGCGGTTGAACGGAGGTTTCTCTCGCTCCGAGGCGTGGACGCGGCTGCGAAGGGCACCGTCGGCGCCGGGGCGGTCGGGGGCCTCGGGGCGCGGGACTCAGGGTTGCCCAGGGGGAGGCCCCGGGGCACAGGACCCCGGACTCGGAAGGCTGAGGAGGCAGGCGAGGGTTGGAGCCCGGGCCTCGGGGCCCGCCCGGCCCCACCGGCCCGCGCCAGGGAGGGGAGCCCCGGGCGCTGAGGAGCGGGAGGCGTCGGCGTCGCGCGCGGCGGACTCGCGGGGGGCTTTCCGGCGGGGCGCGGGCGCGACCCCGCGGGGTCCCGGGCCAGGCGCGGGGGGCGGCCCCGCAGACGGGCTGCGCCCGAAGCGAGTTCGCCGGGCGTTTTCCGGCCGATTCTCACGAGCGTTCTGCCCAAACCGGGATCGGTTTGGGCAGAACGCTCGTGAGAATCGGCCGGCGTTGGGCAGCCCCGGGGACCGGCCTGGTCCCCGGGGCCGAGGGCCCTTTCTCGCTCGGGGCCCGGCGCGGCCCCCCGGAAAACGCGCCGAGAGGACGCGGACCCGCCGGCGGCCCCGGCGCCGGGGAGCCCTCCCGGAGCAGAGTTGAGGGAGGGCCTGGGGCCGGGCGTCGTGCTCCGACTTTGGGGGCGGCTGGGGCACCCCGGGCTGCGGCTTCCCCCTGCGGGGGAACGGAGGTTTCTCTCGCCCCGAGGCGTGGACGCGGCTGCGAAGGGCACCGTCGGCGCCGGGGCGGTCGGGGGCCTCGGGGCGCGGGACTCAGGGTTGCCCAGGGGGAGGCCCCGGGGCACAGGACCCCGGACTCGGAAGGCTGAGGAGGCAGGCGAGGGTTGGAGCCCGGGCCTCGGGGCCCGCCCGGCCCCACCGGCCCGCGCCAGGGAGGGGAGCCCCGGGCGCTGAGGAGCGGGAGGCGTCGGCATCGCGCGCGGCGGACTCGCGGGGGGCTTTCCGGCGGGGCGCGGGCGCGACCCCGCGGGGTCCCGGGCCAGGCGCGGGGGGCGGCCCCGCAGACGGGCTGCGCCCGAAGCGAGTTCGCCGGGCGTTTTCCGGCCGATTCTCACGAGCGTTCTGCCCAAACCGGGATCGGTTTGGGCAGAACGCTCGTGAGAATCGGCCGGCGTTGGGCAGCCCCGGGGACCGGCCTGGTCCCCGGGGCCGAGGGCCCTTTCTCGCTCGGGGCCCGGCGCGGCCCCCCGGAAAACGCGCCGAGAGGACGCGGACCCGCCGGCGGCCCCGGCGCCGGGGAGCCCTCCCGGAGCAGAGTTGAGGGAGGGCCTGGGGCCGGGCGTCGTGCTCCGACTTTGGGGGCGGCTGGGGCGCCCCGGGCTGCGGCTTCCCCCTGCGGGGGAACGGAGGTTTCTCTCGCCCCGAGGCGTGGACGCGGCTGCGAAGGGCACCGTCGGCGCCGGGGCGGTCGGGGGCCTCGGGGCGCGGGACTCAGGGTTGCCCAGGGGGAGGCCCCGGGGCACAGGACCCCGGACTCGGAAGGCTGAGGAGGCAGGCGAGGGTTGGAGCCCGGGCCTCGGGGCCCGCCCGGCCCCACCGGCCCGCGCCAGGGAGGGGAGCCCCGGGCGCTGAGGAGCGGGAGGCGTCGGCGTCGCGCGCGGCGGACTCGCGGGGGGCTTTCCGGCGGGGCGCGGGCGCGACCCCGCGGGGTCCCGGGCCAGGCGCGGGGGGCGGCCCCGCAGACGGGCTGCGCCCGAAGCGAGTTCGCCGGGCGTTTTCCGGCCGATTCTCACGAGCGTTCTGCCCAAACCGGGATCGGTTTGGGCAGAACGCTCGTGAGAATCGGCCGGCGTTGGGCAGCCCCGGGGACCGGCCTGGTCCCCGGGGCCGAGGGCCCTTTCTCGCTCGGGGCCCGGCGCGGCCCCCCGGAAAACGCGCCGAGAGGACGCGGACCCGCCGGCGGCCCCGGCGCCGGGGAGCCCTCCCGGAGCAGAGTTGAGGGAGGGCCTGGGGCCGGGCGTCGTGCTCCGACTTTGGGGGCGGCTGGGGCGCCCCGGGCTGCGGCTTCCCCCTGCGGTTGAACGGAGGTTTCTCTCGCTCCGAGGCGTGGACGCGGCTGCGAAGGGCACCGTCGGCGCCGGGGCGGTCGGGGGCCTCGGGGCGCGGGACTCAGGGTTGCCCAGGGGGAGGCCCCGGGGCACAGGACCCCGGACTCGGAAGGCTGAGGAGGCAGGCGAGGGTTGGAGCCCGGGCCTCGGGGCCCGCCCGGCCCCACCGGCCCGCGCCAGGGAGGGGAGCCCCGGGCGCTGAGGAGCGGGAGGCGTCGGCGTCGCGCGCGGCGGACTCGCGGGGGGCTTTCCGGCGGGGCGCGGGCGCGACCCCGCGGGGTCCCGGGCCAGGCGCGGGGGGCGGCCCCGCAGACGGGCTGCGCCCGAAGCGAGTTCGCCGGGCGTTTTCCGGCCGATTCTCACGAGCGTTCTGCCCAAACCGGGATCGGTTTGGGCAGAACGCTCGTGAGAATCGGCCGGCGTTGGGCAGCCCCGGGGACCGGCCTGGTCCCCGGGGCCGAGGGCCCTTTCTCGCTCGGGGCCCGGCGCGGCCCCCCGGAAAACGCGCCGAGAGGACGCGGACCCGCCGGCGGCCCCGGCGCCGGGGAGCCCTCCCGGAGCAGAGTTGAGGGAGGGCCTGGGGCCGGGCGTCGTGCTCCGACTTTGGGGGCGGCTGGGGCACCCCGGGCTGCGGCTTCCCCCTGCGGGGGAACGGAGGTTTCTCTCGCCCCGAGGCGTGGACGCGGCTGCGAAGGGCACCGTCGGCGCCGGGGCGGTCGGGGGCCTCGGGGCGCGGGACTCAGGGTTGCCCAGGGGGAGGCCCCGGGGCACAGGACCCCGGACTCGGAAGGCTGAGGAGGCAGGCGAGGGTTGGAGCCCGGGCCTCGGGGCCCGCCCGGCCCCACCGGCCCGCGCCAGGGAGGGGAGCCCCGGGCGCTGAGGAGCGGGAGGCGTCGGCATCGCGCGCGGCGGACTCGCGGGGGGCTTTCCGGCGGGGCGCGGGCGCGACCCCGCGGGGTCCCGGGCCAGGCGCGGGGGGCGGCCCCGCAGACGGGCTGCGCCCGAAGCGAGTTCGCCGGGCGTTTTCCGGCCGATTCTCACGAGCGTTCTGCCCAAACCGGGATCGGTTTGGGCAGAACGCTCGTGAGAATCGGCCGGCGTTGGGCAGCCCCGGGGACCGGCCTGGTCCCCGGGGCCGAGGGCCCTTTCTCGCTCGGGGCCCGGCGCGGCCCCCCGGAAAACGCGCCGAGAGGACGCGGACCCGCCGGCGGCCCCGGCGCCGGGGAGCCCTCCCGGAGCAGAGTTGAGGGAGGGCCTGGGGCCGGGCGTCGTGCTCCGACTTTGGGGGCGGCTGGGGCGCCCCGCGCTGCGGCTTCCCCCTGCGGGGGAACGGAGGTTTCTCTCGCCCCGAGGCGTGGACGCGGCTGCGAAGGGCACCGTCGGCGCCGGGGCGGTCGGGGGCCTCGGGGCGCGGGACTCAGGGTTGCCCAGGGGGAGGCCCCGGGGCACAGGACCCCGGACTCGGAAGGCTGAGGAGGCAGGCGAGGGTTGGAGCCCGGGCCTCGGGGCCCGCCCGGCCCCACCGGCCCGCGCCAGGGAGGGAAGCCCCGGGCGCTGAGGAGCGGGAGGCGTCGGCGTCGCGCGCGGCGGACTCGCGGGGGGCTTTCCGGCGGGGCGCGGGCGCGACCCCGCGGGGTCCCGGGCCAGGCGCGGGGGGCGGCCCCGCAGACGGGCTGCGCCCGAAGCGAGTTCGCCGGGCGTTTTCCGGCCGATTCTCACGAGCGTTCTGCCCAAACCGGGATCGGTTTGGGCAGAACGCTCGTGAGAATCGGCCGGCGTTGGGCAGCCCCGGGGACCGGCCTGGTCCCCGGGGCCGAGGGCCCTTTCTCGCTCGGGGCCCGGCGCGGCCCCCCGGAAAACGCGCCGAGAGGACGCGGACCCGCCGGCGGCCCCGGCGCCGGGGAGCCCTCCCGGAGCAGAGTTGAGGGAGGGCCTGGGGCCGGGCGTCGTGCTCCGACTTTGGGGGCGGCTGGGGCGCCCCGGGCTGCGGCTTCCCCCTGCGGGGGAACGGAGGTTTCTCTCGCCCCGAGGCGTGGACGCGGCTGCGAAGGGCACCGTCGGCGCCGGGGCGGTCGGGGGCCTCGGGGCGCGGGACTCAGGGTTGCCCAGGGGGAGGCCCCGGGGCACAGGACCCCGGACTCGGAAGGCTGAGGAGGCAGGCGAGGGTTGGAGCCCGGGCCTCGGGGCCCGCCCGGCCCCACCGGCCCGCGCCAGGGAGGGGAGCCCCGGGCGCTGAGGAGCGGGAGGCGTCGGCGTCGCGCGCGGCGGACTCGCGGGGGGCTTTCCGGCGGGGCGCGGGCGCGACCCCGCGGGGTCCCGGGCCAGGCGCGGGGGGCGGCCCCGCAGACGGGCTGCGCCCGAAGCGAGTTCGCCGGGCGTTTTCCGGCCGATTCTCACGAGCGTTCTGCCCAAACCGGGATCGGTTTGGGCAGAACGCTCGTGAGAATCGGCCGGCGTTGGGCAGCCCCGGGGACCGGCCTGGTCCCCGGGGCCGAGGGCCCTTTCTCGCTCGGGGCCCGGCGCGGCCCCCCGGAAAACGCGCCGAGAGGACGCGGACCCGCCGGCGGCCCCGGCGCCGGGGAGCCCTCCCGGAGCAGAGTTGAGGGAGGGCCTGGGGCCGGGCGTCGTGCTCCGACTTTGGGGGCGGCTGGGGCGCCCCGGGCTGCGGCTTCCCCCTGCGGTTGAACGGAGGTTTCTCTCGCTCCGAGGCATGGACGCGGCTGTGAAGGGCACCGTCGGCGCCGGGGCGGTCGGGGGCCTCGGGGCGCGGGACTCAGGGTTGCCCAGGGGGAGGCCCCGGGGCACAGGACCCCGGACTCGGAAGGCTGAGGAGGCAGGCGAGGGTTGGAGCCCGGGCCTCGGGGCCCGCCCGGCCCCACCGGCCCGCGCCAGGGAGGGGAGCCCCGGGCGCTGAGGAGCGGGAGGCGTCGGCGTCGCGCGCGGCGGACTCGCGGGGGGCTTTCCGGCGGGGCGCGGGCGCGACCCCGCGGGGTCCCGGGCCAGGCGCGGGGGGCGGCCCCGCAGACGGGCTGCGCCCGAAGCGAGTTCGCCGGGCGTTTTCCGGCCGATTCTCACGAGCGTTCTGCCCAAACCGGGATCGGTTTGGGCAGAACGCTCGTGAGAATCGGCCGGCGTTGGGCAGCCCCGGGGACCGGCCTGGTCCCCGGGGCCGAGGGCCCTTTCTCGCTCGGGGCCCGGCGCGGCCCCCCGGAAAACGCGCCGAGAGGACGCGGACCCGCCGGCGGCCCCGGCGCCGGGGAGCCCTCCCGGAGCAGAGTTGAGGGAGGGCCTGGGGCCGGGCGTCGTGCTCCGACTTTGGGGGCGGCTGGGGCGCCCTGCGCTGCGGCTTCCCCCTGCGGGGGAACGGAGGTTTCTCTCGCCCCGAGGCGTGGACGCGGCTGCGAAGGGCACCGTCGGCGCCGGGGCGGTCGGGGGCCTCGGGGCGCGGGACTCAGGGTTGCCCAGGGGGAGGCCCCGGGGCACAGGACCCCGGACTCGGAAGGCTGAGGAGGCAGGCGAGGGTTGGAGCCCGGGCCTCGGGGCCCGCCCGGCCCCACCGGCCCGCGCCAGGGAGGGAAGCCCCGGGCGCTGAGGAGCGGGAGGCGTCGGCGTCGCGCGCGGCGGACTCGCGGGGGGCTTTCCGGCGGGGCGCGGGCGCGACCCCGCGGGGTCCCGGGCCAGGCGCGGGGGGCGGCCCCGCAGACGGGCTGCGCCCGAAGCGAGTTCGCCGGGCGTTTTCCGGCCGATTCTCACGAGCGTTCTGCCCAAACCGGGATCGGTTTGGGCAGAACGCTCGTGAGAATCGGCCGGCGTTGGGCAGCCCCGGGGACCGGCCTGGTCCCCGGGGCCGAGGGCCCTTTCTCGCTCGGGGCCCGGCGCGGCCCCCCGGAAAACGCGCCGAGAGGACACGGACCCGCCGGCGGCCCCGGCGCCGGGGAGCCCTCCCGGAGCAGAGTTGAGGGAGGGCCTGGGGCCGGGCGTCGTGCTCCGACTTTGGGGGCGGCTGGGGCGCCCCGGGCTGCGGCTTCCCCCTGCGGGGGAACGGAGGTTTCTCTCGCCCCGAGGCGTGGACGCGGCTGCGAAGGGCACCGTCGGCGCCGGGGCGGTCGGCGGCCTCGGGGCGCGGGACTCAGGGTTGCCCAGGGGGAGGCCCCGGGGCACAGGACCCCGGATCGGAAGGCTGAGGAGGCAGGCGAGGGTTGGAGCCCGGGCCTCGGGGCCCGCCTGGCCCCACCGGCCCGCGCCAGGGAGTGGAGCCCCGGGCGCTGAGGAGCGGGAGGCGTCGGCGTCGCGCGCGGCGGACTCGCGGGGGGCTTTCCGGCGGGGCGCGGGCGCGACACCGCGGGGTCCAGGGCCAGGCGCGGGGGGCGGCCCCAGAGACGGGCTGCGCCCGAAGCGAGTTCGCCGGGCGTTTTCCGGCCGATTCTCACGAGTGTTCTGCCCAAACCGGGATCGGTTTGGGCAGAACGCTCGTGAGAATCGGCCGGCGTTGGGCAGCCCCGGGGACCGGCCTGGTCCCCGGGGCCGAGGGCCCTTTCTCGCTCGGGGCCCGGCGCGGCCCCCCGGAAAACGCGCCGAGAGGACGCGGACCCGCCGGCGGCCCCGGCGCCGGGGAGCCCTCCCGGAGCAGAGTTGAGGGAGGGCCTGGGGCCGGGCGTCGTGCTCCGACTTTGGGGGCGGCTGGGGCGCCCCGGGCTGCGGCTTCCCCCTGCGGGGGAACGGAGCTTTCTCTCGCCCCGAGGCGTGGACGCGGCTGCGAAGGGCACCGTCGGCGCCTGGGCGGTCGGGGGCCTCGGGGCGCGGGACTCAGGGTTGCCCAGGGGGAGGCCCCGGGGCACAGGACCCCGGACTCGGAAGGCTGAGGAGGCAGGCGAGGGTTGGAGCCCGGGCCTCGGGGCCCGCCCGGCCCCACCGGCCCGCGCCAGGGAGGGGAGCCCCGGGCGCTGAGGAGGGGGAGGCGTCGGCATCGCGCGCGGCGGACTCGCGGGGGGCTTTCCGGCGGGGCGCGGGCGCGACCCCGCGGGGTCCCGGGCCAGGCGCGGGGGGCGGCCCCGCAGACGGGCTGCGCCCGAAGCGAGTTCGCCGGGCGTTTTCCGGCCGATTCTCACGAGCGTTCTGCCCAAACCGGGATCGGTTTGGGCAGAACGCTCGTGAGAATCGGCCGGCGTTGGGCAGCCCCGGGGACCGGCCTGGTCCCCGGGGCCGAGGGCCCTTTCTCGCTCGGGGCCCGGCGCGGCCCCCCGGAAAACGCGCCGAGAGGACGCGGACCCGCCGGCGGCCCCGGCGCCGGGGAGCCCTCCCGGAGCAGAGTTGAGGGAGGGCCTGGGGCCGGGCGTCGTGCTCCGACTTTGGGGGCGGCTGGGGCGCCCCGGGCTGCGGCTTCCCCCTGCGGGGGAACGGAGGTTTCTCTCGCCCCGAGGCGTGGACTCGGCTGCGAAGGGCACCGTCGGCGCCGGGGCGGTCGGGGGCCTCGGGGCGCGGGACTCAGGGTTGCCCAGGGGGAGGCCCCGGGGCACAGGACCCCGGACTCGGAAGGCTGAGGAGGCAGGCGAGGGTTGGAGCCCGGGCCTCGGGGCCCGCCCGGCCCCACCGGCCCGCGCCAGGGAGGGGAGCCCCGGGCGCTGAGGAGCGGGAGGCGTCGGCGTCGCGCGCGGCGGACTCGCGGGGGGCTTTCCGGCGGGGCGCGGGCGCGACCCCGCGGGGTCCCGGGCCAGGCGCGGGGGGCTCCCCGCAGACGGGCTGCGCCCGAAGCGAGTTCGCCGGGCGTTTTCCGGCCGATTCTCACGAGCGTTCTGCCCAAACCGGGATCGGTTTGGGCAGAACGCTCGTGAGAATCGGCCGGCGTTGGGCAGCCCCGGGGACCGGCCTGGTCCCCGGGGCCGAGGGCCCTTTCTCGCTCGGTGCCCGGCGCGGCCCCCCGGAAAACGCGCCGAGAGGACGCGGACCCGCCGGCGGCCCCGGCGCCGGGGAGCCCTCCCGGAGCAGAGTTGAGGGAGGGCCTGGGGCCGGGCGTCGTGCTCCGACTTTGGGGGCGGCTGGGGCGCCCCGGGCTGCGGCTTCCCCCTGCGGGGGAACGGAGGTTTCTCTCGCCCCGAGGCGTGGACGCGGCTGCGAAGGGCACCGTCGGCGCCGGGGCGGTCGGCGGCCTCGGGGCGCGGGACTCAGGGTTGCCCAGGGGGAGGCCTCGGGGCACAGGACCCCGGACTCGGAAGGCTGAGGAGGCAGGCGAGGGTTGGAGCCCGGGCCTCGGGGCCCGCCTGGCCCCACCGGCCCGCGCCAGGGAGTGGAGCCCCGGGCGCTGAGGAGCGGGAGGCGTCGGCGTCGCGCGCGGCGGACTCGCGGGTAGCTTTCCGGCGGGGCGCGGGCGCGACACCGCGGGGTCCAGGGCCAGGCGCGGGCGGCGGCCCCAGAGACGGGCTGCGCCCGAAGCGAGTTCGCCGGGCGTTTTCCGGCCGATTCTCACGAGCGTTCTGCCCAAACCGGGATCGGTTTGGGCAGAACGCTCGTGAGAATCGGCCGGCGTTGGGCAGCCCCGGGGACCGGCCTGGTCCCCGGGCCCGAGGGCCCTTTCTCGCTCGGGGCCCGGCGCGACCCCCCGGAAAACGCGCCGAGAGGACGCGGACCCGCCGGCGGCCCCGGCGCCGGGGAGCCCTCCCGGAGCAGAGTTGAGGGAGGGCCTGGGGCCGGGCGTCGTGCTCCGACTTTGGGGGCGGCTGGGGCGCCCCGGGCTGCGGCTTCCCCCTGCGGGGGAACGGAGCTTTCTCTCGCCCCGAGGCGTGGACGCGGCTGCGAAGGGCACCGTCGGCGCCGGGGTGGTCGGGGGCCTCGGGGCGCGGGACTCAGGGTTGCCCAGGGGGAGGCCCCGGGGCACAGGACCCCGGACTCGGAAGGCTGAGGAGGCAGGCGAGGGTTGGAGCCCGGGCCTCGGGGCCCGCCCGGCCCCACCGGCCCGCGCCAGGGAGGGGAGCCCAGGGCGCTGAGGAGCGGGAGGCGTCGGCGTCGCGCGCGGCGGACTCGCGGGGGGCTTTCCGGCGGGGCGCGGGCGCGACCCCGCGGGGTCCCGGGCCAGGCGCGGGGGGCGGCCCCGCAGACGGGCTGCGCCCGAAGCGAGTTCGCCGGGCGTTTTCCGGCCGATTCTCACGAGCGTTCTGCCCAAACCCGGATCGGTTTGGGCAGAACGCTCGTGAGAATCGGCCGGCGTTGGGCAGCCCCGGGGACCGGCCTGGTCCCCGGGGCCGAGGGCCCTTTCTCGCTCGGGGCCCGGCGCGGCCCCCCGGAAAACGCGCCGAGAGGACGCGGACCCGCCGGCGGCCCCGGCGCCGGGGAGCCCTCCCGGAGCAGAGTTGAGGGAGGGCCTGGGGCCGGGCGTCGTGCTCCGACTTTGGGGGCGGCTGGGGCGCCCCGGGCTGCGGCTTCCCCCTGCGGGGGAACGGAGGTTTCTCTCGCCCCGAGGCGTGGACGCGGCTGCGAAGGGCACCGTCGGCGCCGGGGCGGTCGGGGGCCTCGGGGCGCGGGACTCAGGGTTGCCCAGGGGGAGGCCCCGGGCACAGGACCCCGGACTCGGAAGGCTGAGGAGGCAGGCGAGGGTTGGAGCCCGGGCCTCGGGGCCCGCCCGGCCCCACCGGCCCGCGCCAGGGAGGGGAGCCCCGGGCGCTGAGGAGCGGGAGGCGTCGGCGTCGCGCGCGGCGGACTCGCGGGGGGCT
This sequence comes from Martes martes, assembly GCF_963455335.1. NCBI lineage: Eukaryota > Metazoa > Chordata > Mammalia > Carnivora > Mustelidae > Martes > Martes martes. Next base: position 400,698 of record NW_027666487.1, read on the forward strand.
TTCCGGCGGGGCGCGGGCGCGACCCCGCGGGGTCCCGGGCCAGGCGCGGGGGGCGGCCCCGCAGACGGGCTGCGCCCGAAGCGAGTTCGCCGGGCGTTTTCCGGCCGATTCTCACGAGCGTTCTGCCCAAACCGGGATCGGTTTGGGCAGAACGCTCGTGAGAATCGGCCGGCGTTGGGCAGCCCCGGGGACCGGCCTGGTCCCCGGGGCCGAGGGCCCTTTCTCGCTCGGGGCCCGGCGCGGCCCCCCGGAAAACGCGCCGAGAGGACGCGGACCCGCCGGCGGCCCCGGCGCCGGGGAGCCCTCCCGGAGCAGAGTTGAGGGAGGGCCTGGGGCCGGGCGTCGTGCTCCGACTTTGGGGGCGGCTGGGGCGCCCCGGGCTGCGGCTTCCCCCTGCGGGGGAACGGAGGTTTCTCTCGCCCCGAGGCGTGGACGCGGCTGCGAAGGGCACCGTCGGCGCCGGGGCGGTCGGGGGCCTCGGGGCGCGGGACTCAGGGTTGCCCAGGGGGAGGCCCCGGGGCACAGGACCCCGGACTCGGAAGGCTGAGGAGGCAGGCGAGGGTTGGAGCCCGGGCCTCGGGGCCCGCCCGGCCCCACCGGCCCGCGCCAGGGAGGGGAGCCCCGGGCGCTGAGGAGCGGGAGGCGTCGGCGTCGCGCGCGGCGGACTCGCGGGGGGCTTTCCGGCGGGGCGCGGGCGCGACCCCGCGGGGTCCCGGGCCAGGCGCGGGGGGCGGCCCCGCAGACGGGCTGCGCCCGAAGCGAGTTCGCCGGGCGTTTTCCGGCCGATTCTCACGAGCGTTCTGCCCAAACCGGGATCGGTTTGGGCAGAACGCTCGTGAGAATCGGCCGGCGTTGGGCAGCCCCGGGGACCGGCCTGGTCCCCGGGGCCGAGGGCCCTTTCTCGCTCGGGGCCCGGCGCGGCCCCCCGGAAAACGCGCCGAGAGGACGCGGACCCGCCGGCGGCCCCGGCGCCGGGGAGCCCTCCCGGAGCAGAGTTGAGGGAGGGCCTGGGGCCGGGCGTCGTGCTCCGACTTTGGGGGCGGCTGGGGCGCCCCGGGCTGCGGCTTCCCCCTGCGGGGGAACGGAGGTTTCTCTCGCCCCGAGGCGTGGACGCGGCTGCGAAGGGCACCGTCGGCGCCGGGGCGGTCGGGGGCCTCGGGGCGCGGGACTCAGGGTTGCCCAGGGGGAGGCCCCGGGGCACAGGACCCCGGACTCGGAAGGCTGAGGAGGCAGGCGAGGGTTGGAGCCCGGGCCTCGGGGCCCGCCCGGCCCCACCGGCCCGCGCCAGGGAGGGGAGGCCCGGGCGCTGAGGAGCGGGAGGCGTCGGCGTCGCGCGCGGCGGACTCGCGGGGGGCTTTCCGGCGGGGCGCGGGCGCGACCCCGCGGGGTCCCGGGCCAGGCGCGGGGGGCGGCCCCGCAGACGGGCTGCGCCCGAAGCGAGTTCGCCGGGCGTTTTCCGGCCGATTCTCACGAGCGTTCTGCCCAAACCGGGATCGGTTTGGGCAGAACGCTCGTGAGAATCGGCCGGGGCGTTGGGCAGCCCCGGGGACCGGCCTGGTCCCCGGGGCCGAGGGCCCTTTCTCGCTCGGGGCCGGCGCGGCCCCCGGAAAACGCGCCGAGAGGACGCGGACCCGCCGGCGGCCCCGGCGCCGGGGAGCCCTCCCGGAGCAGAGTTGAGGGAGGGCCTGGGGCCGGGCGTCGTGCTCCGACTTTGGGGGCGGCTGGGGCGCCCCGGGCTGCGGCTTCCCCCTGCGGGGGAACGGAGGTTTCTCTCGCCCCGAGGCGTGGACGCGGCTGCGAAGGGCACCGTCGGCGCCGGGGGCGGTCGGGGGCCTCGGGGCGCGGGACTCAGGGTTGCCCAGGGGGAGGCCCCGGGGCACAGGACCCCGGACTCGGAAGGCTGAGGAGGCAGGCGAGGGTTGGAGCCGGGCCTCGGGGCCCGCCCGGCCCCACCGGCCCGCGCCAGGGAGGGGAGCCCCGGGCGCTGAGGAGCGGGAGGCGTCGGCGTCTGCGCGCGGCGGACTCGCGGGGGGCTTTCCGGCGGGGCGGCGGCGCGACCCCGCGGGGTCCCGGGCCAGGCGCGGGGGGCGGCCCCGCAGACGGGCTGCGCCCGAAGCGAGTTCGCCGGGCGTTTTCCGGCCGATTCTCACGAGCGTTCTGCCCAAACCGGGATCGGTTTGGGCAGAACGCTCGTGAGAATCGGCCGGCGTTGGGCAGCCCCGGGGACCGGCGGTCCCCGGGGCCGAGGGCCCTTTCTCGCTCGGGGCCCGGCGCGGCCCCCCGGAAAACGCGCCGAGAGGACGCGGACCCGCCGGCGGCCCCGGCGCCGGGGAGCCCTCCCGGAGCAGAGTTGAGGGAGGGCCTGGGGCCGGGCGTCGTGCTCCGACTTTGGGGGCGGCTGGGGCGCCCCGGGCTGCGGCTTCCCCCTGCGGGGGAACGGAGGTTTCTCTCGCCCCGAGGCGTGGACGCGGCTGCGAAGGGCACCGTCGGCGCCGGGGCGGTCGGGGGCCTCGGGGCGCGGGACTCAGGGTTGCCCAGGGGGAGGCCCCGGGGCACAGGACCCCGGACTCGGAAGGCTGAGGAGGCAGGCGAGGGTTGGAGCCCGGGCCTCGGGGCCCGCCCGGCCCCACCGGCCCGCGCCAGGGAGGGGAGCCCCGGGCGCTGAGGAGCGGGAGGCGTCGGCGTCGCGCGCGGCGGACTCGCGGGGGGCTTTCCGGCGGGGCGCGGGCGCGACCCCGCGGGGTCCCGGGCCAGGCGCGGGGGGCGGCCCCGCAGACGGGCTGCGCCCGAAGCGAGTTCGCCGGGCGTTTTCCGGCCGATTCTCACGAGCGTTCTGCCCAAACCGGGATCGGTTTGGGCAGAACGCTCGTGAGAATCGGCCGGCGTTGGGCAGCCCCGGGGACCGGCCTGGTCCCCGGGGCCGAGGGCCCTTTCTCGCTCGGGGCCCGGCGCGGCCCCCCGGAAAACGCGCCGAGAGGACGCGGACCCGCCGGCGGCCCCGGCGCCGGGGAGCCCTCCCGGAGCAGAGTTGAGGGAGGGCCTGGGGCCGGGCGTCGTGCTCCGACTTTGGGGGCGGCTGGGGCGCCCCGGGCTGCGGCTTCCCCCTGCGGTTGAACGGAGGTTTCTCTCGCTCCGAGGCGTGGACGCGGCTGCGAAGGGCACCGTCGGCGCCGGGGCGGTCGGGGGCCTCGGGGCGCGGGACTCAGGGTTGCCCAGGGGGAGGCCCCGGGGCACAGGACCCCGGACTCGGAAGGCTGAGGAGGCAGGCGAGGGTTGGAGCCCGGGCCTCGGGGCCCGCCCGGCCCCACCGGCCCGCGCCAGGGAGGGGAGCCCCGGGCGCTGAGGAGCGGGAGGCGTCGGCGTCGCGCGCGGCGGACTCGCGGGGGGCTTTCCGGCGGGGCGCGGGCGCGACCCCGCGGGGTCCCGGGCCAGGCGCGGGGGGCGGCCCCGCAGACGGGCTGCGCCCGAAGCGAGTTCGCCGGGCGTTTTCCGGCCGATTCTCACGAGCGTTCTGCCCAAACCGGGATCGGTTTGGGCAGAACGCTCGTGAGAATCGGCCGGCGTTGGGCAGCCCCGGGGACCGGCCTGGTCCCCGGGGCCGAGGGCCCTTTCTCGCTCGGGGCCCGGCGCGGCCCCCCGGAAAACGCGCCGAGAGGACGCGGACCCGCCGGCGGCCCCGGCGCCGGGGAGCCCTCCCGGAGCAGAGTTGAGGGAGGGCCTGGGGCCGGGCGTCGTGCTCCGACTTTGGGGGCGGCTGGGGCACCCCGGGCTGCGGCTTCCCCCTGCGGGGGAACGGAGGTTTCTCTCGCCCCGAGGCGTGGACGCGGCTGCGAAGGGCACCGTCGGCGCCGGGGCGGTCGGGGGCCTCGGGGCGCGGGACTCAGGGTTGCCCAGGGGGAGGCCCCGGGGCACAGGACCCCGGACTCGGAAGGCTGAGGAGGCAGGCGAGGGTTGGAGCCCGGGCCTCGGGGCCCGCCCGGCCCCACCGGCCCGCGCCAGGGAGGGGAGCCCCGGGCGCTGAGGAGCGGGAGGCGTCGGCATCGCGCGCGGCGGACTCGCGGGGGGCTTTCCGGCGGGGCGCGGGCGCGACCCCGCGGGGTCCCGGGCCAGGCGCGGGGGGCGGCCCCGCAGACGGGCTGCGCCCGAAGCGAGTTCGCCGGGCGTTTTCCGGCCGATTCTCACGAGCGTTCTGCCCAAACCGGGATCGGTTTGGGCAGAACGCTCGTGAGAATCGGCCGGCGTTGGGCAGCCCCGGGGACCGGCCTGGTCCCCGGGGCCGAGGGCCCTTTCTCGCTCGGGGCCCGGCGCGGCCCCCCGGAAAACGCGCCGAGAGGACGCGGACCCGCCGGCGGCCCCGGCGCCGGGGAGCCCTCCCGGAGCAGAGTTGAGGGAGGGCCTGGGGCCGGGCGTCGTGCTCCGACTTTGGGGGCGGCTGGGGCGCCCCGCGCTGCGGCTTCCCCCTGCGGGGGAACGGAGGTTTCTCTCGCCCCGAGGCGTGGACGCGGCTGCGAAGGGCACCGTCGGCGCCGGGGCGGTCGGGGGCCTCGGGGCGCGGGACTCAGGGTTGCCCAGGGGGAGGCCCCGGGGCACAGGACCCCGGACTCGGAAGGCTGAGGAGGCAGGCGAGGGTTGGAGCCCGGGCCTCGGGGCCCGCCCGGCCCCACCGGCCCGCGCCAGGGAGGGAAGCCCCGGGCGCTGAGGAGCGGGAGGCGTCGGCGTCGCGCGCGGCGGACTCGCGGGGGGCTTTCCGGCGGGGCGCGGGCGCGACCCCGCGGGGTCCCGGGCCAGGCGCGGGGGGCGGCCCCGCAGACGGGCTGCGCCCGAAGCGAGTTCGCCGGGCGTTTTCCGGCCGATTCTCACGAGCGTTCTGCCCAAACCGGGATCGGTTTGGGCAGAACGCTCGTGAGAATCGGCCGGCGTTGGGCAGCCCCGGGGACCGGCCTGGTCCCCGGGGCCGAGGGCCCTTTCTCGCTCGGGGCCCGGCGCGGCCCCCCGGAAAACGCGCCGAGAGGACGCGGACCCGCCGGCGGCCCCGGCGCCGGGGAGCCCTCCCGGAGCAGAGTTGAGGGAGGGCCTGGGGCCGGGCGTCGTGCTCCGACTTTGGGGGCGGCTGGGGCGCCCCGGGCTGCGGCTTCCCCCTGCGGGGGAACGGAGGTTTCTCTCGCCCCGAGGCGTGGACGCGGCTGCGAAGGGCACCGTCGGCGCCGGGGCGGTCGGGGGCCTCGGGGCGCGGGACTCAGGGTTGCCCAGGGGGAGGCCCCGGGGCACAGGACCCCGGACTCGGAAGGCTGAGGAGGCAGGCGAGGGTTGGAGCCCGGGCCTCGGGGCCCGCCCGGCCCCACCGGCCCGCGCCAGGGAGGGGAGCCCCGGGCGCTGAGGAGCGGGAGGCGTCGGCGTCGCGCGCGGCGGACTCGCGGGGGGCTTTCCGGCGGGGCGCGGGCGCGACCCCGCGGGGTCCCGGGCCAGGCGCGGGGGGCGGCCCCGCAGACGGGCTGCGCCCGAAGCGAGTTCGCCGGGCGTTTTCCGGCCGATTCTCACGAGCGTTCTGCCCAAACCGGGATCGGTTTGGGCAGAACGCTCGTGAGAATCGGCCGGCGTTGGGCAGCCCCGGGGACCGGCCTGGTCCCCGGGGCCGAGGGCCCTTTCTCGCTCGGGGCCCGGCGCGGCCCCCCGGAAAACGCGCCGAGAGGACGCGGACCCGCCGGCGGCCCCGGCGCCGGGGAGCCCTCCCGGAGCAGAGTTGAGGGAGGGCCTGGGGCCGGGCGTCGTGCTCCGACTTTGGGGGCGGCTGGGGCGCCCCGGGCTGCGGCTTCCCCCTGCGGTTGAACGGAGGTTTCTCTCGCTCCGAGGCGTGGACGCGGCTGCGAAGGGCACCGTCGGCGCCGGGGCGGTCGGGGGCCTCGGGGCGCGGGACTCAGGGTTGCCCAGGGGGAGGCCCCGGGGCACAGGACCCCGGACTCGGAAGGCTGAGGAGGCAGGCGAGGGTTGGAGCCCGGGCCTCGGGGCCCGCCCGGCCCCACCGGCCCGCGCCAGGGAGGGGAGCCCCGGGCGCTGAGGAGCGGGAGGCGTCGGCGTCGCGCGCGGCGGACTCGCGGGGGGCTTTCCGGCGGGGCGCGGGCGCGACCCCGCGGGGTCCCGGGCCAGGCGCGGGGGGCGGCCCCGCAGACGGGCTGCGCCCGAAGCGAGTTCGCCGGGCGTTTTCCGGCCGATTCTCACGAGCGTTCTGCCCAAACCGGGATCGGTTTGGGCAGAACGCTCGTGAGAATCGGCCGGCGTTGGGCAGCCCCGGGGACCGGCCTGGTCCCCGGGGCCGAGGGCCCTTTCTCGCTCGGGGCCCGGCGCGGCCCCCCGGAAAACGCGCCGAGAGGACGCGGACCCGCCGGCGGCCCCGGCGCCGGGGAGCCCTCCCGGAGCAGAGTTGAGGGAGGGCCTGGGGCCGGGCGTCGTGCTCCGACTTTGGGGGCGGCTGGGGCGCCCCGCGCTGCGGCTTCCCCCTGCGGGGGAACGGAGGTTTCTCTCGCCCCGAGGCGTGGACGCGGCTGCGAAGGGCACCGTCGGCGCCGGGGCGGTCGGGGGCCTCGGGGCGCGGGACTCAGGGTTGCCCAGGGGGAGGCCCCGGGGCACAGGACCCCGGACTCGGAAGGCTGAGGAGGCAGGCGAGGGTTGGAGCCCGGGCCTCGGGGCCCGCCCGGCCCCACCGGCCCGCGCCAGGGAGGGAAGCCCCGGGCGCTGAGGAGCGGGAGGCGTCGGCGTCGCGCGCGGCGGACTCGCGGGGGGCTTTCCGGCGGGGCGCGGGCGCGACCCCGCGGGGTCCCGGGCCAGGCGCGGGGGGCGGCCCCGCAGACGGGCTGCGCCCGAAGCGAGTTCGCCGGGCGTTTTCCGGCCGATTCTCACGAGCGTTCTGCCCAAACCGGGATCGGTTTGGGCAGAACGCTCGTGAGAATCGGCCGGCGTTGGGCAGCCCCGGGGACCGGCCTGGTCCCCGGGGCCGAGGGCCCTTTCTCGCTCGGGGCCCGGCGCGGCCCCCCGGAAAACGCGCCGAGAGGACGCGGACCCGCCGGCGGCCCCGGCGCCGGGGAGCCCTCCCGGAGCAGAGTTGAGGGAGGGCCTGGGGCCGGGCGTCGTGCTCCGACTTTGGGGGCGGCTGGGGCGCCCCGGGCTGCGGCTTCCCCCTGCGGTTGAACGGAGGTTTCTCTCGCCCCGAGGCGTGGACGCGGCTGCGAAGGGCACCGTCGGCGCCGGGGCGGTCGGGGGCCTCGGGGCGCGGGACTCAGGGTTGCCCAGGGGGAGGCCCCGGGGCACAGGACCCCGGACACGGAAGGCTGAGGAGGCAGGCGAGGGTTGGAGCCCGGGCCTCGGGGCCCGCCCGGCCCCACCGGCCCGCGCCAGGGAGGGGAGCCCCGGGCGCTGAGGAGCGGGAGGCGTCGGCGTCGCGCGCGGCGGACTCGCGGGGGGCTTTCCGGCGGGGCGCGGGCGCGACCCCGCGGGGTCCCGGGCCAGGCGCGGGGGGCGGCCCCGCAGACGGGCTGCGCCCGAAGCGAGTTCGCCGGGCGTTTTCCGGCCGATTCTCACGAGCGTTCTGCCCAAACCGGGATCGGTTTGGGCAGAACGCTCGTGAGAATCGGCCGGCGTTGGGCAGCCCCGGGGACCGGCCTGGTCCCCGGGGCCGAGGGCCCTTTCTCGCTCGGGGCCCGGCGCGGCCCCCCGGAAAACGCGCCGAGAGGACGCGGACCCGCCGGCGGCCCCGGCGCCGGGGAGCCCTCCCGGAGCAGAGTTGAGGGAGGGCCTGGGGCCGGGCGTCGTGCTCCGACTTTGGGGGCGGCTGGGGCGCCCCGGGCTGCGGCTTCCCCCTGCGGTTGAACGGAGGTTTCTCTCGCCCCGAGGCGTGGACGCGGCTGCGAAGGGCACCGTCGGCGCCGGGGCGGTCGGGGGCCTCGGGGCGCGGGACTCAGGGTTGCCCAGGGGGAGGCCCCGGGGCACAGGACCCCGGACTCGGAAGGCTGAGGAGGCAGGCGAGGGTTGGAGCCCGGGCCTCGGGGCCCGCCCGGCCCCACCGGCCCGCGCCAGGGAGGGGAGCCCCGGGCGCTGAGGAGCGGGAGGCGTCGGCGTCGCGCGCGGCGGACTCGCGGGGGGCTTTCCGGCGGGGCGCGGGCGCGACCCCGCGGGGTCCCGGGCCAGGCGCGGGGCGCGGCCCCGCAGACGGGCTGCGCCCGAAGCGAGTTCGCCAGGCGTTTTCCGGCCGATTCTCACGAGCGTTCTGCCCAAACCGGGATCGGTTTGGGCAGAACGCTCGTGAGAATCGGCCGGCGTTGGGCAGCCCCGGGGACCGGCCTGGTCCCCGGGGCCGAGGGCCCTTTCTCGCTCGGGGCCCGGCGCGGCCCCCCGGAAAACGCGCCGAGAGGACGCGGACCCGCCGGCGGCCCCGGCGCCGGGGAGCCCTCCCGGAGCAGAGTTGAGGGAGGGCCTGGGGCCGGGCGTCGTGCTCCGACTTTGGGGGCGGCTGGGGCGCCCCGGGCTGCGGCTTCCCCCTGCGGGGGAACGGAGGTTTCTCTCGCCCCGAGGCGTGGACGCGGCTGCGAAGGGCACCGTCGGCGCCGGGGCGGTCGGGGGCCTCGGGGCGCGGGACTCAGGGTTGCCCAGGGGGAGGCCCCGGGGCACAGGACCCCGGACTCGGAAGGCTGAGGAGGCAGGCGAGGGTTGGAGCCCGGGCCTCGGGGCCCGCCCGGCCCCACCGGCCCGCGCCAGGGAGGGGAGCCCCGGGCGCTGAGGAGCGGGAGGCGTCGGCGTCGCGCGCGGCGGACTCGCGGGGGGCTTTCCGGCGGGGCGCGGGCGCGACCCCGCGGGGTCCCGGGCCAGGCGCGGGGGGCGGCCCCGCAGACGGGCTGCGCCCGAAGCGAGTTCGCCGGGCGTTTTCCGGCCGATTCTCACGAGCGTTCTGCCCAAACCGGGATCGGTTTGGGCAGAACGCTCGTGAGAATCGGCCGGCGTTGGGCAGCCCCAGGGACCGGCCTGGTCCCCGGGGCCGAGGGCCCTTTCTCGCTCGGGGCCCGGCGCGGCCCCCCGGAAAACGCGCCGAGAGGACGCGGACCCGCCGGCGGCCCCGGCGCCGGGGAGCCCTCCCGGAGCAGAGTTGAGGGAGGGCCTGGGGCCGGGCGTCGTGCTCCGACTTTGGGGGCGGCTGGGGCGCCCCGGGCTGCGGCTTCCCCCTGCGGTTGAACGGAGGTTTCTCTCGCCCCGAGGCGTGGACGCGGCTGCGAAGGGCACCGTCGGCGCCGGGGCGGTCGGGGGCCTCGGGGCGCGGGACTCAGGGTTGCCCAGGGGGAGGCCCCGGGGCACAGGACCCCGGACACGGAAGGCTGAGGAGGCAGGCCAGGGTTGGAGCCCGGGCCTCGGGGCCCGCCCGGCCCCACCGGCCCGCGCCAGGGAGGGGAGCCCCGGGCGCTGAGGAGCGGGAGGCGTCGGCGTCGCGCGCGGCGGACTCGCGGGGGGCTTTCCGGCGGGGCGCGGGCGCGACCCCGCGGGGTCCCGGGCCAGGCGCGGGGGGCGGCCCCGCAGACGGGCTGCGCCCGAAGCGAGTTCGCCGGGCGTTTTCCGGCCGATTCTCACGAGCGTTCTGCCCAAACCGGGATCGGTTTGGGCAGAACGCTCGTGAGAATCGGCCGGCGTTGGGCAGCCCCGGGGACCGGCCTGGTCCCCGGGGCCGAGGGCCCTTTCTCGCTCGGGGCCCGGCGCGGCCCCCCGGAAAACGCGCCGAGAGGACGCGGACCCGCCGGCGGCCCCGGCGCCGGGGAGCCCTCCCGGAGCAGAGTTGAGGGAGGGCCTGGGGCCGGGCGTCGTGCTCCGACTTTGGGGGCGGCTGGGGCGCCCCGGGCTGCGGCTTCCCCCTGCGGTTGAACGGAGGTTTCTCTCGCCCCGAGGCGTGGACGCGGCTGCGAAGGGCACCGTCGGCGCCGGGGCGGTCGGGGGCCTCGGGGCGCGGGACTCAGGGTTGCCCAGGGGGAGGCCCCGGGGCACAGGACCCCGGACTCGGAAGGCTGAGGAGGCAGGCGAGGGTTGGAGCCCGGGCCTCGGGGCCCGCCCGGCCCCACCGGCCCGCGCCAGGGAGGGGAGCCCCGGGCGCTGAGGAGCGGGAGGCGTCGGCGTCGCGCGCGGCGGACTCGCGGGGGGCTTTCCGGCGGGGCGCGGGCGCGACCCCGCGGGGTCCCGGGCCAGGCGCGGGGGGCGGCCCCGCAGACGGGCTGCGCCCGAAGCGAGTTCGCCAGGCGTTTTCCGGCCTATTCTCACGAGCGTTCTGCCCAAACCGGGATCGGTTTGGGCAGAACGCTCGTGAGAATCGGCCGGCGTTGGGCAGCCCCGGGGACCGGCCTGGTCCCCGGGGCCGAGGGCCCTTTCTCGCTCGGGGCCCGGCGCGGCCCCCCGGAAAACGCGCCGAGAGGACGCGGACCCGCCGGCGGCCCCGGCGCCGGGGAGCCCTCCCGGAGCAGAGTTGAGGGAGGGCCTGGGGCCGGGCGTCGTGCTCCGACTTTGGGGGCGGCTGGGGCGCCCCGGGCTGCGGCTTCCCCCTGCGGGGGAACGGAGGTTTCTCTCGCCCCGAGGCGTGGACGCGGCTGCGAAGGGCACCGTCGGCGCCGGGGCGGTCGGGGGCCTCGGGGCGCGGGACTCAGGGTTGCCCAGGGGGAGGCCCCGGGGCACAGGACCCCGGACTCGGAAGGCTGAGGAGGCAGGCGAGGGTTGGAGCCCGGGCCTCGGGGCCCGCCCGGCCCCACCGGCCCGCGCCAGGGAGGGGAGCCCCGGGCGCTGAGGAGCGGGAGGCGTCGGCGTCGCGCGCGGCGGACTCGCGGGGGGCTTTCCGGCGGGGCGCGGGCGCGACCCCGCGGGGTCCCGGGCCAGGCGCGGGGGGCGGCCCCGCAGACGGGCTGCGCCCGAAGCGAGTTCGCCGGGCGTTTTCCGGCCGATTCTCACGAGCGTTCTGCCCAAACCGGGATCGGTTTGGGCAGAACGCTCGTGAGAATCGGCCGGCGTTGGGCAGCCCCAGGGACCGGCCTGGTCCCCGGGGCCGAGGGCCCTTTCTCGCTCGGGGCCCGGCGCGGCCCCCCGGAAAACGCGCCGAGAGGACGCGGACCCGCCGGCGGCCCCGGCGCCGGGGAGCCCTCCCGGAGCAGAGTTGAGGGAGGGCCTGGGGCCGGGCGTCGTGCTCCGACTTTGGGGGCGGCTGGGGCGCCCCGGGCTGCGGCTTCCCCCTGCGGTTGAACGGAGGTTTCTCTCGCCCCGAGGCGTGGACGCGGCTGCGAAGGGCACCGTCGGCGCCGGGGCGGTCGGGGGCCTCGGGGCGCGGGACTCAGGGTTGCCCAGGGGGAGGCCCCGGGGCACAGGACCCCGGACACGGAAGGCTGAGGAGGCAGGCGAGGGTTGGAGCCCGGGCCTCGGGGCCCGCCCGGCCCCACCGGCCCGCGCCAGGGAGGGGAGCCCCGGGCGCTGAGGAGCGGGAGGCGTCGGCGTCGCGCGCGGCGGACTCGCGGGGGGCTTTCCGGCGGGGCGCGGGCGCGACCCCGCGGGGTCCCGGGCCAGGCGCGGGGGGCGGCCCCGCAGACGGGCTGCGCCCGAAGCGAGTTCGCCGGGCGTTTTCCGGCCGATTCTCACGAGCGTTCTGCCCAAACCGGGATCGGTTTGGGCAGAACGCTCGTGAGAATCGGCCGGCGTTGGGCAGCCCCGGGGACCGGCCTGGTCCCCGGGGCCGAGGGCCCTTTCTCGCTCGGGGCCCGGCGCGGCCCCCCGGAAAACGCGCCGAGAGGACGCGGACCCGCCGGCGGCCCCGGCGCCGGGGAGCCCTCCCGGAGCAGAGTTGAGGGAGGGCCTGGGGCCGGGCGTCGTGCTCCGACTTTGGGGGCGGCTGGGGCGCCCCGGGCTGCGGCTTCCCCCTGCGGTTGAACGGAGGTTTCTCTCGCCCCGAGGCGTGGACGCGGCTGCGAAGGGCACCGTCGGCGCCGGGGCGGTCGGGGGCCTCGGGGCGCGGGACTCAGGGTTGCCCAGGGGGAGGCCCCGGGGCACAGGACCCCGGACTCGGAAGGCTGAGGAGGCAGGCGAGGGTTGGAGCCCGGGCCTCGGGGCCCGCCCGGCCCCACCGGCCCGCGCCAGGGAGGAGAGGCCCGGGCGCTGAGGAGCGGGAGGCGTCGGCGTCGCGCGCGGCGGACTCGCGGGGGGCTTTCCGGCGGGGCGCGGGCGCGACCCCGCGGGGTCCCGGGCCAGGCGCGGGGGGCGGCCCCGCAGACGGGCTGCGCCCGAAGCGAGTTCGCCGGGCGTTTTCCGGCCGATTCTCACGAGCGTTCTGCCCAAACCGGGATCGGTTTGGGCAGAACGCTCGTGAGAATCGGCCGGCGTTGGGCAGCCCCGGGGACCGGCCTGGTCCCCGGGGCCGAGGGCCCTTTCTCGCTCGGGGCCCGGCGCGGCCCCCCGGAAAACGCGCCGAGAGGACGCGGACCCGCCGGCGGCCCCGGCGCCGGGGAGCCCTCCCGGAGCAGAGTTGAGGGAGGGCCTGGGGCCGGGCGTCGTGCTCCGACTTTGGGGGCGGCTGGGGCGCCCCGGGCTGCGGCTTCCCCCTGCGGGGGAACGGAGGTTTCTCTCGCCCCGAGGCGTGGACGCGGCTGCGAAGGGCACCGTCGGCGCCGGGGCGGTCGGGGGCCTCGGGGCGCGGGACTCAGGGTTGCCCAGGGGGAGGCCCCGGGGCACAGGACCCCGGACTCGGAAGGCTGAGGAGGCAGGCGAGGGTTGGAGCCCGGGCCTCGGGGCCCGCCCGGCCCCACCGGCCCGCGCCAGGGAGGGAAGCCCCGGGCGCTGAGGAGCGGGAGGCGTCGGCGTCGCGCGCGGCGGACTCGCGGGGGGCTTTCCGGCGGGGCGCGGGCGCGACCCCGCGGGGTCCCGGGCCAGGCGCGGGGGGCGGCCCCGCAGACGGGCTGCGCCCGAAGCGAGTTCGCCGGGCGTTTTCCGGCCGATTCTCACGAGCGTTCTGCCCAAACCGGGATCGGTTTGGGCAGAACGCTCGTGAGAATCGGCCGGCGTTGGGCAGCCCCGGGGACCGGCCTGGTCCCCGGGGCCGAGGGCCCTTTCTCGCTCGGGGCCCGGCGCGGCCCCCCGGAAAACGCGCCGAGAGGACGCGGACCCGCCGGCGGCCCCGGCGCCGGGGAGCCCTCCCGGAGCAGAGTTGAGGGAGGGCCTGGGGCCGGGCGTCGTGCTCCGACTTTGGGGGCGGCTGGGGCGCCCCGGGCTGCGGCTTCCCCCTGCGGGGGAACGGAGGTTTCTCTCGCCCCGAGGCGTGGACGCGGCTGCGAAGGGCACCGTCGGCGCCGGGGCGGTCGGGGGCCTCGGGGCGCGGGACTCAGGGTTGCCCAGGGGGAGGCCCCGGGGCACAGGACCCCGGACTCGGAAGGCTGAGGAGGCAGGCGAGGGTTGGAGCCCGGGCCTCGGGGCCCGCCCGGCCCCACCGGCCCGCGCCAGGGAGGGGAGCCCCGGGCGCTGAGGAGCGGGAGGCGTCGGCGTCGCGCGCGGCGGACTCGCGGGGGGCTTTCCGGCGGGGCGCGGGCGCGACCCCGCGGGGTCCCGGGCCAGGCGCGGGGGGCGGCCCCGCAGACGGGCTGCGCCCGAAGCGAGTTCGCCGGGCGTTTTCCGGCCGATTCTCACGAGCGTTCTGCCCAAACCGGGATCGGTTTGGGCAGAACGCTCGTGAGAATCGGCCGGCGTTGGGCAGCCCCGGGGACCGGCCTGGTCCCCGGGGCCGAGGGCCCTTTCTCGCTCGGGGCCCGCCGCGGCCCCCCGGAAAACGCGCCGAGAGGACGCGGACCCGCCGGCGGCCCCGGCGCCGGGGAGCCCTCCCGGAGCAGAGTTGAGGGAGGGCCTGGGGCCGGGCGTCGTGCTCCGACTTTGGGGGCGGCTGGGGCGCCCCGGGCTGCGGCTTCCCCCTGCGGGGGAACGGAGGTTTCTCTCGCCCCGAGGCGTGGACGCGGCTGCGAAGGGCACCGTCGGCGCCGGGGCGGTCGGGGGCCTCGGGGCGCGGGACTCAGGGTTGCCCAGGGGGAGGCCCCGGGGCACAGGACCCCGGACTCGGAAGGCTGAGGAGGCAGGCGAGGGTTGGAGCCCGGGCCTCGGGGCCCGCCCGGCCCCACCGGCCCGCGCCAGGGAGGGGAGCCCCGGGCGCTGAGGAGCGGGAGGCGTCGGCGTCGCGCGCGGCGGACTCGCGGGGGGCTTTCCGGCGGGGCGCGGGCGCGACCCCGCGGGGTCCCGGGCCAGGCGTGGGGGGCGGCCCCGCAGACGGGCTGCGCCCGAAGCGAGTTCGCCGGGCGTTTTCCGGCCGATTCTCACGAGCGTTCTGCCCAAACCGGGATCGGTTTGGGCAGAACGCTCGTGAGAATCGGCCGGCGTTGGGCAGCCCCGGGGACCGGCCTGGTCCCCGGGGCCGAGGGCCCTTTCTCGCTCGGGGCCCGGCGCGGCCCCCCGGAAAACGCGCCGAGAGGACGCGGACCCGCCGGCGGCCCCGGCGCCGGGGAGCCCTCCCGGAGCAGAGTTGAGGGAGGGCCTGGGGCCGGGCGTCGTGCTCCGACTTTGGGGGCGGCTGGGGCGCCCCGGGCTGCGGCTTCCCCCTGCGGGGGAACGGAGGTTTCTCTCGCCCCGAGGCGTGGACGCGGCTGCGAAGGGCACCGTCGGCGCCGGGGCGGTCGGGGGCCTCGGGGCGCGGGACTCAGGGTTGCCCAGGGGGAGGCCCCGGGGCACAGGACCCCGGACTCGGAAGGCTGAGGAGGCAGGCGAGGGTTGGAGCCCGGGCCTCGGGGCCCGCCCGGCCCCACCGGCCCGCGCCACGGAGGGGAGCCCCGGGCGCTGAGGAGCGGGAGGCGTCGGCGTCGCGCGCGGCGGACTCGCGGGGGGCTTTCCGGCGGGGCGCGGGCGCGACCCCGCGGGGTCCCGGGCCAGGCGCGGGGGGCGGCCCCGCAGACGGGCTGCGCCCGAAGCGAGTTCGCCGGGCGTTTTCCGGCCGATTCTCACGAGCGTTCTGCCCAAACCGGGATCGGTTTGGGCAGAACGCTCGTGAGAATCGGCCGGCGTTGGGCAGCCCCGGGGACCGGCCTGGTCCCCGGGGCCGAGGGCCCTTTCTCGCTCGGGGCCCGGCGCGGCCCCCCGGAAAACGCGCCGAGAGGACGCGGACCCGCCGGCGGCCCCGGCGCCGGGGAGCCCTCCCGGAGCAGAGTTGAGGGAGGGCCTGGGGCCGGGCGTCGTGCTCCGACTTTGGGGGCGGCTGGGGCGCCCCGGGCTGCGGCTTCCCCCTGCGGTTGAACGGAGGTTTCTCTCGCCCCGAGGCGTGGACGCGGCTGCGAAGGGCACCGTCGGCGCCGGGGCGGTCGGGGGCCTCGGGGCGCGGGACTCAGGGTTGCCCAGGGGGAGGCCCCGGGGCACAGGACCCCGGACTCGGAAGGCTGAGGAGGCAGGCGAGGGTTGGAGCCCGGGCCTCGGGGCCCGCCCGGCCCCACCGGCCCGCGCCAGGGAGGGGAGCCCCGGGCGCTGAGGAGCGGGAGGCGTCGGCGTCGCGCGCGGCGGACTCGCGGGGGGCTTTCCGGCGGGGCGCGGGCGCGACCCCGCGGGGTCCCGGGCCAGGCGCGGGGGGCGGCCCCGCAGACGGGCTGCGCCCGAAGCGAGTTCGCCGGGCGTTTTCCGGCCGATTCTCACGAGCGTTCTGCCCAAACCGGGATCGGTTTGGGCAGAACGCTCGTGAGAATCGGCCGGCGTTGGGCAGCCCCGGGGACCGGCCTGGTCCCCGGGGCCGAGGGCCCTTTCTCGCTCGGGGCCCGGCGCGGCCCCCCGGAAAACGCGCCGAGAGGACGCGGACCCGCCGGCGGCCCCGGCGCCGGGGAGCCCTCCCGGAGCAGAGTTGAGGGAGGGCCTGGGGCCGGGCGTCGTGCTCCGACTTTGGGGGCGGCTGGGGCGCCCCGGGCTGCGGCTTCCCCCTGCGGTTGAACGGAGGTTTCTCTCGCCCCGAGGCGTGGACGCGGCTGCGAAGGGCACCGTCGGCGCCGGGGCGGTCGGGGGCCTCGGGGCGCGGGACTCAGGGTTGCCCAGGGGGAGGCCCCGGGGCACAGGACCCCGGACACGGAAGGCTGAGGAGGCAGGCGAGGGTTGGAGCCCGGGCCTCGGGGCCCGCCCGGCCCCACCGGCCCGCGCCAGGGAGGGGAGCCCCGGGCGCTGAGGAGCGGGAGGCGTCGGCGTCGCGCGCGGCGGACTCGCGGGGGGCTTTCCGGCGGGGCGCGGGCGCGACCCCGCGGGGTCCCGGGCCAGGCGCGGGGGGCGGCCCCGCAGACGGGCTGCGCCCGAAGCGAGTTCGCCGGGCGTTTTCCGGCCGATTCTCACGAGCGTTCTGCCCAAACCGGGATCGGTTTGGGCAGAACGCTCGTGAGAATCGGCCGGCGTTGGGCAGCCCCGGGGACCGGCCTGGTCCCCGGGGCCGAGGGCCCTTTCTCGCTCGGGGCCCGGCGCGGCCCCCCGGAAAACGCGCCGAGAGGACGCGGACCCGCCGGCGGCCCCGGCGCCGGGGAGCCCTCCCGGAGCAGAGTTGAGGGAGGGCCTGGGGCCGGGCGTCGTGCTCCGACTTTGGGGGCGGCTGGGGCGCCCCGGGCTGCGGCTTCCCCCTGCGGTTGAACGGAGGTTTCTCTCGCCCCGAGGCGTGGACGCGGCTGCGAAGGGCACCGTCGGCGCCGGGGCGGTCGGGGGCCTCGGGGCGCGGGACTCAGGGTTGCCCAGGGGGAGGCCCCGGGGCACAGGACCCCGGACTCGGAAGGCTGAGGAGGCAGGCGAGGGTTGGAGCCCGGGCCTCGGGGCCCGCCCGGCCCCACCGGCCCGCGCCAGGGAGGGGAGCCCCGGGCGCTGAGGAGCGGGAGGCGTCGGCGTCGCGCGCGGCGGACTCGCGGGGGGCTTTCCGGCGGGGCGCGGGCGCGACCCCGCGGGGTCCCGGGCCAGGCGCGGGGGGCGGCCCCGCAGACGGGCTGCGCCCGAAGCGAGTTCGCCGGGCGTTTTCCGGCCGATTCTCACGAGCGTTCTGCCCAAACCGGGATCGGTTTGGGCAGAACGCTCGTGAGAATCGGCCGGCGTTGGGCAGCCCCGGGGACCGGCCTGGTCCCCGGGGCCGAGGGCCCTTTCTCGCTCGGGGCCCGGCGCGGCCCCCCGGAAAACGCGCCGAGAGGACGCGGACCCGCCGGCGGCCCCGGCGCCGGGGAGCCCTCCCGGAGCAGAGTTGAGGGAGGGCCTGGGGCCGGGCGTCGTGCTCCGACTTTGGGGGCGGCTGGGGCGCCCCGGGCTGCGGCTTCCCCCTGCGGGGGAACGGAGGTTTCTCTCGCCCCGAGGCGTGGACGCGGCTGCGAAGGGCACCGTCGGCGCCGGGGCGGTCGGGGGCCTCGGGGCGCGGGACTCAGGGTTGCCCAGGGGGAGGCCCCGGGGCACAGGACCCCGGACTCGGAAGGCTGAGGAGGCAGGCGAGGGTTGGAGCCCGGGCCTCGGGGCCCGCCCGGCCCCACCGGCCCGCGCCAGGGAGGGGAGCCCCGGGCGCTGAGGAGCGGGAGGCGTCGGCGTCGCGCGCGGCGGACTCGCGGGGGGCTTTCCGGCGGGGCGCGGGCGCGACCCCGCGGGGTCCCGGGCCAGGCGCGGGGGGCGGCCCCGCAGACGGGCTGCGCCCGAAGCGAGTTCGCCGGGCGTTTTCCGGCCGATTCTCACGAGCGTTCTGCCCAAACCGGGATCGGTTTGGGCAGAACGCTCGTGAGAATCGGCCGGCGTTGGGCAGCCCCGGGGACCGGCCTGGTCCCCGGGGCCGAGGGCCCTTTCTCGCTCGGGGCCCGGCGCGGCCCCCCGGAAAACGCGCCGAGAGGACGCGGACCCGCCGGCGGCCCCGGCGCCGGGGAGCCCTCCCGGAGCAGAGTTGAGGGAGGGCCTGGGGCCGGGCGTCGTGCTCCGACTTTGGGGGCGGCTGGGGCGCCCCGGGCTGCGGCTTCCCCCTGCGGTTGAACGGAGGTTTCTCTCGCCCCGAGGCGTGGACGCGGCTGCGAAGGGCACCGTCGGCGCCGGGGCGGTCGGGGGCCTCGGGGCGCGGGACTCAGGGTTGCCCAGGGGGAGGCCCCGGGGCACAGGACCCCGGACTCGGAAGGCTGAGGAGGCAGGCGAGGGTTGGAGCCCGGGCCTCGGGGCCCGCCCGGCCCCACCGGCCCGCGCCAGGGAGGGGAGCCCCGGGCGCTGAGGAGCGGGAGGCGTCGGCGTCGCGCGCGGCGGACTCGCGGGGGGCTTTCCGGCGGGGCGCGGGCGCGACCCCGCGGGGTCCCGGGCCAGGCGCGGGGGGCGGCCCCGCAGACGGGCTGCGCCCGAAGCGAGTTCGCCGGGCGTTTTCCGGCCGATTCTCACGAGCGTTCTGCCCAAACCGGGATCGGTTTGGGCAGAACGCTCGTGAGAATCGGCCGGCGTTGGGCAGCCCCGGGGACCGGCCTGGTCCCCGGGGCCGAGGGCCCTTTCTCGCTCGGGGCCCGGCGCGGCCCCCCGGAAAACGCGCCGAGAGGACGCGGACCCGCCGGCGGCCCCGGCGCCGGGGAGCCCTCCCGGAGCAGAGTTGAGGGAGGGCCTGGGGCCGGGCGTCGTGCTCCGACTTTGGGGGCGGCTGGGGCGCCCCGGGCTGCGGCTTCCCCCTGCGGTTGAACGGAGGTTTCTCTCGCCCCGAGGCGTGGACGCGGCTGCGAAGGGCACCGTCGGCGCCGGGGCGGTCGGGGGCCTCGGGGCGCGGGACACAGGGTTGCCCAGGGGGAGGCCCCGGGGCACAGGACCCCGGACTCGGAAGGCTGAGGAGGCAGGCGAGGGTTGGAGCCCGGGCCTCGGGGCCCGCCCGGCCCCACCGGCCCGCGCCAGGGAGGGGAGCCCCGGGCGCTGAGGAGCGGGAGGCGTCGGCGTCGCGCGCGGCGGACTCGCGGGGGGCTTTCCGGCGGGGCGCGGGCGCGACCCCGCGGGGTCCCGGGCCAGGCGCGGGGGGCGGCCCCGCAGACGGGCTGCGCCCGAAGCGAGTTCGCCGGGCGTTTTCCGGCCGATTCTCACGAGCGTTCTGCCCAAACCGGGATCGGTTTGGGCAGAACGCTCGTGAGAATCGGCCGGCGTTGGGCAGCCCCGGGGACCGGCCTGGTCCCCGGGGCCGAGGGCCCTTTCTCGCTCGGGGCCCGCCGCGGCCCCCCGGAAAACGCGCCGAGAGGACGCGGACCCGCCGGCGGCCCCGGCGCCGGGGAGCCCTCCCGGAGCAGAGTTGAGGGAGGGCCTGGGGCCGGGCGTCGTGCTCCGACTTTGGGGGCGGCTGGGGCGCCCCGGGCTGCGGCTTCCCCCTGCGGTTGAACGGAGGTTTCTCTCGCCCCGAGGCGTGGACGCGGCTGCGAAGGGCACCGTCGGCGCCGGGGCGGTCGGGGGCCTCGGGGCGCGGGACTCAGGGTTGCCCAGGGGGAGGCCCCGGGGCAAGGACCCCGGACTCGGAAGGCTGAGGAGGCAGGCGAGGGTTGGAGCCCGGGCCTCGGGGCCCGCCCGGCCCCACCGGCCCGCGCCAGGGAGGGGAGCCCCGGGCGCTGAGGAGCGGGAGGCGTCGGCGTCGCGCGCGGCGGACTCGCGGGGGGCTTTCCGGCGGGGCGCGGGCGCGACCCCGCGGGGTCCCGGGCCAGGCGCGGGGGGCGGCCCCGCAGACGGGCTGCGCCCGAAGCGAGTTCGCCGGGCGTTTTCCGGCCGATTCTCACGAGCGTTCTGCCCAAACCGGGATCGGTTTGGGCAGAACGCTCGTGAGAATCGGCCGGCGTTGGGCAGCCCCGGGGACCGGCCTGGTCCCCGGGGCCGAGGGCCCTTTCTCGCTCGGGGCCCGGCGCGGCCCCCCGGAAAACGCGCCGAGAGGACGCGGACCCGCCGGCGGCCCCGGCGCCGGGGAGCCCTCCCGGAGCAGAGTTGAGGGAGGGCCTGGGGCCGGGCGTCGTGCTCCGACTTTGGGGGCGGCTGGGGCGCCCCGGGCTGCGGCTTCCCCCTGCGGTTGAACGGAGGTTTCTCTCGCCCCGAGGCGTGGACGCGGCTGCGAAGGGCACCGTCGGCGCCGGGGCGGTCGGGGGCCTCGGGGCGCGGGACACAGGGTTGCCCAGGGGGAGGCCCCGGGGCACAGGACCCCGGACTCGGAAGGCTGAGGAGGCAGGCGAGGGTTGGAGCCCGGGCCTCGGGGCCCGCCCGGCCCCACCGGCCCGCGCCAGGGAGGGGAGCCCCGGGCGCTGAGGAGCGGGAGGCGTCGGCATCGCGCGCGGCAGACTCGCGGGGGGCTTTCCGGCGGGGCGCGGGCGCGACCCCGCGGGGTCCCGGGCCAGGCGCGGGGGGCGGCCCCGCAGACGGGCTGCGCCCGAAGCGAGTTCGCCGGGCGTTTTCCGGCCGATTCTCACGAGCGTTCTGCCCAAACCGGGATCGGTTTGGGCAGAACGCTCGTGAGAATCGGCCGGCGTTGGGCAGCCCCGGGGACCGGCCTGGTCCCCGGGGCCGAGGGCCCTTTCTCGCTCGGGGCCCGGCGCGGCCCCCCGGAAAACGCGCCGAGAGGACGCGGACCCGCCGGCGGCCCCGGCGCCGGGGAGCCCTCCCGGAGCAGAGTTGAGGGAGGGCCTGGGGCCGGGCGTCGTGCTCCGACTTTGGGGGCGGCTGGGGCGCCCCGGGCTGCGGCTTCCCCCTGCGGTTGAACGGAGGTTTCCCTCGCCCCGAGGCGTGGACGCGGCTGCGAAGGGCACCGTCGGCGCCGGGGCGGTCGGGGGCCTCGGGGCGCGGGACTCAGGGTTGCCCAGGGGGAGGCCCCGGGGCACAGGACCCCGGACTCGGAAGGCTGAGGAGGCAGGCGAGGGTTGGAGCCCGGGCCTCGGGGCCCGCCCGGCCCCACCGGCCCGCGCCAGGGAGGGGAGCCCCGGGCGCTGAGGAGCGGGAGGCGTCGGCGTCGCGCGCGGCGGACTCGCGGGGGGCTTTCCGGCGGGGCGCGGGCGCGACCCCGCGGGGTCCCGGGCCAGGCGCGGGGGGCGGCCCCGCAGACGGGCTGCGCCCGAAGCGAGTTCGCCGGGCGTTTTCCGGCCGATTCTCACGAGCGTTCTGCCCAAACCGGGATCGGTTTGGGCAGAACGCTCGTGAGAATCGGCCGGCGTTGGGCAGCCCCGGGGACCGGCCTGGTCCCCGGGGCCGAGGGCCCTTTCTCGCTCGGGGCCCGCCGCGGCCCCCCGGAAAACGCGCCGAGAGGACGCGGACCCGCCGGCGGCCCCGGCGCCGGGGAGCCCTCCCGGAGCAGAGTTGAGGGAGGGCCTGGGGCCGGGCGTCGTGCTCCGACTTTGGGGGCGGCTGGGGCGCCCCGGGCTGCGGCTTCCCCCTGCGGGGGAACGGAGGTTTCTCTCGCCCCGAGGCGTGGACGCGGCTGCGAAGGGCACCGTCGGCGCCGGGGCGGTCGGGGGCCTCGGGGCGCGGGACTCAGGGTTGCCCAGGGGGAGGCCCCGGGGCACAGGACCCCGGACTCGGAAGGCTGAGGAGGCAGGCGAGGGTTGGAGCCCGGGCCTCGGGGCCCGCCCGGCCCCACCGGCCCGCGCCAGGGAGGGGAGCCCCGGGCGCTGAGGAGCGGGAGGCGTCGGCGTCGCGCGCGGCGGACTCGCGGGGGGCTTTCCGGCGGGGCGCGGGCGCGACCCCGCGGGGTCCCGGGCCAGGCGCGGGGGGCGGCCCCGCAGACGGGCTGCGCCCGAAGCGAGTTCGCCGGGCGTTTTCCGGCCGATTCTCACGAGCGTTCTGCCCAAACCGGGATCGGTTTGGGCAGAACGCTCGTGAGAATCGGCCGGCGTTGGGCAACCCCGGGGACCGGCCTGGTCCCCGGGGCCGAGGGCCCTTTCTCGCTCGGGGCCCGGCGCGGCCCCCCGGAAAACGCGCCGAGAGGACGCAGACCCGCCGGCGGCCCCGGCGCCGGGGAGCCCTCCCGGAGCAGAGTTGAGGGAGGGCCTGGGGCCGGGCGTCGTGCTCCGACTTTGGGGGCGGCTGGGGCGCCCCGGGCTGCGGCTTCCCCCTGCGGGGGAACGGAGGTTTCTCTCGCCCCGAGGCGTGGACGCGGCTGCGAAGGGCACCGTCGGCGCCGGGGCGGTCGGGGGCCTCGGGGCGCGGGACTCAGGGTTGCCCAGGGGGAGGCCCCGGGGCACAGGACCCCGGACTCGGAAGGCTGAGGAGGCAGGCGAGGGTTGGAGCCCGGGCCTCGGGGCCCGCCCGGCCCCACCGGCCCGCGCCAGGGAGGGGAGCCCCGGGCGCTGAGGAGCGGGAGGCGTCGGCGTCGCGCGCGGCGGACTCGCGGGGGGCTTTCCGGCGGGGCGCGGGCGCGACCCCGCGGGGTCCCGGGCCAGGCGCGGGGGGCGGCCCCGCAGACGGGCTGCGCCCGAAGCGAGTTCGCCGGGCGTTTTCCGGCCGATTCTCACGAGCGTTCTGCCCAAACCGGGATCGGTTTGGGCAGAACGCTCGTGAGAATCGGCCGGCGTTGGGCAGCCCCGGGGACCGGCCTGGTCCCCGGGGCCGAGGGCCCTTTCTCGCTCGGGGCCCGCCGCGGCCCCCCGGAAAACGCGCCGAGAATACGCGGACCCGCCGGCGGCCCCGGCGCCGGGGAGCCCTCCCGGAGCAGAGTTGAGGGAGGGCCTGGGGCCGGGCGTCGTGCTCCGACTTTGGGGGCGGCTGGGGCGCCCCGGGCTGCGGCTTCCCCCTGCGGGGGAACGGAGGTTTCTCTCGCCCCGAGGCGTGGACGCGGCTGCGAAGGGCACCGTCGGCGCCGGGGCGGTCGGGGGCCTCGGGGCGCGGGACTCAGGGTTGCCCAGGGGGAGGCCCCGGGGCACAGGACCCCGGACTCGGAAGGCTGAGGAGGCAGGCGAGGGTTGGAGCCCGGGCCTCGGGGCCCGCCCGGCCCCACCGGCCCGCGCCAGGGAGGGGAGCCCCGGGCGCTGAGGAGCGGGAGGCGTCGGCGTCGCGCGCGGCGGACTCGCGGGGGGCTTTCCGGCGGGGCGCGGGCGCGACCCCGCGGGGTCCCGGGCCAGGCGCGGGGGGCGGCCCCGCAGACGGGCTGCGCCCGAAGCGAGTTCGCCGGGCGTTTTCCGGCCGATTCTCACGAGCGTTCTGCCCAAACCGGGATCGGTTTGGGCAGAACGCTCGTGAGAATCGGCCGGCGTTGGGCAGCCCCGGGGACCGGCCTGGTCCCCGGGGCCGAGGGCCCTTTCTCGCTCGGGGCCCGCCGCGGCCCCCCGGAAAACGCGCCGAGAGGACGCGGACCCGCCGGCGGCCCCGGCGCCGGGGAGCCCTCCCGGAGCAGAGTTGAGGGAGGGCCTGGGGCCGGGCGTCGTGCTCCGACTTTGGGGGCGGCTGGGGCGCCCCGGGCTGCGGCTTCCCCCTGCGGGGGAACGGAGGTTTCTCTCGCCCCGAGGCGTGGACGCGGCTGCGAAGGGCACCGTCGGCGCCGGGGCGGTCGGGGGCCTCGGGGCGCGGGACTCAGGGTTGCCCAGGGGGAGGCCCCGGGGCACAGGACCCCGGACTCGGAAGGCTGAGGAGGCAGGCGAGGGTTGGAGCCCGGGCCTCGGGGCCCGCCCGGCCCCACCGGCCCGCGCCAGGGAGGGGAGCCCCGGGCGCTGAGGAGCGGGAGGCGTCGGCGTCGCGCGCGGCGGACTCGCGGGGGGCTTTCCGGCGGGGCGCGGGCGCGACCCCGCGGGGTCCCGGGCCAGGCGCGGGGGGCGGCCCCGCAGACGGGCTGCGCCCGAAGCGAGTTCGCCGGGCGTTTTCCGGCCGATTCTCACGAGCGTTCTGCCCAAACCGGGATCGGTTTGGGCAGAACGCTCGTGAGAATCGGCCGGCGTTGGGCAGCCCCGGGGACCGGCCTGGTCCCCGGGGCCGAGGGCCCTTTCTCGCTCGGGGCCCGCCGCGGCCCCCCGGAAAACGCGCCGAGAGGACGCGGACCCACCGGCGGCCCCGGCGCCGGGGAGCCCTCCCGGAGCAGAGTTGAGGGAGGGCCTGGGGCCGGGCGTCGTGCTCCGACTTTGGGGGCGGCTGGGGCGCCCCGGGCTGCGGCTTCCCCCTGCGGGGGAACGGAGGTTTCTCTCGCCCCGAGGCGTGGACGCGGCTGCGAAGGGCACCGTCGGCGCCGGGGCGGTCGGGGGCCTCGGGGCGCTGGACTCAGGGTTGCCCGGGGGAGGCCCCGGGGCACAGGACCCCGGACTCGGAAGGCTGAGGAGGCAGGCGAGGGTTGGAGCCCGGGCCTCGCGGCCCGCCCGGCCCCACCGGCCCGCGCCAGGGAGGGGAGCCCCGGGCGCTGAGGAGCGGGAGGCGTCGGCGTCGCGCGCGGCGGACTCGCGGGGGGCTTTCCGGCGTGGCGGGGGCGCGACCCCACGGGGTCCCGGGCCAGGCGCGGGGGGCGGCCCCGCAGACGGGCTGCGCCCGAAGCGAGTTCGCCGGGCGTTTTCCGGCCGATTCTCACGAGCGTTCTGCCCAAACCGGGATCGGTTTGGGCAGAACGCTCGTGAGAATCGGCCGGCGTTGGGCAGCCCCGGGGACCGGCCTGGTCCCGGGGGCCGAGGGCCCTTTCTCGCTCGGGGCCCGGCGCGGCCCCCCGGAAAACACGCCGAGGGGACGCGGACCCGCCTGGGGCCCCGGCGCCGGGGAGCCCTCCCGGAGCAGAGTTGAGGGAGGGCCTGGGGCCGGGCGTCGTGCTCCGACTTTGGGGGCGGCTGGGGCGCCCCGGGCTGCGGCTTCCCCCTGCGGGGGAACGGAGGTTTCTCTCGCCCCGAGGCGTGGACGCGGCTGCGAAGGGCACCGTCGGCGCCGGGGCGGTCGGGGGCCTCGGGGCGCGGGACTCAGGGTTGCCCAGGGGGAGGCCCCGGGGCACAGGACCCCGGAATCGGAAGGCTGAGGAGGCAGGCGAGGGTTGGAGCCCGGGCCTCGGGGCCCGCCAGGCCCCACCGGCCCGCGCCAGGGAGGGGAGCCCCGGGCGCTGAGGAGCGGCAGGCGTCGGCGTCGCGCGCGGCGGACTCGCGGGGGGCTTTCCGGCGGGGCGCGGGCGCGACCCCGCGGAGTCCCGGGCCAGGCGCGGGGGGCGGCCCCGCAGAAGGGCTGCGCCCGAAGCGAGTTCGCCGGGCGTTTTCCGGCCGATTCTCACGAGCGTTCTTCCCAAACCGGGATCGGTTTGGGCAGAACGCTCCTGAGAATCGGCCGGCGTTGGGCAGACCCGGGGACCGGCCTGGTCCCCGGGGCCGAAGGCCCTTTCTCGCTCGGGGCCCGGCGCGGCCCCCCGGAAAACACGCCGAGGGGACGCAGACCCGCCTGGGGCCCCGGCGCCGGGGAGCCCTCCCGGAGCAGAGTTGAGGGAGGGCCTGGGGCCGGGCGTCGTGCTCCGACTTTGGGGGCGGCTGGGGCGCCCCGTTCTGCGGCTTCCCCCTGCGGGGGAACGGAGGTTTCTCTCGCCCCGAGGCGTGGACGCGGCTGCGAAGGGCACCGGCGGCGCCGGGGGGGTCGGGGGCCTCGGGGCGCGGGACTCAGGGTTGCCCAGGGGGAGGCCCCGGGGCACAGGACCCCGGACTCGAAAGTCTGAGGAGGCGGGCGAGGGTTGGAGCCCGGGCCTCGGGGCCCACCCGGCCCTTCCTGCCCGCGCCAGGGAGGGGAGTCCCGGGCGCTGTGGAGCGGGAGGCTTTGGCGTCGCCCGCGTCCGACTCGCGGGATGCTTTCCGGAGGGGTGCGGATGCGTCCAGGTGGGATCCCGGGTCAGGCGTGGGGTCCTTCCACCCAGAAAATGTCCCATCCACCCAGAAAATGTCCCAGATGACACGGACCACCGGTACATTTCTGTTTTGTGTCTATGGGGTGTGCAAATGCTGGTGGTGACCCAGTATCATACAGTTTTCTCCTGCTCTCTGTTTTCTGCTCATCTTCAAATGACAGTTTCCATGTAGGAAGCTGGCAATGTGCCGGTTCGAGTCTCAGGCATCCCCACTCGGACGGGCTTAGGAGCCAGTCCTCTGGGCACAGAAACCTGTACACCTGACCTATCGTTTGGCTTAGGGCCCAGGGGCATGGAAGGCCCTATCTGACAGCACTGCGGTGTCGTCCCCTCAGGGCTGAGGTGAGGGTATGTGCCTGGCTGGTTGGCAGATCCGGCTTCATGGCTGGGTGGGCCACTAATATTGGGGTTGGCTTTAGTGGGGCTTTGAGGTGGGATCCCCCATGGGCTGAGTCAAGGACGGTGGTCAAGCGGTATGTCCGTCTCTGGGTTTTGTTGCCATGTGGGCCATCAGAGGTGAGGGTGTCCTCTGGAATGCATGTGGGTTTCTCCTGGTCTGAGGGTTCTGGGTCGCTCCGAACGGCATGGTTTTCTCCTGGATGGTAGGCGGAGTCCTTGGTTGAGGCTCAGGGGGTCCCAATCTGGAGGGATTGTTGGCCATGTCTCTGGGCACGGAAGCCTGAAAACACAACCCAGAGTTTGGGTTAGGGCTTAGGGGGATCCAGGCCCTACCTCCTGGTGCTGAGGCTGGATCCCCAGTTGCTGAATCGAACCTGGGGGTCAGGAAGCACATCAGGGTGTGCGTTTGTGACTGTGGGGACCGTCCAATTTGGGGGTGTCCCCTGGGATGCATGTGGGTTTTTTCCATTCTGAGGGCTCTGCGCAGCTTCAAAAGGTACAGTTTCCTCCTGGGTGGCAGGTGGGTTCCTGGGGTGTGGCCCAGAGGTCCCCAATCTGGAGGGACCGTGCCAGTGTGGCTTCAGACCTGTGGAGGGTTAGGGAGCTGCCTTAGGAGTCTGTGGAAAGCCCCGCAGTGCCAGTTCACGCCACTGGAGGGAGCGGTGAGCCGTGGCGCCAGAGACCCTGGAAGACGTGGCGATGCTGCTTGCCACCACTGGAGGCAGTGGCGAGCTGCCCTGGGAAACACCCTGGAAGAGGAGTCCGTGCAGCCTGCTGGCTCTGGGGGCCGTGGGGAGGTGCCGGGTGAGAGACCCTGGATCGTGAGGCACTGCAGCTTGTTTCTCCAGGACGGAGTGCTGAGCTGTATAGTCTCTGATTCCCCAGGTTCAAGAGTGGGCATAAGAGACCCTGGAGCCGAGCCCCCACACAGCACTGTGCCCCTTTCCCCAGGTTTGCTGGCCATCTGCTGTCAGAGTGGTTCCGGAGGGTCCGCCCAGTTGGGCTCTGGAGCCGGGGGGAACCAAACCCGACTCACGGTGCACTTGGAACCGAGGAGTCGAGTGTTTGGAAGAGCATGTTTCTTTCTCCACAAAGGACAAGGGCATTGGTCGGCTTTAGAAGGAAGTCAATGACCACTTAAGAAACAAGCATGTGTCTCTCCTTCTCCCAGGAATCGGAGCAGGTGTGCAGGCGTTAGGTGGGAGGCGCCTGCTTCTCCGCACCTGAAGACCCTTCTTCACTCTGGCTCCACGAGACCTGAAGTTTGGAAATCAGCGTCTGAGTCCGTCAGGCAGCTTGTCCCAGGAAGTCAGTGGTCCGAGAAAAGAGCAGGCCCATGGGGCACATCCATGCCAGGATGGGAGGTAAAACTTCTCTTTCACCCCAAACCCCCTGGGCTTACGTCTTGTCTCCAGTGGAGCTCACAATTGGCACACGGAACCAGCTCTAAGATATCTAGTGTGGGTGCCAGAGTTCCTGAGATTCTCTGCAGGGAGCACCTGGCAGGGATCTCCTTTTCTCTGCTTCTTTCTGGCTTACAAAGGTATTTGGAACATCTTTTTCCTAGGCAATCCCTTGGATTCTAAAGGGAAGAGGAGATTGACTCGGTGTGCATTTTGAACACAGAAATTATTCCTTCATCCAACAGTGTTTATCCCACTGGCCCTAGGCTGTGTTGGAATGGCCGGCATCGAGAGGCAGGTGGCTGTTTGTGGTCAGATAGAGACTTGGATGATAGCTTCTCCATTGTCCAAGGGGATGGATCCTCATGGATTCGTCTTTGCATCCAAAGATTTCCAATGAGGGCAGAGGGAAAATTGAAAAGGATTCCAAGGAGCCTTGGGGCAATATCAAAGGGATGCTTGTCTTCCTAGGTTCACTCATACGGCTATATATGGTTGGACATGCTCTATTTTCTCTGCGGTTTCATGAGTGGTGAAGTCAGAAGGAGAGTCTTTGGGCGGACCCGGCGCCGGAGAGCACTCCCGAAGCAGAGTTGAGGGAGGGCCTGCGGCTGGGCGTCGTCCTCCGACTTTGGGGGCGGCTGGGGCGCCCCGGGCTGCGGTTGGCCCCTGCGGGGGAACGGAGGTTTCTCTCGCCCCGAGGATTGGACGCGGCTGCGGGGCGGTCGGGGGCCTCGGGGCGCGGGACTCAGGGTTGCCCAGGGGGAGGCCCCGGGGCACAGGACCCCGGACTCGGAAGGCTGAGGAGGCAGGCGAGGGTTGGAGCCCGGGCCTCGGGGCGCGCCCGGCCCCACCGGCCCGCGCCAGGGAGGGGAGCCCCGGGCGCTGAGGAGCGGGAGGCGTCGGCGTCGAGCGCGGCGGACTCGCGGGGGGCTTTCCGGCGGGGTGCGGGCGCGACCCCGCGGGGTCCCGTTCCAGGCGCGGTGGGTGGCCCCGCAGACGGGCTGCGCCCGAAGCCAGAACGCCTGGCGTTTTCCGGCCGATTCTCACGAGCGTTCTTCCCAAACCTGGATCGGTTTGGGCAGAACGCTCCTGAGAATCGGCCGGCGTTGGGCAGCCCCGGGGACCGGCCTGTTCCCCGGGGCCGAGGGCCCTTTCTCGCTCGGGGCACGGCGCGGCCCCCCGGAAAACGCGCCGAGAAGACGCGGACCCGCCGGCGGCCCCGGCGCCGGGGAGCCCTCCCGGAGCAGAGTTGAGGGAGGGCCTGGGGCCGGGCGTCGTGCTCCGACTTTGGGGGCGGCTGGGGCGCCCCGGGCTGCGGCTTCCCCCTGCGGTTGAACGGAGGTTTCTCTCGCCCCGAGGCATGGACGCGGCTGCGAAGGGCACCGTCGGCGCCGGGGCGGTCGGGGGCCTCGGGGCGCGGGACTCAGGGTTGCCCAGGGGGAGGCCCCGGGGCACAGGACCCCGGACTCGGAAGGCTGAGGAGGCAGGCGAGGGTTGGAGCCCGGGCCTCGGGGCCCGCCCGGCCCCACCGGCCCGCGCCAGGGAGGGGAGCCCCGGGCGCTGAGGAGCGGGAGGCGTCGGCGTCGCGCGCGGCGGACTCGCGGGGGGCTTTCCGGCGGGGCGCGGGCGCGACCCCGCGGGGTCCCGGGCCAGGCGCGGGGGGCGGCCCCGCAGACGGGCTGCGCCCGAAGCGAGTTCGCCGGGCGTTTTCCGGCCGATTCTCACGAGCGTTCTGCCCAAACCGGGATCGGTTTGGGCAGAACGCTCGTGAGAATCGGGCGGCGTTGGGCAGCCCCGGGGACCGGCCTGGTCCCCGGGGCCGAGGGCCCTTTCTCGCTCGGGGCCCGGCGCGGCCCCCCGGAAAACGCGCCGAGAGGACGCGGACCCGCCGGCGGCCCCGGCGCCGGGGAGCCCTCCCGGAGCAGAGTTGAGGGAGGGCCTGGGGCCGGGCGTCGTGCTCCGACTTTGGGGGCGGCTGGGGCGCCCCGGGCTGCGGCTTCCCCCTGCGGGGGAACGGAGGTTTCTCTCGCCCCGAGGCGTGGACGCGGCTGCGAAGGGCACCGTCGGCGCCGGGGCGGTCGGGGGCCTCGGGGCGCGGGACTCAGGGTTGCCCAGGGGGAGGCCCCGGGGCACAGGACCCCGGACTCGGAAGGCTGAGGAGGCAGGCGAGGGTTGGAGCCCGGGCCTCGGGGCCCGCCCGGCCCCACCGGCCCGCGCCAGGGAGGGGAGCCCCGGGCGCTGAGGAGCGGGAGGCGTCGGCGTCGCGCGCGGCGGACTCGCGGGGGGCTTTCCGGCGGGGCGCGGGCGCGACCCCCCGGGGTCCCGGGCCAGGCGCGGGGGGCGGCCCCGCAGACGGGCTGCGCCCGAAGCGAGTTCGCCGGGCGTTTTCCGGCCGATTCTCACGAGCGTTCTGCCCAAACCGGGATCGGTTTGGGCAGAACGCTCGTGAGAATCGGGCGGCGTTGGGCAGCCCCGGGGACCGGCCTGGTCCCCGGGGCCGAGGGCCCTTTCTCGCTCGGGGCCCGGCGCGGCCCCCCGGAAAACGCGCCGAGAGGACGCGGACCCGCCGGCGGCCCCGGCGCCGGGGAGCCCTCCCGGAGCAGAGTTGAGGGAGGGCCTGGGGCCGGGCGTCGTGCTCCGACTTTGGGGGCGGCTGGGGCGCCCCGGGCTGCGGCTTCCCCCTGCGGTTGAACGGAGGTTTCTCTCGCCCCGAGGCGTGGACGCGGCTGCGAAGGGCACCGTCGGCGCCGGGGCGGTCGGGGGCCTCGGGGCGCGGGACTCAGGGTTGCCCAGGGGGAGGCCCCGGGGCACAGGACCCCGGACTCGGAAGGCTGAGGAGGCAGGCGAGGGTTGGAGCCCGGGCCTCGGGGCCCGCCCGGCCCCACTGGCCCGCGCCAGGGAGGGGAGCCCCGGGCGCTGAGGAGCGGGAGGCGTCGGCGTCGCGCGCGGCGGACTCGCGGGGGGCTTTCCGGCGGGGCGCGGGCGCGACCCCGCGGGGTCCCGGGCCAGGCGCGGGGGGCGGCCCCGCAGACGGGCTGCGCCCGAAGCGAGTTCGCCGGGCGTTTTCCGGCCGATTCTCACGAGCGTTCTGCCCAAACCGGGATCGGTTTGGGCAGAACGCTCGTGAGAATCGGCCGGCGTTGGGCAGCCCCGGGGACCGGCCTGGTCCCCGGGGCCGAGGGCCCTTTCTCGCTCGGGGCCCGGCGCGGCCCCCCGGAAAACGCGCCGAGAGGACGCGGACCCGCCGGCGGCCCCGGCGCCGGGGAGCCCTCCCGGAGCAGAGTTGAGGGAGGGCCTGGGGCCGGGCGTCGTGCTCCGACTTTGGGGGCGGCTGGGGCGCCCCGGGCTGCGGCTTCCCCCTGCGGTTGAACGGAGGTTTCTCTCGCCCCGAGGCGTGGACGCGGCTGCGAAGGGCACCGTCGGCGCCGGGGCGGTCGGGGGCCTCGGGGCGCGGGACTCAGGGTTGCCCAGGGGGAGGCCCCGGGGCACAGGACCCCGGACTCGGAAGGCTGAGGAGGCAGGCGAGGGTTGGAGCCCGGGCCTCGGGGCCCGCCCGGCCCCACCGGCCCGCGCCAGGGAGGGGAGCCCCGGGCGCTGAGGAGCGGGAGGCGTCGGCGTCGCGCGCGGCGGACTCGCGGGGGGCTTTCCGGCGGGGCGCGGGCGCGACCCCGCGGGGTCCCGGGCCAGGCGCGGGGGGCGGCCCCGCAGACGGGCTGCGCCCGAAGCGAGTTCGCCGGGCGTTTTCCGGCCGATTCTCACGAGCGTTCTGCCCAAACCGGGATCGGTTTGGGCAGAACGCTCGTGAGAATCGGCCGGCGTTGGGCAGCCCCGGGGACCGGCCTGGTCCCCGGGGCCGAGGGCCCTTTCTCGCTCGGGGCCCGGCGCGGCCCCCCGGAAAACGCGCCGAGAGGACGCGGACCCGCCGGCGGCCCCGGCGCCGGGGAGCACTCCCGGAGCAGAGTTGAGGGAGGGCCTGGGGCCGGGCGTCGTGCTCCGACTTTGGGGGCGGCTGGGGCGCCCCGGGCTGCGGCTTCCCCCTGCGGTTGAACGGAGGTTTCTCTCGCCCCGAGGCGTGGACGCGGCTGCGAAGGGCACCGTCGGCGCCGGGGCGGTCGGGGGCCTCGGGGCGCGGGACTCAGGGTTGCCCAGGGGGAGGCCCCGGGGCACAGGACCCCGGACTCGGAAGGCTGAGGAGGCAGGCGAGGGTTGGAGCCCGGGCCTCGGGGCCCGCCCGGCCCCACCGGCCCGCGCCAGGGAGGGGAGCCCCGGGCGCTGAGGAGCGGGAGGCGTCGGCGTCGCGCGCGGCGGACTCGCGGGGGGCTTTCCGGCGGGGCGCGGGCGCGACCCCGCGGGGTCCCGGGCCAGGCGCGGGAGGCGGCCCCGCAGACGGGCTGCGCCCGAAGCGAGTTCGCCGGGCGTTTTCCGGCCGATTCTCACGAGCGTTCTGCCCAAACCGGGATCGGTTTGGGCAGAACGCTCGTGAGAATCGGCCGGCGTTGGGCAGCCCCGGGGACCGGCCTGGTCCCCGGGGCCGAGGGCCCTTTCTCGCTCGGGGCCCGGCGCGGCCCCCCGGAAAACGCGCCGAGAGGACGCGGACCCGCCGGCGGCCCCGGCGCCGGGGAGCCCTCCCGGAGCAGAGTTGAGGGAGGGCCTGGGGCCGGGCGTCGTGCTCCGACTTTGGGGGCGGCTGGGGCGCCCCGGGCTGCGGCTTCCCCCTGCGGTTGAACGGAGGTTTCTCTCGCCCCGAGGCGTGGACGCGGCTGCGAAGGGCACCGTCGGCGCCGGGGCGGTCGGGGGCCTCGGGGCGCGGGACTCAGGGTTGCCCAGGGGGAGGCCCCGGGGCACAGGACCCCGGACTCGGAAGGCTGAGGAGGCAGGCGAGGGTTGGAGCCCGGGCCTCGGGGCCCGCCCGGCCCCACCGGCCCGCGCCAGGGAGGGGAGCCCCGGGCGCTGAGGAGCGGGAGGCGTCGGCGTCGCGCGCGGCGGACTCGCGGGGGGCTTTCCGGCGGGGCGCGGGCGCGACCCCGCGGGGTCCCGGGCCAGGCGCGGGGGGCGGCCCCGCAGACGGGCTGCGCCCGAAGCGAGTTCGCCGGGCGTTTTCCGGCCGATTCTCACGAGCGTTCTGCCCAAACCGGGATCGGTTTGGGCAGAACGCTCGTGAGAATCGGCCGGCGTTGGGCAGCCCCGGGGACCGGCCTGGTCCCCGGGGCCGAGGGCCCTTTCTCGCTCGGGGCCCGGCGCGGCCCCCCGGAAAACGCGCCGAGAGGACGCGGACCCGCCGGCGGCCCCGGCGCCGGGGAGCCCTCCCGGAGCAGAGTTGAGGGAGGGCCTGGGGCCGGGCGTCGTGCTCCGACTTTGGGGGCGGCTGGGGCGCCCCGGGCTGCGGCTTCCCCCTGCGGGGGAACGGAGGTTTCTCTCGCCCCGAGGCGTGGACGCGGCTGCGAAGGGCACCGCCGGTGCCGGGGCGGTCGGCGGCCTCGGGGCGCGGGACCCAGGGTTGCCCAGGGGGAGGCCCCGGGGCACAGGACCCCGGACTCGGAAGGCTGAGGAGGCAGGCGAGGGTTGGAGCCCGGGCCTCGGGGCCCGCCCGGCCCCGCCGGCCAGCGCCAGGGAGGGGAGCCCCGGGCGCTGAGGAGCGGGAGGCGTCGGCGTAGCGCGCGGCGGACTCGCGGGGGGCTTTGCGGCGGGGTGCGGGCGCGACCCCGCGGGGTCCCGGGCCAGGCGCGGGGGGCGGCCCCGCAGACGGGCTGCGCCCGAAGCGAGTTCGCCGGGCGTTTTCCGGCCGATTCTCACGAGCGTTCTGCCCAAACCGGGATCGGTTTGGGCAGAACGCTCGTGAGAATCGGCCGGCGTTGGGCAGCCCCGGGGACCGGCCTGGTCCCCGGGGCCGAGGGCCCTTTCTCGCTCGGGGCCCGGCGCGGCCCCCCGGAAAACGCGCCGAGAGGACGCGGACCCGCCGGCGGCCCCGGCGCCGGGGCGCACTCCCTGAGCAGAGTTGAGGGAGGGCCTGGGGCCGGGCGTCGTGCTCCGACTTTGGGGGCGGCTGGGGCGCCCCGGGCTGCGGCTTCCCCCTGCGGGGGAACGGAGGTTTCTCTCGCCCCGAGGCGTGGACGCGGCTGCGAAGGGCACCGCCGGCGCCGGGGCGGTCGGGGGCCTCGGGGCGCGGGACTCAGGGTTGCCCCGGGGGAGGCCCCGGGGCACAGGACCCCGGACTCGGAAGGCTGAGGAGGCAGGCGAGGGTTGGAGCCCGGGCCTCGGGGCCCGCCTGGCCCCACCGGCCAGCGCCAGGGAGGGGAGCCCCGGGCGCTGAGGAGCGCGAGGCGTCGGCGTCGCGCGCGGCGGACTCGCGGGGGGCTTTGCGGCGGGGTGCGGGCGCGACCCCGCGGGGTCCCGGGCCAGGCGCGGGGGGCGGCCCCGCAGACGGGCTGCGCCCGAAGCGAGTTCGCCGGGCGTTTTCCGGCCGATTCTCACGAGCGTTCTGCCCAAACCGGGATCGGTTTGGGCAGAACGCTCGTGAGAATCGGCCGGCGTTGGGCAGCCCCGGGGACCGGCCTGGTCCCCGGGGCCGAGGGCCCTTTCTCGCTCGGGGCCCGGCGCGGCCCCCCGGAAAACGCGCCGAGAGGACGCGGACCCGCCGGCGGTCCCGGCGCCGGGGAGCACTCCCGGAGCAGAGTTGAGGGAGGGCCTGTGGCCGGGCGTCGTGCTCCGACTTTGGGGGCGGCTGGGGCGCCCCGGGCTGCGGCTGCCCCCTGCGGGGGAACGGAGGTTTCTCTCGCCCCGAGGCGTGGACGCGGCTGCGATGGGCACCGCCGGTGCCGGGGCGGTCGGGGGCCTCGGGGCGCGGGACCCAGGGTTGCCCAGGGGGAGGCCCCGGGGCACAGGACCCCGGACTCGGAAGGCTGAGGAGGCAGGCGAGGGTTGGAGCCCGGGCCTCGGGGCCCGCCCGGCCCCACCGGCCCGCGCCAGGGAGGGGAGCCC
The DNA here is from genome assembly GCF_963455335.1 of Martes martes. Taxonomy (NCBI): domain Eukaryota; kingdom Metazoa; phylum Chordata; class Mammalia; order Carnivora; family Mustelidae; genus Martes; species Martes martes. The sequence continues at coordinate 435,297 of NW_027666487.1, forward strand.
CGGGCGCTGAGGAGCGCGAGGCGTCGGCGTCGCGCGCGGCGGACTCGCGGGGGGCTTTGCGGCGGGGTGCGGGCGCGACCCCGCGGGGTCCCGGGCCAGGCGCGGGGGGCGGCCCCGCAGACGGGCTGCGCCCGAAGCGAGTTCGCCGGGCGTTTTCCGGCCGATTCTCACGAGCGTTCTGCCCAAACCAGGATCGGTTTGGGCAGAACGCTCGTGAGAATCGGCCGGCGTTGGGCAGCCCCGGGGACCGGCCTGGTCCCCGGGGCCGAGGGCCCTTTCTCGCTCGGGGCCCGGCGCGGCCCCCCGGAAAACGCGCCGAGAGGACGCGGACCCGCCGGCGTTCCCGGCGCCGGGGAGCACTCCCGGAGCAGAGATGAGGGAGGGCCTGGGGCCTGGCGTCTTGCTCCGACTTTGGGGGCGGCTGGGGCGCCCCGGGCTGCGGCTGCCCCCTGCGGGGGAACGGAGGTTTCTCTCGCCCCGAGGCGTGGACGCGGCTGCGAAGGGCACCGCCGGTGCCGGGGCGGTCGGCGGCCTCGGGGCGCGGGACCCAGGGTTGCCCAGGGGGAGGCCCCGGGGCACAGGACCCCGGACTCGGAAGGCTGAGGAGGCAGGCGAGGGTTGGAGCCCGGGCCTCGGGGCCCGCCCGGCCCCACCGGCCAGCGCCAGGGAGGGGAGCCCCGGGCGCTGAGGAGCGCGAGGCTTCGGCGTCGCGCGCGGCGGACTCGCAGGGGGCATTGCGGCGGGGTGCGGGCGCGACCCCGCGGGGTCCCGGGCCAGGCGCGGGGGGCGGCCCCGCAGACGGGCTGCGCCCGAAGCGAGTTCGCTGGGCGTTTTCCGGCCGATTCTCACGAGCGTTCTGCCCAAACCGGGATCGGTTTGGGCAGAACGCTCGTGAGAATCGGCCGGCGTTGGGCAGCCACGGGGACCGGCCTGGTCCCCGGGGCCGAGGGCCCTTTCTCGCTCGGGGCCCGGCGCGGCCCCCCGGAAAACGCGCCGAGAGGACGCGGACCCGCTGGCGGTCCCGGCGCCGGGGAGCACTCCCGGAGCAGAGATGAGGGAGGGCCTGGGGCCGGGCGTCGTGCTCCGACTTTGGGGGCGGCTGGGGCGCCCCGGGCTGCGGCTGCCCCCTGCGGGTGAACGGAGGTTTCTCTCGCCCCGAGGCGTGGACGCGGCTGCGAAGGGCACCGCCGGTGCCGGGGCGGTCGGGGGCCTCGGGGCGCGGGACCCAGGGTTGCCCAGGGGGAGGCCCCGGGGCACAGGACCCCGGACTCGGAAGGCTGAGGAGGCAGGCGAGGGTTGGAGCCCGGGCCTCGGGGCCCGCCCGGCCCCACCGGCCAGCGCCAGGGAGGGGAGCCCCGGGCGCTGAGGAGCGGGAGGCGTCGGCGTCGCGCGCGGCGGACTCGCGGGGGGCTTTGCGGCGGGGTGCGGGCGCGACCCCGCGGGGTCCCGGGCCAGGCGCGGGGGGCGGCCCCGCAGACGGGCTGCGCCCGAAGCGAGTTCGCCGGGCGTTTTCCGGCCGATTCTCACGAGCGTTCTGCCCAAACCGGGATCGGTTTGGGCAGAACGCTCGTGAGAATCGGCCGGCGTTGGGCAGCCCCGGGGACCGGCCTGGTCCCCGGGGCCGAGGGCCCTTTCTCGCTCGGGGCCCGGCGCGGCCCCCCGGAAAACGCGCCGAGAGGACGCGGAACCGCCGGCGGCCCCGGCGCCGGGGAGCACTCCCGGAGCAGAGTTGAGGGAGGGCCTAAGGCCGGGCGTCGTGCTCCGACTTTGGGGGCGGCTGGGGCGCCCCGGGCTGCGGCTTCCCCCTGCGGGGGAACGGAGGTTTCTCTCGCCCCGAGGCGTGGACGCGGCTGTGAAGGGCACCGCCGGCGCCGGGGCGGTCGGGGGCCTCGGGGCGCGGGACTCAGGGTTGCCCAGGGGGAGGCCCCGGGGCACAGGACCCCGGACTCGGAAGGCTGAGGAGGCAGGCGAGGGTTGGAGCCCGGGCCTCGGGGCCCGCCCGGCCCCACCGGCCAGCGCCAGGGAGGGGAGCCCCGGGCGCTGAGGAGCGCGAGGCGTCGGCGTCGCGCGCGGCGGACTCGCGGGGGGCTTTGCGGTGGGGTGCGGGCGCGACCCCGCGGGGTCCCGGGCCAGGCGCGGGGGGCGGCCCCGCAGACGGGCTGCGCCCGAAGCGAGTTCGACGGGCGTTTTCCGGCCGATTCGCACGAGTGTTCTGCCCAAACCGATCCCGGTTTGGGCAGAACGCACGTGAGAATCGGCCGGCGTTGGGCAGCCCCGTGGACCGGCCTGTTCCCCGGGGCCGAGGGCCCTTTCTCGCTCGGGGCCCGGCGCGGCCCCCCGGAAAACGCGCCGAGAGGACGCGGACCCGCCGGCGGCCCCGGCGCCGGGGAGCACTCCCGGAGCAGAGTTGAGGGAGGGCCTGGGGCCGGGCGTCGTGCTCCGACTTTGGGGGCGGCTGGGGCGCCCCGGGCTGCGGCTTCCCCCTGCGGGGGAACGGAGGTTTCTCTCGCCCCGAGGCGTGGACGCGGCTGCGAAGGGCACCGCCGGCGCCGGGGCGGTCGGGGGCCTCGGGGCGCGGGACACAGGGTTGCCCAGGGGGAGGCCCCGGGGCACAGGACCCCGGACTCGGAAGGCTGAGGAGGCAGGCGAGGGTTGGAGCCCGGGCCTCGGGGCCCGCCCGGCCCCACGGGCCCGCGCCAGGGAGGGGAGCCCCGGGCGCTGAGGAGCGGGAGGCGTCGGCGTCGCGCGCGGCGGACTCGCGGGGGGCTTTGCGGCGGGGTGCGGGTGCGACCCCGCGGGGTCCCGGGCCAGGCGCGGGGGGCGGCCCCGCAGACGGGCTGCGCCCGAAGCGAGTTCGACGGGCGTTTTCCGGCCGATTCGCACGAGTGTTCTGCCCAAACCGATCCCGGTTTGGGCAGAACGCACGTGAGAATCGGCCGGCGTTGGGCAGCCCCGTGGACCGGCCTGTTCCCCGGGGCCGAGGGCCCTTTCTCGCTCGGGGCCCGGCGCGGCCCCCCGGAAAACGCGCCGAGAGGACGCGGACCCGCCGGCGGCCCCGGCGCCGGGGAGCACTCCCGGAGCAGAGTTGAGGGAGGGCCTGGGGCCGGGCGTCGTGCTCCGACTTTGGGGGCGGCTGGGGCGCCCCGGGCTGCGGCTTCCCCCTGCGGGTGAACGGAGGTTTCTCTCGCCCCGAGGCGTGGACGCGGCTGCGAAGGGCACCGCCGGCGCCGGGGCGGTCGGGGGCCTCGGGGCGCGGGACACAGGGTTGCCCAGGGGGAGGCCCCGGGGCACAGGACCCCGGACTCGGAAGGCTGAGGAGGCAGGCGAGGGTTGGAGCCCGGGCCTCGGGGCCCGCCCGGCCCCACCGGCCCGCGCCAGGGAGGGGAGCCCCGGGCGCTGAGGAGCGGGAGGCGTTGGCGTCGCGCGCGGCGGACTCGCGGGGGGCTTTGCAGCGGGGTGCGGGCGCGACCCCGCGGGGTCCCGGGCCAGGCGCGGGGGGCGGCCCCGCAGACGGGCTGCGCCCGAAGCGAGTTCGACGGGCGTTTTCCGGCCGATTCGCACGAGCGTTCTGCCCAAACCGATCCCGGTTTGGGCAGAACGCTCGTGAGAATCGGCCGGCGTTGGGCAGCCCCGTGGACCGGCCTGTTCCCCGGGGCCGAGGGCCCTTTCTCGCTCGGGGCCCGGCGCGGACCCCCGGAAAACGCGCCGAGAGGACGCGGACCCGCCGGCGGCCCCGGCGCCGGGGAGCACTCCCGGAGCAGAGTTGAGGGAGGGCCTGGGGCCGGGCGTCGTGCTCCGACTTTGGGGGCGGCTGGGGCGCCCCGGGCTGCGGCTTCCCCCTGCGGGGGAACGGAGGTTTCTCTCGCCCCGAGGCGTGGACGCGGCTGCGAAGGGCACCGCCGGCGCCGGGGCGGTCGGGGGCCTCGGGACGCGGGACTCAGGGTTGCCCAGGTGGAGGCCCCGGGGCACAGGACCCCGGACTCGGAAGGCTGAGGAGGCAGGCGAGGGTTGGAGCCCGGGCCTCGGGGCCCGCCCGGCCCCACCGGCCCGCGCCAGGGAGGGGAGCCCCGGGCGCTGAGGAGCGGGAGGCGTCGGCGTCGCGCGCGTCGGACTCGCGGGGGGCTTTGAGGCGGGGTGCGGGCGCGACCCCGCGGGGTCCCGGGCCAGGCGCGGGGGGCGGCCCCGCAGACGGGCTGCGCCCGAAGCGAGTTCGCCGGTCGTTTTCCGGCCGATTCTCACGAGCATTCTGCCCAAACCGGGATCGGTTTGAGCAGAACGCTCGTGAGAATCGGCCGGCGTTGGGCAGCCCCGGGGACCGGCCTGGTCCCCGTGGCCGAGGGCCCTTTCTCGCTCGGGGCCCGGCGCGGACCCCGGAAAACGCGCCGAGAGGACGCGGACACGCCGGCGGCCTCGGCGCCGGGGAGCACTCCCGGAGCAGAGTTGAGGGAGGGCCTGGGGCCGGGCGTCGTGCTCCGACTTTGGGGGCGGCTGGGGCGCCCCGGGCTGCGGCTTCCCCCTGCGGGGGAACGGAGGTTTCTCTCGCTCCGAGGCGTGGACGCGGCCGCGAAGGGCACCGCCGGCGCCGGGGCGGTCGGGGGCCTCGGGGCGCGGGACTCAGGGTTGCCCAGGGGGAGGCCCCGGGACACAGGACCCCGGACTCGGAAGGCTGAGGAGGCAGGCGAGGGTTGGAGCCCGGGCCTCGGGGCCCGCCCGGCCCCACCGGCCCGCGCCAGGGAGGGGAGCCCCGGGCGCTGAGGAGCGGGAGGCGTCGGCGTCGCGCGCGGCGGACTCGCGGGGGGCTTTGCAGCGGGGTGCGGGCGCGACCCCGCGGGGTCCCGGGCCAGGCGCGGGGGGCGGCCCCGCAGACGGGCTGCGCCCGAAGCGAGTTCGACGGGCGTTTTCCGGCCGATTCGCACGAGCGTTCTGCCCAAACCGATCCCGGTTTGGGCAGAACGCTCGTGAGAATCGGCCGGCGTTGGGCAGCCCCGTGGACCGGCCTGTTCCCCGGGGCCGAGGGCCCTTTCTCGCTCGGGGCCCGGCGCGGCCTCCCGGAAAACGCGCCGAAAGGACGCGGACCCGCCGGCGGCCCCGGCGCCGGGGAGCACTCCCGGAGCAGAGTTGAGGGAGGGCCTGGGGCCGGGCGTCGTGCTCCGACGTTGGGGGCGGCTGGGGCGCCCCGGGCTGCGGCTTCCCCCTGCGGGGGAACGGAGGTTTCTCTCGCCCCGAGGCGTGGACGCGGCTGCGAAGGGCACCGCCGGCGCCGGGGCGGTCGGGGGCCTCGGGACGCGGGACTCAGGGTTGCCCAGGTGGAGGCCCCGGGGCACAGGACCCCGGACTCGGAAGGCTGAGGAGGCAGGCGAGGGTTGGAGCCCGGGCCTCGGGGCCCGCCCGGCCCCACCGGCCCGCGCCAGGGAGGGGAGCCCCGGGCGCTGAGGCGCGGGAGGCGTCGGCGTCGCGCGCGTCGGACTCGCGGGGGGCTTTGAGGCGGGGTGCGGGCGCGACCCCGCGGGGTCCCGGGCCAGGCGCGGGGGGCGGCCCCGCAGACGGGCTGCGCCCGAAGCGAGTTCGCCGGGCATTTTCCGGCCGATTCTCACGAGCGTTCTGCCCAAACCGGGATCGGTTTGAGCAGAACGCTCGTGAGAATCGGCCGGCGTTGGGCAGCCCCGGGGACCGGCCTGGTCCCCGGGGCCGAGGGCCCTTTCTCGCTCGGGGCCCGGCGCGGCCCCCCGGAAAACGCGCCGAGAGGACGCGGACCCGCCGGCGGCCCCGGCGCCGGGGAGCACTCCCAGAGCAGAGTTGAGGGAGGGCCTGGGGCCGGGCGTCGTGCTCCGACTTTGGGGGCGGCTGGGGCGCCCCGGGCTGCGGCTTCCCCCTGCGGGGGAACGGAGGTTTCTCTCGCCCCGAGGCGTGGACGCGGCCGCGAAGGGCACCGCCGGCGCCGGGGCGGTCGGGGGCCTCGGGGCGCGGGACTCAGGGTTGCCCAGGGGGAGGCCCCGGGGCACAGGACCCCGGACTCGGAAGGCTGAGGAGGCAGGCGAGGGTTGGAGCCCGGGCCTCGGGGCCCGCCCGGCCCCACCGGCCCGCGCCAGGGAGGGGAGCCCCGGGCGCTGAGGAGCGGGAGGCGTCGGCGTCGCGCGCGGCGGACTCGCGGGGGGCTTTGCGGCGGGGTGCGGGCGCGACCCCGCGGGGTCCCGGGCCAGGCGCGGGGGGCGGCCCCGCAGACGGGCTGCGCCCGAAGCGAGTTCGACGGGCGTTTTCCGGCCGATTCGCACGAGTGTTCTGCCCAAACCGATCCCGGTTTGGGCAGAACGCACGTGAGAATCGGCCGGCGTTGGGCAGCCCCGTGGACCGGCCTGTTCCCCGGGGCCGAGGGCCCTTTCTCGCTCGGGGCCCGGCGCGGCCCCCCGGAAAACGCGCCGAGAGGACGCGGACCCGCCGGCGGCCCCGGCGCCGGGGAGCACTCCCGGAGCTGAGTTGAGGGAGGGCCTGGGGCCGGGCGTCGTGCTCCGACTTTGGGGGCGGCTGGGGCGCCCCGGGCTGCGGCTTCCCCCTGCGGGGGAACGGAGGTTTCTCTCGCCCCGAGGCGTGGACGCGGCTGCGAAGGGCACCGCCGGCGCCGGGGCGGTCGGGGGCCTCGGGGCGCGGGACTCAGGGTTGCCCAGGGGGAGGCCCCGGGGCACAGGACCCCGGACTCGGAAGGCTGAGGAGGCAGGCGAGGGTTGGAGCCCGGGCCTCGGGGCCCGCCCGGCCCCACCGGCCCGCGCCAGGGAGGGGAGCCCCGGGCGCTGAGGAGCGGGAGGCGTTGGCGTCGCGCGCGGCGGACTCGCGGGGGGCTTTGCAGCGGGGTGCGGGCGCGACCCCGCGGGGTCCCGGGCCAGGCGCGGGGGGCGGCCCCGCAGACGGGCTGCGCCCGAAGCGAGTTCGCCGGGCGTTTTCCGGCCGATTCTCACGAGCGTTCTGCCCAAACCGGGATCGGTTTGGGCAGAACGCTCGTGAGAATCGGCCGGCGTTGGGCAGCCCCGGGGAACGGCCTGGTCCCCGGGGTCGAGGGCCCTTTCTCGCTCGGGGCCCGGCCCGGCCCCCCGGAAAACGCGCCGAGAGGACGCGGACCCGCCGGCGGCCCCGGCGCCGGGGAGCACTCCCGGAGCAGAGTTGAGGGAGGGCCTGGGGCCGGGCGTCGTGCTCCGACTTTGGGGGCGGCTGGGGCGCCCCGGGCTGCGGCTTCCCCCTGCGGGGGAACGGAGGTTTCTCTCGCCCCGAGGCGTGGACGCGGCTGCGAAGGGCACCGCCGGCGCCGGGGCTGTCGGGGGCCTCGGGGCGCGGGACTCAGGGTTGCCCAGGGGGAGGCCCCGGGGCACAGGACCCCGGACTCGGAAGGCTGAGGAGGCAGGCGAGGGTTGGAGCCCGGGCCTCGGGGCCCGCCCGGCCCCACCGGCCCGCGCCAGGGAGGGGAGCCCCGGGCGCTGAGGAGCGGGAGGCGTCGGCGTCGCGCGCGTCGGACTCGCGGGGGGCTTTGAGGCGGGGTGCGGGCGCGACCCCGCGGGGTCCCGGGCCAGGCGCGGGGGGCGGCCCCGCAGACGGGCTGCGCCCGAAGCGAGTTCGCCGGGCGTTTTCCGGCCGATTCTCACGAGCGTTCTGCCCAAACCGGGATCGGTTTGGGCAGAACGCTCGTGAGAATCGGCCGGCGTTGGGCAGCCCCGGGGACCGGCCTGGTCCCCGGGGCCGAGGGCCCTTTCTCGCTCGGGGCCCGGCGCGGCCCCCCGGAAAACGCGCCGAGAGGACGCGCACCCGCCGGCGGCCCCCGCGCCGGGGAGCACTCCCGGAGCAGAGTTGAGGGAGGGCCTGGGGCCGGGCGTCGTGCTCCGACTTTGGGGGCGGCTGGGGCGCCCCGGGCTGCGGCTTCCCCCTGCGGGGGAACGGAGGTTTCTCTCGCTCCGAGGCGTGGACGCGGCCGCGAAGGGCACCGCCGGCGCCGGGGCGGTCGGGGGCCTCGGGGCACGGGACTCAGGGTTGCCCAGGGGGAGGCCCCGGGGCACAGGACCCCGGACTCGGAAGGCTGAGGAGGCAGGCGAGGGTTGGAGCCCGGGCCTCGGGGCCCGCCCGGCCCCACCGGCCCGCTCCAGGGAGGGGAGCCCCGGGCGCTGAGGAGCGGGAGGCGTCGGCGTCGCGCGCGGCGGACTCGCGGGGGGCTTTGCGGCGGGGTGCGGGCGCGACCCCGCGGGGTCCCGGGCCAGGCGCGGGGGGCGGCCCCGCAGACGGGCTGCGCCCGAAGCGAGTTCGACGGGCGTTTTCCGGCCGATTCTCACGAGCGTTCTGCCCAAACCGGGATCGGTTTGGGCAGAACGCTCGTGAGAATCGGCCGGCGTTGGGCAGCCCCGGGGACCGGCCTGGTCCCCGGGGCCGAGGGCCCTTTCTCGCTCGGGGCCCGGCGCGGCCCCCCGGAAAACGCGCCGAGAGGACGCGGACCCGCCGGCGGCCCCGGCGCCGGGGAGCCCTCCCGGAGCAGAGTTGAGGGAGGGCCTGGGGCCGGGCGTCGTGCTCCGACTTTGGGGGCGGCTGGGGCGCCCCGGGCTGCGGCTTCCCCCTGCGGTTGAACGGAGGTTTCTCTCGCCCCGAGGCGTGGACGCGGCTGCGAAGGGCACCGTCGGCGCCGGGGCGGTCGGGGGCCTCGGGGCGCGGGACTCAGGGTTGCCCAGGGGGAGGCCCCGGGGCACAGGACCCCGGACTCGGAAGGCTGAGGAGGCAGGCGAGGGTTGGAGCCCGGGCCTCGGGGCCCGCCCGGCCCCACCGGCCCGCTCCAGGGAGGGGAGCCCCGGGCGCTGAGGAGCGGGAGGCGTCGGCGTCGCGCGCGGCGGACTCGCGGGGGGCTTTGCGGCGGGGCGCGGGCGCGACCCCGCGGGGTCCCGGGCCAGGCGCGGGGGGCGGCCCCGCAGACGGGCTGCGCCCGAAGCGAGTTCGCCGGGCGTTTTCCGGCCGATTCTCACGAGCGTTCTGCCCAAACCGGGATCGGTTTGGGCAGAACGCTCGTGAGAATCGGCCGGCGTTGGGCAGCCCCGGGGACCGGCCTGGTCCCCGGGGCCGAGGGCCCTTTCTCGCTCGGGGCCCGGCGCGGCCCCCCGGAAAACGCGCCGAGAGGACGCGGACCCGCCGGCGGCCCCGGCGCCGGGGAGCCCTCCCGGAGCAGAGTTGAGGGAGGGCCTGGGGCCGGGCGTCGTGCTCCGACTTTGGGGGCGGCTGGGGCGCCCCGGGCTGCGGCTTCCCCCTGCGGGGGAACGGAGGTTTCTCTCGCCCCGAGGCGTGGACGCGGCTGCGAAGGGCACCGCCGGCGCCGGGGCGGTCGGGGGCCTCGGGGCGCGGGACACAGGGTTGCCCAGGGGGAGGCCCCGGGGCACAGGACCCCGGACTCGGAAGGCTGAGGAGGCAGGCGAGGGTTGGAGCCCGGGCCTCGGGGCCCGCCCGGCCCCACCGGCCCGCGCCAGGGAGGGGAGCCCCGGGCGCTGAGGAGCGGGAGGCGTCGGCGTCGCGCGCGTCGGACTCGCGGGGGGCTTTGAGGCGGGGTGCGGGCGCGACCCCGCGGGGTCCCGGGCCAGGCGCGGGGGGCGGCCCCGCAGACGGGCTGCGCCCGAAGCGAGTTCGCCGGTCGTTTTCCGGCCGATTCTCGCGAGCATTCTGCCCAAACCGGGATCGGTTTGAGCAGAACGCTCGTGAGAATCGGCCGGCGTTGGGCAGCCCCGGGGACCGGCCTGGTCCCCGTGGCCGAGGGCCCTTTCTCGCTCGGGGCCCGGCGCGGACCCCGGAAAACGCGCCGAGAGGACGCGGACACGCCGGCGGCCTCGGCGCCGGGGAGCACTCCCGGAGCAGAGTTGAGGGAGGGCCTGGGGCCGGGCGTCGTGCTCCGACTTTGGGGGCGGCTGGGGCGCCCCGGGCTGCGGCTTCCCCCTGCGGGGGAACGGAGGTTTCTCTCGCTCCGAGGCGTGGACGCGGCCGCGAAGGGCACCGCCGGCGCCGGGGCGGTCGGGGGCCTCGGGGCGCGGGACTCAGGGTTGCCCAGGGGGAGGCCCCGGGGCACAGGACCCCGGACTCGGAAGGCTGAGGAGGCAGGCGAGGGTTGGAGCCCGGGCCTCGGGGCCCGCCCGGCCCCACCGGCCCGCGCCAGGGAGGGGAGCCCCGGGCGCTGAGGAGCGGGAGGCGTCGGCGTCGCGCGCGGCGGACTCGCGGGGGGCTTTGCGGCGGGGTGCGGGCGCGACCCCGCGGGGTCCCGGGCCAGGCGCGGGGGGCGGCCCCGCAGACGGGCTGCGCCCGAAGCGAGTTCGACGGGCGTTTTCCGGCCGATTCGCACGAGCGTTCTGCCCAAACCGATCCCGGTTTGGGCAGAACGCTCGTGAGAATCGGCCGGCGTTGGGCAGCCCCGTGGACCGGCCTGTTCCCCGGGGCCGAGGGCCCTTTCTCGCTCGTGGCCCGGCGCGGACCCCCGGAAAACGCGCCGAGAGGACGCGGACCCGCCGGCGGCCCCGGCGCCGGGGAGCACTCCCGGAGCAGAGTTGAGGGAGGGCCTGGGGCCGGGCGTCGTGCTCCGACTTTGGGGGCGGCTGGGGCGCCCCGGGCTGCGGCTTCCCCCTGCGGGGGAACGGAGGTTTCTCTCGCCCCGAGGCGTGGACGCGGCTGCGAAGGGCACCGCCGGCGCCGGGGCGGTCGGGGGCCTCGGGACGCGGGACTCAGGGTTGCCCAGGTGGAGGCCCCGGGGCACAGGACCCCGGACTCGGAAGGCTGAGGAGGCAGGCGAGGGTTGGAGCCCGGGCCTCGGGGCCCGCCCGGCCCCACCGGCCCGCGCCAGGGAGGGGAGCCCCGGGCGCTGAGGAGCGGGAGGCGTCGGCGTCGCGCGCGGCGGACTCGCGGGGGGCTTTGAGGCGGGGTGCGGGCGCGACCCCGCGGGGTCCCGGGCCAGGCGCGGGGGGCGGCCCCGCAGACGGGCTGCGCCCGAAGCGAGTTCGCCGGTCGTTTTCCGGCCGATTCTCACGAGCATTCTGCCCAAACCGGGATCGGTTTGAGCAGAACGCTCGTGAGAATCGGCCGGCGTTGGGCAGCCCCGGGGACCGGCCTGGTCCCCGTGGCCGAGGGCCCTTTCTCGCTCGGGGCCCGGCGCGGACCCCGGAAAACGCGCCGAGAGGACGCGGACACGCCGGCGGCCTCGGCGCCGGGGAGCACTCCCGGAGCAGAGTTGAGGGAGGGCCTGGGGCCGGGCGTCGTGCTCCGACTTTGGGGGCGGCTGGGGCGCCCCGGGCTGCGGCTTCCCCCTGCGGGGGAACGGAGGTTTCTCTCGCTCCGAGGCGTGGACGCGGCTGCGAAGGGCACCGCCGGCGCCGGGGCGGTCGGGGGCCTCGGGGCGCGGGACTCAGGGTTGCCCAGGGGGAGGCCCCGGGGCACAGGACCCCGGACTCGGAAGGCTGAGGAGGCAGGCGAGGGTTGGAGCCCGGGCCTCGGGGCCCGCCCGGCCCCACCGGCCCGCGCCAGGGAGGGGAGCCCCGGGCGCTGAGGAGCGGGAGGCGTCGGCGTCGCGCGCGGCGGACTCGCGGGGGGCTTTGCAGCGGGGTGCGGGCGCGACCCCGCGGGGTCCTGGGCCAGGCGCGGGGGGCGGCCCCGCAGACGGGCTGCGCCCGAAGCGAGTTCGACGGGCGTTTTCCGGCCGATTCGCACGAGCGTTCTGCCCAAACCGATCCCGGTTTGGGCAGAACGCTCGTGAGAATCGGCCGGCGTTGGGCAGCCCCGTGGACCGGCCTGTTCCCCGGGGCCGAGGGCCCTTTCTCGCTCGGGGCCCGGCGCGGCCTCCCGGAAAACGCGCCGAGAGGACGCGGACCCGCCGGCGGCCCCGGCGCCGGGGAGCACTCCCGGAGCAGAGTTGAGGGAGGGCCTGGGGCCGGGCGTCGTGCTCCGACTTTGGGGGCGGCTGGGGCGCCCCGGGCTGCGGCTTCCCCCTGCGGGGGAACGGAGGTTTCTCTCGCCCCGAGGCGTGGACGCGGCTGCGAAGGGCACCGCCGGCGCCGGGGCGGTCGGGGGCCTCGGGACGCGGGACTCAGGGTTGCCCCGGTGGAGGACCCGGGGCACAGGACCCCGGACTCGGAAGGCTGAGGAGGCAGGCGAGGGTTGGAGCCCGGGCCTCGGGGCCCGCCCGGCCCCACCGGCCCGCGCCAGGGAGGGGAGCCCCGGGCGCTGAGGCGCGGGAGGCGTCGGCGTCGCGCGCGTCGGACTCGCGGGGGGCTTTGAGGCGGGGTGCGGGCGCGACCCCGCGGGGTCCCGGGCCAGGCGCGGGGGGCGGCCCCGCAGACGGGCTGCGCCCGAAGCGAGTTCGCCGGGCGTTTTCCGGCCGATTCTCACGAGCGTTCTGCCCAAACCGGGATCGGTTTGAGCAGAACGCTCGTGAGAATCGGCCGGCGTTGGGCAGCCCCGGGGACCGGCCTGGTCCCCGGGGCCGAGGGCCCTTTCTCGCTCGGGGCCCGGCGCGGCCCCCCGGAAAACGCGCCGAGAGGACGCGGACCCGCCGGCGGTCCCGGCGCCGGGGAGCACTCCAGGAGCAGAGTTGAGGGAGGGCCTGGGGCCGGGCGTCGTGCTCCGACTTTGGGGGCGGCTGGGGCGCCCCGGGCTGCGGCTTCCCCCTGCGGGGGAACGGAGGTTTCTCTCGACCCGAGGCGTGGACGCGGCCGCGAAGGGCACCGCCGGCGCCGGGGCGGTCGTGGGCCTCGGGGCGCGGGACTCAGGGTTGCCCAGGGGGAGGCCCCGGGGCACAGGACCCCGGACTCGGAAGGCTGAGGAGGCAGGCGAGGGTTGGAGCCCGGGCCTCGGGGCCCGCCCGGCCCCACCGGCCCGCGCCAGGGAGGGGAGCCCCGGGCGCTGAGGAGCGGGAGGCGTCGGCGTCGCGCGCGGCGGACTCGCGGGGGGCTTTGCGGCGGGGTGCGGGCGCGACCCCGCGGGGTCCCGGGCCAGGCGCGGGGGGCGGCCCCGCAGACGGGCTGCGCCCGAAGCGAGTTCGACGAGCGTTTTCCGGCCGATTCGCACGAGTGTTCTGCCCAAACCGATCCCGGTTTGGGCAGAACGCACGTGAGAATCGGCCGGCGTTGGGCAGCCCCGTGGACCGGCCTGTTTCCCGGGGCCGAGGGCCCTTTCTCGCTCGGGGCCCGGCGCGGCCCCCCGGAAAACGCGCCGAGAGGACGCGGACCCGCCGGCGGCCCCGGCGCCGGGGAGCACTCCCGGAGCAGAGTTGAGGGAGGGCCTGGGGCCGGGCGTCGTGCTCCGACTTTGGGGGCGGCTGGGGCGCCCCGGGCTGCGGCTTCCCCCTGCGGGGGAACGGAGGTTTCTCTCGCCCCGAGGCGTGGACGCGGCTGCGAAGGGCACCGCCGGCGCCGGGGCGGTCGGGGGCCTCGGGGCGCGGGACTCAGGGTTGCCCAGGGGGAGGCCCCGGGGCACAGGACCCCGGACTCGGAAGGCTGAGGAGGCAGGCGAGGGTTGGAGCCCGGGCCTCGGGGCCCGCCCGGCCCCACCGGCCCGCGCCAGGGAGGGGAGCCCCGGGCGCTGAGGAGCGGGAGGCGTTGGCGTCGCGCGCGGCGGACTCGCGGGGGGCTTTGCAGCGGGGTGCGGGCGCGACCCCGCGGGGTCCCGGGCCAGGCGCGGGGGGCGGCCCCGCAGACGGGCTGCGCCCGAAGCGAGTTCGACGGGCGTTTTCCGGCCGATTCGCACGAGCGTTCTGCCCAAACCGATCACGGTTTGGGCAGAACACTCGTGAGAATCGGCCGGCGTTGGGCAGCCCCGTGGACCGGCCTGTTCCCCGGGGCCGAGGGCCCTTTCTCGCTCGGGGCCCGGCGCGGCCCCCCGGAAAACGCGCCGAGAGGACGCGGACCCGCCGGCGGCCCCGGCGCCGGGGAGCACTCCCGGAGCAGAGTTGAGGGAGGGCCTGGGGCCGGGCGTCGTGCTCCGACTTTGGGGGCGGCTGGGGCGCCCTGGGCTGCGGCTTCCCCCTGCGGGGGAACGGAGGTTTCTCTCGCCCCGAGGCGTGGACGCGGCTGCGAAGGGCACCGCCGGCGCCGGGGCGGTCGGGGGCCTCGGGACGCGGGACTCAGGGTTGCCCAGGTGGAGTCCCCGGGGCACAGGACCCCGGACTCGGAAGGCTGAGGAGGCAGGCGAGGGTTGGAGCCCGGGCCTCGGGGCCCGCCCGGCCCCACCGGCCCGCGCCAGGGAGGGGAGCCCCGGGCGCTGAGGAGCGGGAGGCGTCGGCGTCGCGCGCGGCGGACTCGCGGGGGGCTTTGCGGCGGGGTGCGGGCGCGACCCCGCGGGGTCCCGGGCCAGGCGCGGGGGGCGGCCCCGCAGACGGGCTGCGCCCGAAGCGAGTTCGACGGGCGTTTTCCGGCCGTTTCGCACGAGTGTTCTGCCCAAACCGATCCCGGTTTGGGCAGAACGCACGTGAGAATCGGCCGGCGTTGGGCAGCCCCGTGGACCGGCCTGTTCCCCGGGGCCGAGGGCCCTTTCTCGCTCGGGGCCCGGCGCGGCCCCCCGGAAAACGCGCCGAGAGGACGCGGACCCGCCGGCGGCCCCGGCGCCGGGGAGCACTCCCGGAGCAGAGTTGAGGGAGGGCCTGGGGCCGGGCGTCGTGCTCCGACTTTGGGGGCGGCTGGGGCGCCCCGGGCTGCGGCTTCCCCCTGCGGGGGAACGGAGGTTTCTCTCGCCCCGAGGCGTGGACGCGGCTGTGAAGGGCACCGCCGGCGCCGGGGCGGTCGGGGGCCTGGGGCGCGGGACACAGGGTTGCCCAGGGGGAGGCCCCGGGGCACAGGACCCCGGACTCGGAAGGCTGAGGAGGCAGGCGAGGGTTGGAGCCCGGGCCTCGGGGCCCGCCCGGCCCCACCGGCCCGCGCCAGGGAGGGGAGCCCCGGGCGCTGAGGAGCGGGAGGCGTTGGCGTCGCGCGCGGCGGACTCGCGGGGGGCTTTGCAGCGGGGTGCGGGCACGACCCCGCGGGGTCCCGGGCCAGGCGCGGGGGGCGGCCCCGCAGACGGGCTGTGCCCGAAGCGAGTTCGACGGGCGTTTTCCGGCCGATTCGCACGAGCGTTCTGCCCAAACCGATCCCGGTTTGGGCAGAACGCTCGTGAGAATCGGCCGGCGTTGGGCAGCCCCGTGGACCGGCCTGTTCCCCGGGGCCGAGGGCCCTTTCTCGCTCGGGGCCCGGCGCGGCCCCCCGGAAAACGCGCCGAGAGGACGCGGACCCGCCGGCGGCCCCGGCGCCGGGAAGCACTCCCGGAGCAGAGTTGAGGGAGGGCCTGGGGCCGGGCGTCGTGCTCCGACTTTGGGGGCGGCTGGGGCGCCCCGGGCTGCGGCTTCCCCCTGCGGGGGAACGGAGGTTTCTCTCGCCCCGAGGCGTGGACGCGGCTGCGAAGGGCACCGCCGGCGCCGGGGCGGTCGGGGGCCTCGGGACGCGGGACTCAGGGTTGCCCAGGTGGAGGCCCCGGGGCACAGGACCCCGGACTCGGAAGGCTGAGGAGGCAGGCGAGGGTTGGAGCCCGGGCCTCGGGGCCCGCCCGGCCCCACCGGCCCGCGCCAGGGAGGGGAGCCCCGGGCGCTGAGGAGCGGGAGGCGTCGGCGTCGCGCGCGTCGGACTCGCGGGGGGCTTTGAGGCGGGGTGCGGGCGCGACCCCGCGGGGTCCCGGGCCAGGCGCGGGGGGCGGCCCCGCAGACGGGCTGCGCCCGAAGCGAGTTCGCCGGGCGTTTTCCGGCCGATTCTCACGAGCGTTCTGCCCAAACCGGGATCGGTTTGAGCAGAACGCTCGTGAGAATCGGCCGGCGTTGGGCAGCCCCGGGGACCGGCCTGGTCCCCGGGGCCGAGGGCCCTTTCTCGCTCGGGGCCCGGCGCGGCCCCCCGGAAAACGCGCCGAGAGGACGCGGACCCGCCGGCGGCCCCGGCGCCGGGGAGCACTCCCAGAGCAGAGTTGAGGGAGGGCCTGGGGCCGGGCGTCGTGCTCCGACTTTGGGGGCGGCTGGGGCGCCCCGGGCTGCGGCTTCCCCCTGCGGGGGAACGGAGGTTTCTCTCGCCCCGAGGCGTGGACGCGGCTGCGAAGGGCACCGCCGGCGCCGGGGCGGTCGGGGGCCTCGGGGCGCGGGACTCAGGTTTGCCCAGGGGGAGGCCCCGGGGCACAGGACCCCGGACTCGGAAGGCTGAGGAGGCAGGCGAGGGTTGGAGCCCGGGCCTCGGGGCCCGCCTGGCACCACCGGCCCGCGCCAGGGAGGGGAGCCCCGGGCGCTGAGGAGCGGGAGGCGTCGGCGTCGCGCGCGGCGGACTCGCGGGGGGCTTTGCGGCGGGGTGCGGGCGCGACCCCGCGGGGTCCCGGGCCAGGCGCGGGGGGCGGCCCCGCAGACGGGCTGCGCCCGAAGCGAGTTCGCCGGGCGTTTTCCGGCCGATTCTCACGAGCGTTCTGCCCAAACCGATCCCGGTTTGGGCAGAAAGCACGTGAGAATCGGCCGGCGTTGGGCAGCCCCGTGGACCGGCCTGTTCCCCGGGGCCGAGGGCCCTTTCTCGCTCGGGGCCCGGCGCGGCCCCCCGGAAAACGCGCCGAGAGGACGCGGACCCGCCGGCGGCCCCGGCGCCGGGGAGCACTCCCGGAGCAGAGTTGAGGGAGGGCCTGGGGCCGGGCGTCGTGCTCCGACTTTGGGGGCGGCTGGGGCGCCCCGGGCTGCGGCTTCCCCCTGCGGGGGAACGGAGGTTTCTCTCGCCCCGAGGCGTGGACGCGGCTGTGAAGGGCACCGCCGGCGCCGGGGCGGTCGGGGGCCTCGGGGCGCGGGACACAGGGTTGCCCAGGGGGAGGCCCCGGGGCACAGGACCCCGGACTCGGAAGGCTGAGGAGGCAGGCGAGGGTTGGAGCCCGGGCCTCGGGGCCCGCCCGGCCCCACCGGCCCGCGCCAGGGAGGGGAGCCCCGGGCGCTGAGGAGCGGGAGGCGTTGGCGTCGCGCGCGGCGGACTCGCGGGGGGCTTTGCAGCGGGGTGCGGGCACGACCCCGCGGGGTCCCGGGCCAGGCGCGGGGGGCGGCCCCGCAGACGGGCTGTGCCCGAAGCGAGTTCGACGGGCGTTTTCCGGCCGATTCGCACGAGCGTTCTGCCCAAACCGATCCCGGTTTGGGCAGAACGCTCGTGAGAATCGGCCGGCGTTGGGCAGCCCCGTGGACCGGCCTGTTCCCCGGGGCCGAGGGCCCTTTCTCGCTCGGGGCCCGGCGCGGCCCCCCGGAAAACGCGCCGAGAGGACGCGGACCCGCCGGCGGCCCCGGCGCCGGGGAGCACTCCCGGAGCAGAGTTGAGGGAGGGCCTGGGGCCGGGCGTCGTGCTCCGACTTTGGGGGCGGCTGGGGCGCCCCGGGCTGCGGCTTCCCCCTGCGGGGGAACGGAGGTTTCTCTCGCCCCGAGGCGTGGACGCGGCTGCGAAGGGCACCGCCGGCGCCGGGGCGGTCGGGGGCCTCGGGACGCGGGACTCAGGGTTGCCCAGGTGGAGGCCCCGGGGCACAGGACCCCGGACTCGGAAGGCTGAGGAGGCAGGCGAGGGTTGGAGCCCGGGCCTCGGGGCCCGCCCGGCCCCACCGGCCCGCGCCAGGGAGGGGAGCCCCGGGCGCTGAGGAGCGGGAGGCGTCGGCGTCGCGCGCGTCGGACTCGCGGGGGGCTTTGAGGCGGGGTGCGGGCGCGACCCCGCGGGGTCCCGGGCCAGGCGCGGGGGGCGGCCCCGCAGACGGGCTGCGCCCGAAGCGAGTTCGCCGGGCGTTTTCCGGCCGATTCTCACGAGCGTTCTGCCCAAACCGGGATCGGTTTGAGCAGAACGCTCGTGAGAATCGGCCGGCGTTGGGCAGCCCCGTGGACCGGCCTGTTCCCCGGGGCCGAGGGCCCTTTCTCGCTCGGGGCCCGGCGCGGCCCCCCGGAAAACGCGCCGAGAGGACGCGGACCCCCCGGCGGCCCCGGCGCCGGGGAGCACTCCCGGAGCAGAGTTGAGGGAGGGCCTGGGGCCGGGCGTCGTGCTCCGACTTTGGGGGCGGCTGGGGCGCCCCGGGCTGCGGCTTCCCCCTGCGGGGGAACGGAGGTTTCTCTCGCCCCGAGGCGTGGACGCGGCTGCGAAGGGCACCGCCGGCGCCGGGGCGGTCGGGGGCCTCGGGACGCGGGACTCAGGGTTGCCCAGGTGGAGGCCCCGGGGCACAGGACCCCGGACTCGGAAGGCTGAGGAGGCAGGCGAGGGTTGGAGCCCGGGCCTCGGGGCCCGCCCGGCCCCACCGGCCAGCGCCAGGGAGGGGAGCCCCGGGCGCTGAGGAGCGCGAGGCGTCGGCGTCGCGCGCGTCGGACTCGCGGGGGGCTTTGAGGCGGGGTGCGGGCGCGACCCCGCGGGGTCCCGGGCCAGGCGCGGGGGGCGGCCCCGCAGACGGGCTGCGCCCGAAGCGAGTTCGCCGGGCGTTTTCCGGCCGATTCTCACGAGCGTTCTGCCCAAACCGGGATCGGTTTGAGCAGAACGCTCGTGAGAATCGGCCGGCGTTGGGCAGCCCCGGGGACCGGCCTGGTCCCCGGGGCCGAGGGCCCTTTCTCGCTCGGGGCCCGGCGCGGCCCCCCGGAAAACGCGCCGAGAGGACGCGGACCCGCCGGCGGCCCCGGCGCCGGGGAGCACTCCCAGAGCAGAGTTGAGGGAGGGCCTGGGGCCGGGCGTCGTGCTCCGACTTTGGGGGCGGCTGGGGCGCCCCGGGCTGCGGCTTCCCCCTGCGGGGGAACGGAGGTTTCTCTCGCCCCGAGGCGTGGACGCGGCTGCGAAGGGCACCGCCGGCGCCGGGGCAGTCGGGGGCCTCGGGGCGCGGGACTCAGGGTTGCCCAGGGGGAGGACCCGGGGCACAGGACCCCGGACTCGGAAGGCTGAGGAGGCAGGCGAGGGTTGGAGCCCGGGCCTCGGGGCCCGCCTGGCACCACCGGCCCGCGCCAAGGAGGGGAGCCCCGGGCGCTGAGGAGCGCGAGGCGTCGGCGTCGCGCGCGGCGGACTCGCGGGGGGCTT